>NC_083872.1:63876083-64182683 GCF_032452875.1 Bos javanicus | reverse complement strand
TGTCTCTTTTCACAGCCTTTATTTTGAAGCCTATTTTATCTGATATGAGTATTGCTACTCCTACTTTCTTTTGGTCCCTATTTGCATGGAAAATCTTTTTCCAGCTCTTCACTTTCAGTCTGTATGTGTCCCCTGTTTTGAGATGGGTCTCTTGTAGACAACATATGTAGGGGTCTTGTTTTTGTATCCATTCAGCCAGTCTTTGTCTTTTGGTTGGGGCATTCAACCCATTTATGTTTAAGGTAATTATTGATAAGTATGATCCCGTTGCCATTTACTTTATTGTTTTGGGTTTGAATTTATACACCATTTTTGTGTTTCCTGTCTAGAGAATATCCTTTAGTATTTGTTGGAGAGCTGGTTTGGTGGTGCTGAATTCTCTCAGGTTTTGCTTGTCTGAAAAGCTTTTGATTTCTCCTTCATATTTGAATGAGATCCTTGCTGGATACAATAATCTGGGCTGTAGGTTATTTTCTTTCATCACTTTAAGTACGTCTTGCCATTCCCTTCTGGCTTGGAGAGTTTCTATTGAAAGATCAGCTGTTATCCTTATGGGAATTCCCTTGTGTGTTATTTGTTGTTTTTCCCTTGCTGCTTTTAATATTTGTTCTTTGTGTTTGATCTTTGTTAATTTGATTAATACGTGTCTTGGGATGTTTCACCTTGGGTTTATCCTGTTTGGGACTCTCTAGGTTTCTTGGACTTGAGTGATTATTTCCTTCCCCATTTTAGGGAAATTTTCAACTATTATCTCCTCAAGTATTTTCTCATGGTCTTTCTTTTTGTCTTCTTCTTCTTGGACCCCTATGATTTGAATGTTGTAGCGATTAATATTGTCCTGGAGATCTCTGAGATTGTCCTCTTTTCTTTTAATTCATTTTTCCTTTTTCCTCTCTTATTCATTTATTTCTACCATTCTATCCTCTAATTCACTAATCCTATCTTCTGCCTCTGTTATTCTACTATTTGTTGCCTCCAGAGTGCTTTTGATCGCATTTATTGCATTATTCATTATATATTGACTCTTTTTTATTTCTTCTAGGTCCTTGTTAAACCTTTCTTGCATCTTCTCAATCCTTGTCTCCAGGCTATTTATCTGTGATTCCATTTTGATTTCAAGATTTTTGAATCAATTTCACTATCATTATTTGGAATTCTTTATTAGGTAGATTCCCTATCTCTTCCTCTTTGGTTTGGTTTGGTGGGCATTTATCCTGTTCCTTTACCTGCTGGGTATTCCTCTGTCTCTTCATCTTGTTTAAATTGCTGAGTTTGGGGTGTCCTTTCTGTATTCTGGAAGTTTGTGGAGTTCTCTTTATTGTGGCGTTTCCTCACTGTGTGTGGGTTTGTACAGGTGGCTTGTCAAGGTTTCTTGGTTAGGGAAGCTTGTGTCAGTGTTCTGGTGGGTGGAGCTGTATTTCTTCTCTCTGGAGTGCAATGAAGTGTCCAGTAATGAGTTATGAGATGTCTATGGTTTTGGGGTGACTTTGGGCAGCCTGTATCTTGGAGCTTAGGGCTGTGTTCCTGTGTTGCTGGAGAATTTGCTTGGTATGTCTTGCCCTGGAACTTTTTGGCCCTCGTGTGGTGCTTGGTTTCAGTGTAGGTGTGGAGGCATTTGATGAGCTCCTGTCAATTAATGTTCCCTGGAGTCAGGATTTGGGCTTAAGCCTCCCGCTTCCAGTTATTGGTCTTATTTTTACAGTGGTCTCAAAACTTCTCCTTCTATACAGCACCATTGATAAAACATCTAGGTTAAAGATGAAAAGTTTCTCCACTCCTTTCGAAGAAAATGGGTTGCTTTTCTGGGTGCCTGATGTCCTCTGCCAGCATTCAGAAGTTGTTTTGTGGAATTTACTTGGCATTTAAATGTTCTTTTAATGAATTTGTGGGGGAGAAAGTGTTCTCCCTGTCCTATTCCTCCGCCATCTTCCAAGGAGTAAGCGTCTTTTAATTTCATGGCTGCAGTCACCATCTGCAGTGATTTTGGAATCCCCCAAAATAAAGTCAGCCACTGTTTCCATTGTTTTCCCATCTATTTACCATGATGATGGGACTGGATACCATGATCTTAGTTTTCTGAATGTTGAGTTTTAAGCCAACTTTTTCACTCTCCTCTTTCACTTTCACCAAGAGGCTCTTTAGTTCTTCTTCACTTTCTGCCATAAGAGTGGTGTCATCTGCATATCTGAGGTTATTGATATTTCTCCCAGCAATCTTGATTCTAGCTTGTGCTTCCTTCAACCCAGTGTTTCTCATGATGTAGTCTGCATATAAATTAAATAAGCAGGATGACAATATACAGCCTTGACATACTCCTTTTCCTATTTGGAACCAGTCTGTTGTTCCATGTCCAGTTCTAACTGTTGCTTCCTGACCTGCATACAGATTTCTCAAGAGTCAGGTCAGGTGGTCTGATATTCCCATCTTTTTCAGAATTTTCCAGTTTATTGTGATCCACACAGTCAAAGGCTTTGGCATAGTCAATAAAGGAGAAATAGATGTTTTTCTGGAACTCTCTTGCTTTCTCGATGATCCATGGGATGTCGACAATTTGATCTCTGGTTCCTCTGCCTTTTCTAAAACCAGCTTGAACATCTGGAAGTTCACGGTTCATGTATTGTTGAAGCCTGGCTTGGAGAATTTTGAACATTACTTTACTAGCATGTGAGAGGAATGAAATTGTGCAGTCATTTGCGCATTTTTTGGCACTGCCTTTCTTTGGGATTGGAATGAAAACTGACCTTTTCCAGTCCTGTGGCCACTGCTGAGTTTTCCAAATTTGCTGACATATTGAGTGTAGCACTTTCACAGCATCCACTTTTAGGATTTGAAATAGTTCAACTGGAATTCCATCACCTCCACTAACTTTGTTTGTAGTGATGCTTTGTAAGGCCCACTTGACTTCACATTCATGACTTAAAACAATCTATTTTGAATGAATACCAACATAATCTCAATAGTTTTTGAAAACTTCGCTTCAGTATCATTTCATTTCTTATACCCTTTTGCGTTATTTTCATACAACTCTACATTTCATTACATATTTTTACATTATAAACAATCAACCCACATTTATAATTATTGTTTTATGCAGTTGTTTTTAAATCAAATATGAGGTGAAAAGAGTTAAAAATAAAAATACATTCATATTTTGTTTCATATTTACCTAAGTAGCTACTTTACCTATGCTCTTTATTTCTTCATGTGGACTTGAGTTACTCTGTAGTGTTCTTCTATTTTGGGTTGAAAGTCTTTTAGTATTCTGCCAATACAGGAGACATAAGAGATGTAGGTTCAATTCCTGAGTTGGGGAGATCTCCTGGAGGAGAGCATGCCAACTCACTTCAGTATTCTTGACTGGAGAATCCCAGGGATAGAGGAGCCTGGTGTGCTATATAGTCCCTGGGGTCACAAAGAGTTGGACATGACTGAAGTGACCTAGCACATACATGGACACATTTCTTTCCTTTTTTTTTTTTTAAGACACAGCTACTACACTTCTCTAAATTTTTGTTTATCTGGAAATGTCTTAATTTATCTTGATTTTCTGAAGTATAGTTTTGCCGAATATAGAATTCTTGGTTGACATTTTTTTTTCTTCCAGCATTTTGAGTGTTTCAACTCATTGCCTCTGGACTCCATGATTTCTGAAAAGTTAGCTATTAATCTTACTGTGGATCCCTTCTACAAGATGAGTCATTTTTCTCTAGTTGATGTCTTATGAGTCTGTCTTTGTTATTCATACTTTGACTATGTGTCTATGTGTAGATCTCTTTAAGTTTATCTTTCATGAAGTTTGTTGAATGTTTTGGATATGTAGATTAATTTTTTCCTTCAAATGTGGATTAAATTCTACACAAATTGCTGTACATTTTGGTTAATTTCCAGATTTCTCTGAAAATTTATTTTTAACATTTTTTATGAATATTCTTTTTGCTTTTAAGAGACATTTATTTCTTCTAGAAGTGCTTCTTCCTGGCCTTTAGAAGAGCCAAAGATTGAGTCATGTTTAAGTTTAATGTTAAGTTGAACCAATAAGCAGATAAACTCAGATAAAGCAGAGTACTGGCAAGGAGTTTACTGATAGGTGAAATAAAGTAGATAAGATGGGTAAGCTAAAGGCTAAACTAAAAAGTTTTATTCTGAGTAAAACTATTTGGAAGGTACTTGAGTTCATTGACCATGAGTAATGTGAGAATAATGATGTTTGAAGATTATTTTAATGATTTTATGTAGAGTGAAAAGAAGTGAAGCTGTACAAGAAAGGAGATGAGTTTAGTGGCAGTGCCAAGAATGTACATGTGTGATGCCAAGGCATGTCTTAATATGTCTTAACATGGCAGCTATTGACATAGAAACACAAGGGTAGATCAGTCATAGGATTTGGTGGTAGACTGAATCTGTGAAAGAAGGGAATAAATGAGTTTTAAAAGATATAAATATTTCTGCTCTGCTTTGTAAAGATGATGGTAGAGTAATGTTAATGAGGATGATGAAAAAGCAGATGTGTGGCAAATTTTTATTTTGACATCTTATTTAACTAACAGTTTCTTCTTAAACTTCTTGTACCAGGCATGTGATCATAAAAAGTAAATTAATAGTTGTGTTGTATTTTAAAAACAGGGTCTAATACCATCAAAAGCTAAATAGTATTACGAGGCTTCCTAAATCACATTAATTTAGAAAAAAGAGAAGAAAAGGAAAGTTTTTTGTTTTTTAAATTCTAAAGATATTCCAAGATGTTTATTGTGTTAACTTACTTTTTTAACATGTAATTCTCTGGCAAAGCAGATGTAAAAAATCTACTGTTTTGTTAGTACAAAAAAATTGAGATTTAATTACTGTGTGTAGAAATGATAGGTTCACAGTCTTGAATGTGTATTAATAGAATGTTTTAATAATGTATCTTTTATAAGTGAAAGAGTCTTGGGTTCAAATTTCTCATTTCTTAGAACACAATGCTTTTCTTTTTTGGTCAGCATGTGCATTCATTATTGTTTTTCAAATGATTTTCCTTTTTTATTTTCCCATAGCTCTTGAGGAGAAAAAGGCAATAAAAATGAAATGACTATCAATGAGATGATTGCTTTAATCTCTGTAATTGAGAAATGTCAATTCCTGTGTGGGATCAAAGTCAGATTTCTGAACTCTTCCCTAACCTACAAACGTTTTTCATTGAGTTGTTCACTTCTGTATGTACATCTAATAAGGGAGATAGTAGTACATATTCTCATGTTGCCCTTGTACCATAGTCTTCTTCAACAATATTTTAAATAATTATGTTATTCATCAGTGTTTATGTTCTTCCAGATTTTTCAAAACATTAAATTACAGAGACTTCCCTGGTGATCCAGTGGTTAAGACTCCATGCTTCCAACAGAAGGGTATCCTTGGGGAGGCATTAGAATCCTTAGGAAGTAAAACAGCTATTATAAAATTCATATTTTTATTCAACAAATATTTACTGGATGATTACTGTTGTCCTCTAATAAGGCTACAGTCTGGAGCTATAACACCTATTTTTAGGGATGATATGAAGCTATAGGGGGTTTCCTTGGTGGCTTAGTGGTAAAGCAACTGCCTGCCAAAGCAGGAGATGTGGGTTCGATCTCTGGGTCAGGAAGATTCCCTGGAGAAGGAAATGGCAACTCACTCTAGTATTCTTGCCTGGAAAATCCCATGGACAGAGGAGCCTGGTGGGCTACAGTCCAAGGGGTCTCAAAGAGTCAGACGTGACTTAGTGACTAAACAACAACATGAAGCTATAGATCGCAAACTTGACCACTCTGTGGACGTACTATAAAGTGCCTGCAATTTCATACAGGCACAAAGCTTGTCTGTGACTGACAGGCTGGCTAAGTTGCTTCAGTCATGTCCAACTCTTTGCGACCCTCTGGACTGTAGCCCCCCAGAGTCCTCTGTCCATGGGGATTTTCCAGGCAAGAATACTGGAGTGGGTTGCCATGCCCTTCTCCAGGGGATCTTCCTGACCCAGGGATTGAACTCATATCTCTTAGTCTCCTGCATTGACAGGTGGATTCTTTACCACTAGCGCCACCTGAGAAGCTTGTTTGTAGATTATATAAATCATGGGTCCTACATATCCATATCCATTTTTATCATTTTCAAATGTATATGTTTTGCTATGACTAATAAAGTAGAAATTTATTGTCACTTTTTGCTCATGTATTTGTTTCAGACAACAAATTCTAAAAGTATAACTTATCTACTGGAGTTGGGCAGAGAATGCAGGATTCTTTTTATGTGCTTCATTTTTTCATGTGGAGAGACACTGATCAGTTTAATTGGGTTTCTCTCTGCTCCTACTCATTCCTCAAGAGAGTTAATATGATATGTAAATTTGGGAACAGGAACTGAGCGTGTATCACTAATTGTCTTTTTGATCTTCTCATCTGCAAAGAATATGTGTAGTTGAGCTTAGTAGTAAGGATCCTATCTGTCCAGGCTTGGGAGACCTGAGGCTAAGTCTGTCTAATTCTGTGATGTACTAGTAAAAAGCCTATATTGCTTGGTACCTAAGCCATGTTCTCTAGTATCTGCTCTGTTACTCACCAGTGTTGACATTTTAATCCATTTGCCTGAGTTTTTAATCCATGGTTTGGCTAACTGCAGGCTCTGAGCCAAATCTGACCCACGCAGGCCAAATCTGGCGAGGCTCCTCTGTTTACATCTTTACATGTGTGTGTCTCTTTATTGCTACAACAGCAGCTTTGAGTGGTTACAACAGAAATGATATGGCCTGAAAACCTAAAATATTTATTCTCTGGCCCTTTGCAGAAAAGATTTGTCAACCTCTAGACTCCTATCTGTAATTTGGGCAGAGGATGAAAATGTTATTTATTACACTCCCTAAATTTCTAAATTAATTCTAATATTACATTATAGGAATTTGTAAAAAAATTGTTACTTTGAAAAACATGCTTTATCATTCAAAATGGTAGAAACACTTTGTGTAAAAATGGAATGGACTTAGAGATGGGAGACTGGTATTCAAGTAACAGAAGGATGAGTTGATGAAGTTTGAACTAGTTTGGTGATTATGAAAATAGAAAAGTAATACTGGGTTTAGGAGTTATTATGAAATGCAAATTTTATAAAAGTTGGTAACTGCTTCTTTATGGTAATAGTAAGCATGACAGAACAGGAGAAAGAATAATGTCTCCAAGAGTTTGAACCTAGGTGACTGGATGAATGTCCTAGGAGCAGTATGTAATATATTTTCTTATTTTGACTGCCTTGCCTTTGGCCCTTTAAGTCACACATTCACTAATATCAGGAATAAAGACCCCAAAACTACTTATAGTAGTTACCCCAGACTCTTCACCATTACCAGACCTATCAAACTGAACATATGACTTTATAACTTTAACATCAGTCTAGCAGTTTGTTCTTATAAACTTGGTGATGCCCTTTGTCTTCTGATTAAGTCTCAGTTATTTTTCTAATAGGTTTATCTCCTTGCTCTCTGTACCTAGTTGTGAATACTTTTATGTATGTATTGGATTGGCCAAAAAGTTACTTTGGTTTTTAAGTAAACATAAAAGACATATTTTTCATTTTCATCACAAATTTCATTGAACAACATATTCACTGTTACCTTCTGCCATTTTCTGGGCAACTTCATAATTCCATCTTACACAGATTTTTTTTTTCTTTTTGGGCAAAGAACTGTTTCAGGTTCCTTTTTACAGTCTTCCAGGGAATTGAAATTTTTTCCATTAAGACAGTTTTGTAAAGACTAAAATAAATGGAAATTTGAAGGTGTAATGTCTAGCCAACACAGCAGATGAATCAGAACTTCCCAGCTAAGCTGTAACATTTTTTTGTTGGTTATCAGAGAAACATGCAGTCTTGCATTATTCCTGATTGATGGTTGTTGTTGCTGCTCAGTCGTGTCCGATTCTTTGCAACCCCATGGACGACACCATGCCAGTCTTCCCTGTCCTTCATCATCTCCCAGAATTTGATCAAACTCATGTCCATTGAGTCAGTGATGCCATCCAACCATCTCATCCTCTGTTTACCCCTTCTCCTCCCACCTTCAATCTTTCCCAGCATCAGGGTCTTTTCTAATGAGTCGGCTCTTCTCATCAAGTGACCAAAGTATTAGAGCTTCAGCTTCAGCCGCAGTCCTTCCAATGAATATTCAACTGATTTCCTTTAGGATTGAGTAGTTTGACTTCCTTGAAGTCCAAGGGACTCTCAAGTCTTTTCTAACACCACAATTCAAAAGCATTAATTCTTCGGTGCTCAGCCTTCTTTATGGTCCAACTTTAACATCCATACGTGACTACTGGAAAAAAATCATAGCTTTGACTTGTCTTCCTGGGGAGGCCTTATAAATATCTGAGAAAAGAAGTGAAGCTAAAGGCAAAGGAGGAAAGGAAAGATATACCCATCTGAATACAGATTTCTAAAAAATAACAAGGAGCTATAAGAAGGCCTTCCTCAGTGATCAATGCAAAGCAATAGAGAAAAATAAGAAAATAGAAAGACTAGAGACCTCTTCAAGAAAATTAGAGGTCCCAAGGGAACATTTCATGCAAAGATGGGAACAGTAAAAGGCAGAAATGGCAAGGACCTAACAGAAGCAGAAGATGTTAAGAAGAGGTGGCAAGAATACACAGAAGAACTATACAAAAAAGATCTTCATGACCCAGATAATCATGATAGTGTGATCACTCACTTAGAGCCAGACATCCTGGAATGTGAAGTCAAGTGGGCCTTAGGAAGCATCACTTTGAACAAAGCTAATGGAGGTGATGGAATTCCAGTTGTGCTATTTCAAATCCTAAAAGATGATGCTGTGAAAGTACTGCACTATGAGATAGGAAATTTGGAAAACTCAGCAGTGACTACAGGACTGGAAGGGGTCAGTGTTCATTGCAATCCCAAAGAAAGACAATGTCAAAGAATGTTCAAACTACCACACAATTGCATTCATCTCACACGCTAGCAAAGTAATGCTCAAAATTCTCCAAGCCAGGCTTCAATAGTACATGAACCGTGAACTTCCAGATGTTCAAGCTGGTTTTAGAAAAGGCAGAGGAACCAGAGATCAAATTGCCAACATCTGCTGGATCATGGAAAAAGCAAGAGAGTTCCAGGAAAACATCTACTTCTGCTTTATTGACTATGTCAAACCCTTTGACTGGGTGGATCACAACAAACTGTGGAAAATTCTTAAAGAGATCAGAACACCAGACCACTTTACTTGCCTCCTGAGAAATCTGTATGCAGGTCAAGAAGCAACAGTTAGAACCAGACATGGAACAATAGACTGGCTCCAGATTGGGAAAGGAGTACATCAAGGCTGTATATTGTCACCCTGCTTACTTAATTTATATGCAGAGTATATCATGTGAAATGCTGGACTAGATAAAGCACAAGCTGGAATCACGATTGCTGGGAGAAATATCAGTAACCTCAGATATGCAGATGACACCACCCTTATGGCAGAAAGCAAAGAACTAAAGAGCCTCTTGATGAAAGTGAAAGAAAAGAGTGAAAAAGTTGACTTAAAACTCAACATTCAAAAACCTAAGATCATGGCATCTGGTCCCATCACTTCATGGTAAATATATGGGGAAACACTGGAAACAGTAAGAGATTTTATTTTCTTGAGCTCTAAAACAGTGAGAGATTTTATTTTCTTGGGCTGCAGATGGTGACTGCAGCCATGAAATTAAAAGACACTTACTCCTTGGAAGGAAAGCTATGACCAACCTAGACAGCATATTAAAAAGCAGAAGCATTACTTTAACAAAGGCTCATCTAGTCAAGGCTATGATTTTTCCAGTAGTCATGTATGGATGTGAGAGTTGGACTATAAAGAAAGCTGAGTGTTGAAGAATTGATACTTTTGAACTGTGGTGTTGGAGAAGACTCTTGAGAGTCCCTTGGACTGCAAGGAGATCCAACCAGTCCATCCTAAAGGAAATCAGTCCTGAATTTTCTCTGGAAGGACTGATGTTGAAGCTGAAACTCCAATACTTTGACCACTTGATGTGAAGAACTGACTCATTTGAAAAGATCCTGATGCTGTGAAAGATTAAAGACTGGAGGAGAAGGGGATGACAGAGGATGAGATGGTTAGATGGCATCACTGACTCAATGGACATGAGTTTGAGTAAACTCTGGAAGTTGGTGATGGATAGGGGGCCTGGCGTGCTGCAGTCTAATGGGTCGCAAAGAGTCAAGACATGACTGAGCAACTGAACTGAACTGAACAATTGATAAATTAGCCAGAAAGATATTTATATCAATTCACACTTCAAATAAGACTGTATAGTATACCCATTTTTCCAAACCCTCACTAACACTGTGTTATAGCTATAGCAATTTGATCAGGAAAGGTGGATCATGTGTTACTTTAACTTGCATATATTTAATTATAAATGAGATCAAACAGCTTTTTATAGAAGAAATTTCTAGCTATTTATCATGAATTGCACCTATCCTTTGCTGACTTTTCTCCTTAGGTTGATGATCTCTTTAATCCCAATCTGTAATTCTCTTTATATAATAAAGATATTAGATCTTTGTCACACATATCAAAGAATTTTCCCAATTCTGTTACGTTTCTTAATTTTGATTTTGTATTTTAGTGGCTTTATGAAAGTTTCATGTTTGTAGGTACTCAAATTTATCAACCTTTTTCTCTACACCTCTGAATATGTGTCTGGTTATGGCTTCTGATCAAAGAACATTCTTATTTTAAGATTATTTTGCAAGTATATTTACTTATTATTTAAATATTTAGCTGCAATTTATTTTATTTAAGGAATGGAGTATTAATACAGTTTTATTAATTCTTTCAAATGACTGGCCAGTTATATTTTTGGCAATTATTATATAATCCATTGTTTTACTACTGATTTGAAATACCATAATACAATAAATTTGCACAAGCATTGAATCTTTGTTCTTTTAAGTTCTCTTTTCTGTTTTATTGCCTTTCAATTATTATACCAGAACCATTTATAATTTACTTAAATATCTGATAAATGTTGATCTCCACCCCCTCCATTATTTTTCTCTTTTCAAATTAATACCTAACTATTGTCAGAGATTTATTTTTCTAAATGCACTTTAGGATCATTTGTCAAGATCCAAACGATGTGGGAAGGAAACCATTCCATACTACTGCATTAAATTTAATACTTAAACTCACATTAAATTTAAATGAGAGTGAAAGAATGACTATCTTTAAGATATTGAGTCATAAAAAGATGTATTTTTTCCATTGGAGTCCAATTTTAATGTTCCTCTCTCAGTCCTTAATAATTTCTATTGCTTCTCTATGTATGTTACTTTCTGCTAGTGTTACTGTATTAGTTTTTAGTTGTTGCAGTAACTAGTAATCACAAGTTTAGCAGCTTAAAAAACCATAACTTTATTATTGTGTGTGTCTTAAGTCACTTCAGTCATCTCTGATGCTACGTGACTCTATGGACTATAGCCAGCCAGAATCCACAGGATTCTCCAGGCAAGAATACTGGAGTGGATTGCTATGCCCTCCTCCAAGGGATCTTCTGGACCCAGAGATTGAACCCGCAGCTCTTATGTCTCCTGCATTCGCAGGCATGTTCTTTTCCACTGAAGTGAAGTGAAGTCACTAAGTCATGTCTGACTCTTTGTGACCCTATGGACTGTAGCCTATCAGGCTCCTCCATTCATGGGATTTTCCAGGCAAAAATACTGGAATGGAGTGCCATTTCGTTCTCCAGGAGCTCTTCCCAACCCAGGGAATGAACCCAGGTCTCGTGCATTATAGGCAGACGCTTTACCGTCTGAGCCACCAGGGAAGTTCTAGAGCCTTATTATTAATATTTGCATTTCTGGAAGTCTAAAGAATGTCCCTCTGGGCTAAATCCCAGGTTTTGATAGGGCTGCATTCCCTTCTGGAGACTCTAGAGGAGAATCTGTTTTCTTACCAGACTATCTTCTATGAGCTGTGCTCATTCCTTGGCTCACGGCTGCCTTTATACCTTGAAAACCAGCAATGGCCAGTCAAGTCTTTTACATTGCATCAATCCAACACCAACTCTCCTTCCCTCTTTCACATATAACGAGCGTTGTGATACTGGGCCACTTGGATAATCCACGATGATCTCTCCATCTCAAGATTCTTAAGAAAGCTCCTTTTGCATGGGACGTAATATATTCACAGGTTTTGGGAAAGTTAGGACATTATTGTCTTACAATGTCTTCATCCTCTTCTCCCACTCAAAGTCTCTTATTTTCTTATTATTGTGTATTTATGTTGTTATCTTCCTCATTGTAAAGTCACTGTAAGTCTGTAGGGGATACTTCTCTTGATACTGCAGGACACATCAGAGCAGTAAAACTGTATCCAATAGCTTTCACCTACTTTGAGTCATTTAGAATTGTGAGTCATCTCTAACTTTGAAAGAGCTATAATACCACACTCCCTTGCATTAGTATTATTTTTCCCTTTATGAGAAAAATAATTCAGGAAGCAGTGAATACATGCAGGTATCTTGTATCATAGTACCAGCATAGTACTTCTATTTCCATTGTCTTATTTACTAAAGTCTTCAAACTTGTCTAAGTCAAACCACCATCTTCTGTTCTCAAGAGATGCCTGTATCAATCAGGCTAAATTTAAAGTCAGTGGTAGACAACCTGCTACTTGCCAAGCGAATGCTCACCTTGAGCTGAAACCTGTCTCCTTGTTACCATCTCTCTATCTGCACTCTTTCTGACAATTATAGTGATTCTTCTGTTTTTCAAGTACTTGTGAAATGTGTTTTTCCTATCTTTTCTCCTTTAATCTTTCCCCATATTACATGAGTTTGATACTCAGCACTTTCCTTATCCATGTGCAGAGAAAGTAGTTCCTGTGGTCTTTGTATCTCCTCAAACGTCAGCCCCTGCACCAAGCTGAGTGTGCCAGGTGTGGTTTGCTGCAGTGCTGGTTAAGCTGCTTCGCTTTCCCATATGTGCTTAAGAAAGAGCTGTATTTAGGAGGTAAGTTCAAGAGGTATCTTGTCAAAATTGTCTAGAAAAGCCTCTAGATCACTTTATTTCTGATTTAAAAAAAAAAACCTACATCATTGATATTATTAAGAAATGACTATGCCCATACGTGGATCCATGATCATTGCTAAGGTTTTTCATAAGTCAGAGGCCAAGTATCCTTCAGCCCTTTTGATGAATAAAATCTTGTCCTCCTTTGCAAGAACTTCCCTCAGAGCTCAGTTGGTAAAGAATCACCTGCAATGCAGGAGACCCCGGTTGGGTTCCTGGATTGGGAAGATCCCCTAGAGAAGGGATAGGCTAACCACTCCAGTATTCTTGGGCTTCCCTTGTGGCTTAGCTGATAAAGAATCTGCCCACAATGCAGGAGACCTGGGTTTGATCCCTGGGTTGGGAAGATTGCCTGGAGAAGGGAAAGGCTAGCCACTCCTGTATTCTGGCCTGGAGAATTCCGTCAACTGTGTAATCCATGGGGTGGCAAAGAGTCAGACACAACTGAGTGACTTTCACTTTCATCTTCACTCCTTTACAAAGGATGGTTAATATCATACAGTTAGCCTGTCTTTTACAAAATTCCTAAACCAGATTATTCCCAATTCTAATTAGCACAGAAGAAGGGAGGACTGTCATAGTCTCTAGTTTAAATATCATTCTTGTATTAAATCAGCCAGTGTCACATTATGTCTTTAGCTGATACATTACACTCTGACTCACACTTTCAGCTGTAACTCCTGTTTCTTTTTTCATGGTATTGCTAATCTATATACCCACATCCTGAATTTTTAAAACTCATTTCTTTACTAAACTATAGGACTTCATATTTAATCACCAATAAACTTTGACTTGTTAGACTGAGCCCACCCCTCATGATCTTCAACTTTTATAGGAACACAGTGCAAACAGAAAGTGAAAGTATATTACTATTGTTTATTTTTCTTGGGGAAGCGTAATATTAACTTACTTGGTGCTCTCAGTATATATATTTTAAAAGAAGCACTATTTGGTCCACGCATTACACAACTAACTATAACAGGTACAGTAAAACTGACTAAGTAAGTCTAACCATTAACGCTGGTCATTCAGGAACTGTGAAGTTAGGCAGTATAGGGCCTTAGAGACGTGTTGAGAATTTTGGGACAAACCAGTAGTCCCTCAGACCTCAGAAAAGGGCTAGCAAAGACCAAGGCAGAGAACACAGTCTTAGGCATGCTACCATTATAAAAATTCAAGCTCAGAAATAAGTCTGGGATTCAGGAACCAGGCATTTGAATAAAGATAGAGGCAAAATATCAAGAAAAAAGCAAAAGCTGCTAACTAAACTGGAGCCAAATTCTGCTAGGCTGGGTACAATGGAACCTTGAAAAGTGAGTCACCAACTGTTGGACCTCAATTCTTTAAATCTCTTTGGTCCATTTCCAGGATTTACCATAAAGAGTGCTTTGGCAATAAACCTGTATAGCAAAATCCAAACTTCCCACAGTAAGGAAATAGCTTGCAAAGGCTAAGAGGTGGCAGGGTTAGGCATAACCTAACAATGAGCAGTTTCCTCTTTCCTTTAGTTCTGGCAATAAAGATCTTGTCATAGTCCTTTTATCTGTGATGCAATAGTACGAACACTATAGTTACTGATATAAGACCTAGGTTGTAGCCCTAAAACTTCCATTAACCAGATGTTAGTTAATATTGGACAGCTAATAATTCCAAGCCTTAGTTTCTGAATGGGGATCATAGTAACACTGGGAGGGCTGTTCAGTTCAGTTCAGTTGCTCAGTCGTGTCCAACTCTTTGTGACCCCACGGACTGCAGCACGCCAGGCCTCCCTGTCCATCACCAACTCCCAGAGTTTACTCAAACTCATGTCCATTGAGTCAGTGATGCCATCCAACAATCTCATCCTCTGTCATCCCCTTTTCCTCCCACCTTCAGTCTTTCCCAGCATCAGGGTCTTTTCAAATGAGTCAGTTCTTCACATCAGGTGGCCAAAGTATTGGAGTTTCAGCTTCAGCATTAGTCCTTCCAATGAATATTCAGGACTGATTTCCTTTAGGATGAACTAGTTAGATCTCTTTGCAGTCCAAGGGACTCTCAAGAGTCTTCTCCAACACCACAGTTCAAAAGCACCAATTCTTCAGCCCATAAAATAAATCCAATCCCAAAAAAAGGCAGTCCCAAAGAATGTTCAAACTACTGCACAATTGCACTCATCTCACATGCTAGTAAAGTAATGCTCAAAATTCTCCAAGCCAGGTTTCAACAATACGTGAACCGTGAACTTCCAGATGTTCAAGCTGGTTTTAGAAAAGGCAGAGGAACCAGAGATCAAATTTCCAACATCTGCTGGATCATGGAAAAAGCAAGAGAGTTCCAGAAAAACATCTATTTCTCCTTTATTGACTATGCCAAAGCCTTTGACTGTGTGGATCACAACAAACTGTGGAAAATTCTGAAAGAGATGGGAATACCAGACCACCTGATCTGCCTCTTGAGAAATCTTTATGCAGGTCAGGAAGTAACAGTTAGAACTGGATGTGGAACAACAGACTGGTTCCAACTAAGAAAAGGAGTATATCAAGGCTGTATATTGTACCCTGCTTATTTGACTTATATGCAGAGTACATCATGAAAAATGCTGGGCTGGAAGAAGCACAAGCTGAAATAAAGATTGCCAGGAGAAATATCAATAACCTCAGATTTGCAGATAACACCAACCTTATGGCAGAAAGTGAAGAAGAGCTAAAGAGCCTCTTGATGAAAGTGAAAGAGGAGAGTGAAAAAGTTGGCTTAAAACTCAACATTCAGAAAACTAAGATCATGGCATCTGATCCCATCATTTCATGGCAAATAGATGGGGAAACAGTGGCTGACTTTATTTTTGTAGGGCTCCAAAATCACTGCAGATGGTGACTGCAGCTATGAAATTAAAAGACATTTACTCCTTGGAAGAAAAGCTATGACCAACCTAGATAGCATATTAAAAAGCAGAGACATTACTTTGCCGACAAAGGTCCATCTAGTCAAGGCTATGGTTTTTCCAATAGTCATGTATGGATGTGAGAGTTGGACTATAAAGAAAGCTGAGCACCAAAAAATCAATCGTTTTGAACTGTGGTGTTGGAGAAGACTCTTGACAGGGGGGCTGTTATGAGAGCTAAATGATAATCATCTGACTAATGAAACGTTATTTACTTTTCAGACTGTAAAAACTTCATAAAGAGTAATTTGCTATTCTTCTTACAGTGGTTTGAATCTGTGATCGTTTTTGAATGATATTATTTCAGATTTCATTAATTCAACAAATTTTAATAAATGAAGAGAGCTCCCTTGCAGCAAGTTGGAAATGCACATTCTTGCATCCCACCCTTGACTACTGAATCTGAAGTTCTTTAAGAGTAGGGCCTGGCCATGTCTGCTTTGACAACTCTCCAAACGACCCTGCCACCTGTGAGAGGGCTAGGCTGCATCCCCAGAGGTTGTGATGAAATGGCTGAGGGTGCAGCCTGGGCACTGGGATTTGGAAAGCTCCCTGTGACTCTCCTGTTGTCAAGGTCAGCAGACACCCTTCTGGGGGCAGACACCTCTCTGGAGCCAGACACATGCAGTCCAATAGATGCTTCTGCAGCCGTAAAAGTGCCAAGTCTGCATGGTCGAACGTGGGAGCCACCATGCAGCCACTGAGCCCCTGAAATGAAAGCAAGGAGCTAAATTCAAATTGTATTTCATTAATTTAAATCTAAATAGTTGTAGGTGGCTGCCATCTAGGACAGTACAGTCCTAAAGCCACAGAAGGTTTCCCTGGTGGCTCAGTGGTAAAGAATCCACCTGCCAGTGCAAGAGATGTTGATTTTTTCCCTGGACCAGAAAGATTCTCCTGGAGGATATGGCAACTCACTCCAGTATTCTTGCCTGGGAAATCCCATGGACAGAGGAGCCTGGTGGGCTACAGTCCATAGGTCACAAAAGAGTCGACAGGACCTAATGACTAAACAACAACAGTTTCAGATTTCATTAATTCAACAAATGTTTAGTAAGTGCATACTACATGAAAAAAATGTTTTGCTGTGGTCTTTACTGGCTTCCCTGGTGGCTCAGAAGGTAAAGAATCCTCCTGCAGTGTGGGAGACCTGGATCTGATATCTGGGTTGGGAAGATCCCCTGGAGAACGGAAAGGCTATCCACTCCAGATTTTTGCCTGGAGAATTCCATAGACAGAGGAGCCTGGCAGGCTACACTTTCATTTTTGAGCTTCCCAGGTGGCGCTCGGAGAAGACAATGGCACCCCACTCTAGTACTCTTGCCTGGAAAATCCCATGGACGGAGGAGCCTGGTAGGCTGCAGTCCATGGGGTCGCTAGGAGTCAGACAAGACTGAGCGACTTCACTTTCACTTTTCACTTTCATGCATTGGAGATGGAAATGGCAACCCACTCCAGTGTTCTTGCCTGGAGAATCCCAGGGACGGAGGAGCTGCCTTCTCTGGGGTCGCACAGAGTTGGACACGACTGAAGTGACTTAGCAGCAGCAGCAGCAGCAGCAGCAGCAGCAGGTGGCGCTAGTGGTAAAGAACCTGCCTGCCAATGCAAAAGATGTAAGAGACACAGGTTTGATCCCTGGGTCGGGAAGATCCCCTGGAGAAGGGCATGGCAACCCACTTCAGTATTCTTGCCTGGAGATTCCTATGGACAGAGGAACCTGGCAGGCTACAGTCCATGGGATTGCAAAGAGTTGGACACAACTGAAGCGACCTGGAACTCAGCACTTGCCTCTGTAGTTCTTTAATCTAGTCAAGGAATCAGGCCTTGAAATACTAACTGAAATGATAGCTATTTTATGTATTTCTTTTTTAGCATGCATTCGTAGAGTCCTACTATGCAGGTGGCACATTTTTAGGTGCTAGACAAGCAGGTCTTTAGTTATTAGCACCATCATCTTACATTAATGGGATTATATTTCCCCTTTAGTTCATTCTTCCAGATCTTGTTATTTTAATGAGTTTATTCTCTGGATAATTAATGCATTGAATGTAATCATTCAGCATAGAAATTCTAAGATATTATGAAAGACCATATTAAATATTTAAAAAGAATCAATATGTACTATGACTAGAACATTTTATGATTCTTTCATCAGATAAAGTTATGATGAAATGAAATGAATTTATTTTGACCTGACTTTCTATTAGTAACATGGTAGTGTTTGAAAGTGAATTAATTGTGAGAGGAGCAGGGCTAGAGGCAAGGAGACCAGTTTGGAAGTGTTCTAGCAGTTCAAGTAACAAATAATGGTGACCCAGACCAAGGTGTTAGCGGGGTAGAGAGAAATGAATGTGTTTGAGGTACAGAATTCAATGTTGAATATGGGACTTAGGGAATGACTGGGCATGATGCTGAAGAAGAGTGAGAATGAAGAATTGTCCCCAAGTTGTTTAAGTGACTGGTGTATGGAAGTACTGTTTACTGATAGGAAGCAAAGGAGAGGCAATGACTTGAGGAGAAATTGACAAAAATGTTTAAAGAACTTTTTTGAAAAATAGACATGAGGATAATCATAAATGCTTTGATAAGGATGAATATGCAGAGAGACATATCCTTCCAGGTAGTTTAATCAAGGGCTTCCTTGGTGTCTCAGATGGTAAAGAATCTGCCTACAATGCGGGAGACCTGGGTTCAATCCCTGGGTCAGGAAGATCCCCTGGAGAAGGGAATGGCTATGCACTCCAGTATTCTTGCCAGGAGAATTCCATGGACAGAGGAGCATGGTGGGCTATAGTCCATGGGGTTGCAAAGAGCCAGACAGTAGGATTGTGGTGCTAGAATAGACTGATATATAGAATAATTAGAAAATCCACAAACAGATTCAATTATATAAGCGTATATGTGGTTCAAATATGTGGTTGAGCATGTAAACAGGGATACATGCACAATAATGCTCCCTTAAAAGAAAAACATTAAAATTTCAGTATGGTAAGATTGACTGAGTTATGATCATGTGTATACTGGGACTTAAATTCATTATGTAGTCATATACTTGTCCTTGAAACTTGTTCAGAATACATTATTAAAGGAAAATATCAAATCAGAAAACATTACATACATTTGTGTATATATATAATATCTTTATGTAAATTTTACAGAAAATCTCTTGGACCTTTATCCTACTTGGGGTGGGAAAACACAATGCCCTCCTTTCTTTTCTTAATAACAAAACATCTGGGAAATGTTTAAAAGTCTGTTGTCAGGAGAATGTGTAAATGAATGTGTGGTAATACTCACTTATATAGATACATTTTCACAACAATGCAGGGAATTATAAACACAAAGTTCAGAACAAGATTTAACCCCAGTTGCCGAGGGAAGGGGTGGGAATAGAAAGGGGAACACAGGATGGGAGGGGCAGGTCTCAGTGGTCATGTTCTGTCTTTTAAACATGGACACATGTGAATTTATTCTATCATTTTATAATGTCATATATCCTCTTTCAAGAGATACTTATCAGGTATTCTGTTGAATACCCTGCTTCTTTTTGGCAATATGAAATATTTGGTTACAAAAGTCCAGCTTTGCTAAAACTATCTCCTTCCCTTGGGGCTCTCACTCTCCATAAGGAGGCCATGTGTGTACTACAGACTTCTATGCCAATGAGAAATAATGACACTCCCTTAGGAAGATGAAGAGGGTATACTTCATTATTGTTTAAAATAGTTTGTCTTTCCTTTACACACACCCACATGTCCACACGCATGGAAGCCATCTGGGAGAATATACACCAAAATGTTACTATTAGTTATTTGAGCCTGCTGGTTTTCATGTGATATTTTTTCCATTTCTTTATATTTTTAATATTTCTTTAATAAATGTATATTTAACTTACTAACTCATCCTGTGTGGTTAAATTTCAAAGTTGTTTTCAAGACTTTTAAAATCCTCATAATTCTTTATAAAGTCCAGCCTAACCAAATCCATGAAAAATAGATTGTTTGGATTAATTTAATTTTGAGATGAACTAGGGTTTAAGCTGGGGCTTTCCTGGTGGTTCAATGGTAAAAATCCATCTGTCAATGTAGAAGATGCAGGTTCAATCCCTAGTCAGGAAGATCCCTTGGAGAAGGAAATGGCAACCCATTCCAGTATTCTTGCCTGGAAAATCCCATGGACAGAGAAGCCTGGTGGGCTACAGTCCAAGGGGTCGCAAAAGAGCTGAATATAATTTGGTGACTAAACAACAAGCTTTAAGCTAGAGACTTTCTTCATAGACTCATTACAATCTCCTTGAATCTCACTTTTTTCACTTTTGATATTCAAAGCAGTAAACAATAATAAGGAAGACAGAGAAGTAAAGTAATTTACATCTTTAAAAAGCATTATCCTTTTCCTTTTCCTAACTGGTACTTAGACTTGTTTAAAATGATGTTCGAGACTGTTCAGCTGATCAATTAGTATTTACTGAAGACCCATTATGTGGCAGGAGTTATATTAGATTCTGGGGATAGAATGTGAATGAGAAAAATTCTAGCTCTCGTGGAGCTTACAGTCACCTGGTGTAGTCATTGTACAGTGTCTTTTATACATAATTTTATCAGTAACTAAGCATTTCCACTTATGAGGAGTTCATTGTGTTGCTTTCTAGTGCTATCTTTTAGCTAATTATTTTATCAGTGCACATCTATTTTAGAAGATAAGCAATATTATTAATTCACAGAAAATTGTTTTTTTGTGTTGATCTAAATTTGCCCTCCTTGACTGATAAACATTTTTCTTTATTCTGCCTCAAAGAACTTTAGAATAAATCTACCACAGTCTCTTATACCCTTTCCCACTCTGTGGGAAGCTTGTGAGGGATAGCCTTTCAAATATATTGAGATAACTATTATGCTGCTATACGACTTCTCTGGGATAGAACACTGCAGTTCCTTTCATCATTTCTTCTGTGACATGGTTTTTAAATCATATACCATCCTGATTGCTTTCCTCTGGATGCTTTCAACTTTGCCACCCTTTGTTGTTAGAAATAAATTACTCCCAATTTCCTGCTTTCAATAGAGTAGAGTGAACATAATTGACTCTTTGATGTGCGAGGGTCTGGTATGGTCTGAAAGCAATTACTCTGACCTTGAATACTTACTCTACTATACTGTAAGTGTCATTAAAGAAAAAAAATAGGAGCTTGTACTAAATCTTTACCAATCCTTGGATATATATTGGAAGCTTTTTTGAAAATGAGTTTATTTTTTCATTTGTTTCTTTTTTTTGATAATGAAGTATGGTTTATAAAGGTAATATATATCAAAAGTAAATCTGATTAATTGTTAAATTTATCATGCAGATAATCTGTTTTCCTTTTCTGGTAAACTACAAACTTTCTGAGCGCAAGGATTACGTCTTACTCATTTTTTAAACATTTCCAGAGATTAGCATAATTCTAAATGTATATGATAGATGCTCAATAAATATTTGCTGACCATTAATGCCTTGTATCGGAGAAGGCAATGGCACCCCACTCCAGTACTTTTGCCTGGAAAATCCCATGGACAGAGGAGCCTGGTGGGCTGCAGTCCATGGGGTCTCTAGAGTTGGACACGACTGAGTGACTTCACTTTCACTTTTCACTTTCATACATTGGAGAAGGAAATGGCAACCCACTGCAGTGTTCTTGCCTGGAGAATCCCAGGGATGGGGGAGCCTGGTGGGCTACAGTCCATGGGATCTCAAAGGTGGAGAACGACTGAGTGACAAACACACACATACACACTCTCTCTCTCACACAAATACACAATGCCTTGTACAATATTTAAAGATATTATAAGATGAAATGAATTCCAATTTTTAGAATATATTGAAGAATCAGCAATATAGAATAAGACCTTCAGTCAGTTTAGTTCAGTTGCTTAGTCGTGTCCAACTCTTTGTGACCCCATGAATCGCAGCATGCCAGGCCTCCCTGTCCATCACCAACTCCCAGAGTTCACTCAGATTCACGTCCATCGAGTCAGTGATGCCATCCAGCCATCTCATCCTCTGTCGTCTCCTTCTCCTCCTGCCCCCAATCCTTCCCAGCATCAGAGTCTTTTCCAATGAGTCAACTCTTCGCATGAGGTGGCCAAAGTACTGGAGTTTCAGCATTAGCATCAGTCCTTCCAAAGAACACCCAAGGCTGATCTCTTTTAGGATGGACTGGTTGGATCTCCTTGCAGTCCAAGGGACTCTCAAGAGTCTTCGCCAACACCACAGTTCAAAAGCATCAATTCTTCGGTGCTCAGCCTTCTTCACAGTCCAACTCTCACATCCTAACCCGAAAAGAGTAACCTTAGTATATTAACAGTATTCACAAAGGAAGTGTGTTGGGTGGGAACACATTCACTTCTAAATGACTGAAAACCAGTTAGCAATGACTCGAACAAGAAGAAACTTTAATAATTGCTTAAGAAGCCTGAAGAAACTGGTCCTGAAACTATCTGAGCAACTCAATGATATTATCAAGGTCCCAGGCTTTTAAGAAATCCTGCTGTTGTCATTCTTGACCAGTTGTCTTTTTGAGGTAAGAGGCTTACTGCCTTATGGTTACAACTTGCCTATCCTTGCCCCAAACATCAAACCTTCACCCAGAGAGAGGAAACTGAGGATGGCCAAAACTCTGCAAAAGCCTCTTTGCATATCTTTTTTCTCTGGGGAAAGAATATTTTGAAAGAAGCCTCCCAGCAAATTTCCCTTTGTATCTAACAGGTGAAAAACTGAGGCATATGGCTATCTCTAGGAAGCAGGCAAAGGAGAAGAGTCTTGGGAATGACTGTTGATTAAACAACTGTTTATACCACAAGTAGAAAATACACATATTTTATAAAAAAAAGAGATCATGACTTGAAATCAAGAACTTTAGTGATAACTTCAGGGGAACCAAATTACAAGGACCTTTCTAAAAAGATCACTGGTATTATTGGGGTTACAAAATTGCATAACTTATTCAAACAGATGAATCATAACCTCTCAATCACTTTTAGAAGAACTGACGAACCTTATTATCTTTTCTAGTTTTTATAAATTAAACAGGCTGTGTCTTTATCACAAAGCTATTTTTATTTTTTCTCCTTCCTTTCAGGAGTCCTATCCAAAGAAGAGGAATTACACTATGGAAATTGTACCATCTGCCTCTCTGGATACATTTCCTTCAGAAAATGAGAATTTTCTATGTGATCTCATGGACACAGCAGTTACAAAGAAGCCTTGCTCCTTAGAAATTGCAAGGGCCCCTTCTCCAAGAACTGGTAATGTTTCTTACTAACATGGACCAATTCAGTTTACATGCTTGTACATTTGAAGATGTATCATTAGTATTTTGATGTCCCACAATATTTTTAAAAATGAAAGGGCCCCGATATAGTCATAAGGATTTTTTTTTTTTTTTTTTTGCATCTTGACGTGAATCCAGGTAAGTTGGAGCAGTTTTTACGTGAATGCTCTTAATTTCTTGGCAAGAGCTCTCATGGAGCTGGTACTGCCATGGTGAAGACACTCTGAAACCTTTTAATAGTGAAAAACATTCTAGGTCAGATACAAAGCTTTGGGTCCTTCAGAGTCTCATAGCAAATTTGGTAGCAAGAATCTTTAAGTATAGTTTCTTGCATCCTGTCTGCTTCCAGGTTATCAAGTATACTCAGCTACTTTGTGTATTTTATTTCTTTTATGGTATTTTCAGATCCATTACTTTATTTATTAGCATTATAAACTGGTGAACAAGATGAACAAATATGCCCATTTTACTGATGAGGAAATTGAAGCTAAGTGTCTTATTTAATATCAATACTCTGAGGGGCCTTTGCTTGAACATGAGTTTTTGTTTGTCATCACGCTTGCTTTCTATTCTTTTGCCTCTGCCTCTGAGTGAAGAATGCAAAGTAGTTACATGAAAGCTAATGGGAGAGGAGAGCTTCAAGTGGGTGGTCAGAATATTCAAGGTTGCAAAGAAATTGTAGAATTTCTTAGGAGAGGCTTTGTTTATTTGTTTGTTTGACAACCCAGTTTCTGCCTGTCTTTGAAAAGTAAGTTTAAGAAATGATGTGATAAAACTAGATTTTTAAAAGCTAACTGTGAGATACTCAGAAATGCAGAAGAAGGAAAAGGGAGTGGAGAATACAGATTACCCTTTGAAGAGGATTAGGAAAAAAGCTAAAATGCTAACATGAGAAGAAAGTGGTATGAGGGAGAAATGGCTAGTTTATTTTAGGATAAGTAAGACTTGGTCAAGTTTAGAAGTTGGGGGAGTTTGCTGATGGAGAACAAGAGACTGAAGACAAAGAGTAAAAAGAAAAAACTGATGGATATAAATTAAGACTGAGGTAGTCTAAGAAAGCACAACCATTGCGTCTCTTAGAGAGAAGAAAAAATAAAGCATTATGAATACAGAGAAAGCCTGATATATGTATGTCCAGATGGGTTCAATTTCTGAGTAATGAAAGGGTTATTGACTGAAAAGAAGAGTTAAATGTTGAGAAGGGTTAAAGTAAAATTCAGAAATACTATTTTAAATGACTGGCTATGGAATTTTATAGAAGTGAACAAGTAGGTTTTTGAGAAGTACCGAGGCCATGCATGCATGTGTGCATGCCCAGTCATGTCTGATTCTTTGCAACCTTGTGAACTGTAATCCACCAGGCTCCTCTGTCCATGGAGTTTCCCAAGCAAGAATACCGGAGTGGGTTACCATTTCCTTCTCCAGGGGATCTTTCTGACCCAGGGATCGAACCTGCATCTCTTACATCTGCTGAATTGGCAGGCAGATTCTTTACCACTGAGCCACCTGGGAAGCCCAGGGTGTTGTATGAATCATAAGCATGTGGAAGGAAGATTTTTGCATGAGGTCAGAGCATAATCATGAAAACAGTTAAGGTTTATTGAGCATTTACTGGTACTAGATACTATTATAAGTGCTTTATATACATTATTTCCTGTAATTCTTACAATGCTACAAGATAATAATACCATGATTCCCATCTTATAGAAGAGGAACATGAGGCAGGGAAATATTAGGTAACCTCCCAAGGTTATATGTTAACAATGGATGGTTCTGGGACTTGAACTTGGGTTGTCCCCTTATACTCTTAAACGCTATGTTAATTACACTACTGCATTATATTAAGAGCTAAAATGGAATAGAAAGTGTGAACCAAGTAGTGAAATCCTCAAGAAATGTGGAGTTATGCCTGGAAATCCACATATGGTAACCATAAAGTCAGGAAAAGTATGTTATAATAGGGTAGCATAATCTTCAGATGAGCAGATTAGATGAAGGTAGAATAGTGGGTGATTCAGAAGCAGTCATGGAGAGTGAAGACAATGCTGAGAGATGATAAGAATGAAACTCGAAAAGAATGAAAAATCATCTGTTGGAGAGGTCATAGGGGAAAATAGTGGGGAAATCAGGAGTAAAGTTCAGTTAATGTAGAAATATATATATATATATACACACACACACATATGAATTTCATATATATATATATGAAAATTTAAAAGAGCTTTAATTAGGGAATAGAGGTAGAGTGTTAAGTTAGGGGTGGTGGAAGCAGGAATGAAAGCATTATTTATTCATTAAATAATAGAAAACTAGTCAACTTCCTTCACTTGCCAGGCACTTTGCTGCATGCTGAGGAGGAGACAGGGATGAAAAAGAAATGGACCCAGGTTTTAAAACTAATTAGGCTCAGAACAATTTTCCTGCTGAAAAAGAAAAAGAAAAAAATAAAAAACAGCATGCTGGATAAAAATACAGAAAAGGAAGACTTAAAAGCATCAAAAAGGCAACATTAAAATTATGTAAAGTAAATGACATTTAAATAAGGAACATCTTTTTATCAGTATACTCCTGCTAAGTCGCTTCAGTCATGTCCGACTCTGTGCGACCCCATACACAGCAACCCACCAGGCTCCCCCATCCCTGGTATTCTCCAGGCAAGAACACTGGAGTGGGTTGCCATTTCCTTCTCCAATGCATGAAAGTGAAAAGTGAAAGTGAAGTCGCTCAGTCGTGTCCGACTCTTCGAGACCCCATGGACTGCAGCCTACCAGGCTCCTCGGTCCATGGGATTTTCCAGGCAAGAGTACTTGAGTGGGTTGCCATTGCTTTCTCTGACATACTAGTAAGAGATAATCGGGCCAATACATTGGTGAAGGTGGGAAGCCAGTGGAGCATTAAAGTCACTTTTGTCCTGAGAGAATTTGCTGAACCTGCTGTTAAACTTCGGTCCTCAAGTCCTCTATAGGTTTGTATACAGAAAGCAAATCTCTGTGTATGCTCAGCATGTGAACTCTAATAGGAAATCCTTCCTCCATAGACCTAGAGCTACAAGGCTACACTCTCACAGTAATCAGAAATAATTCTGTCTCATAACATTCATTCTAAAGAGACTGCAAGATCTGCTAAGATGATTTGTTATGAGCAGAACAAGGAGAAAAATTCCTGAGGTGTTATAATCATGAGCTGGTCCTTACACAGATTTTCACCCAAAACACATCATCCATATAGTCTGCAAAATATCAATCCATGAATTTAATTTATGGTAATACCCCCAGTCATCAAACAGAAGCAAAAGTAAACCATCTAGAGAGGAATGTAAATTATCTCTCTCAGTTCATTTGTGTACATTATCTCTCTCAGTTGTTGTCTGATTCTTTGTGACCCCATGGACGGCCAGGCTTCCCTGTCCATCACCAACTCTTGGAGCTTACTCAAACTCATGCCCATTGAGTTGGTGATGCCATCCAACCATCTCATCCTCTACTGTCCCCTTCTCCTCCTGCCTTCAATCTTTCCCAGCATCAGGGGTCTTTTCAAATGAGTCGGTTCTTCACATCAGGTGGCCAAAGTATTGGAATTTCAGCTTCAGCATCAGTCCTTCCAATGAGTATTCAGGACTGATTTCCTTTAGGTTTGACTGATTTGATCTTCTTGCAGTCCAAGGGACTCTCAAGAGTCTTCTCCAATACCACAGTTCAAACGCATCAATTCTGTGGTGCTCAGCTTTCTTTATGGTCCAACTCTCACATCCATACATGACTACTGGACTGCTGAATTATCTCTGTAGGCCCTAAGTAACTCCTATAAATACTTTTCTGATTAACATGATCAGTTTGCAATCATTATGCCTAGAAGAAAAAGACCCCCAATCAGATATCAACAGAAATAAGGAAGAACAAATACACACCTGAAAAGACTTCAGATATTGGAATTATTAGATACAAACTATGAAATAACCATGTTATTATAGATAAGACATAAGGTTGAAAGTGTTTTGAGGAATAGAAACCATTAAAAAATGACCTAGCATATTTGAGAGGGAAAAACAAAACTTTTATAAATTAAAAAATACACAAAGAAAAACAACCCCAAATTTAAACCTCAGTGAATGAGTGGAACAGCGGATTAAACTCAGTTGAGGAGAGATTTAGTGAGCTGGAAATTAAGTCAGAAGGATTTTTCAGAATTTTGAATAGAGGTACAAAATGATAAGAAAATATACATGTGAAAGAGAAGCTAAGACACTTAGAAGATACACCAAGAAATTCTGACTTGTCTGACCAAAGGGGAGGAGAGAGAATGGGGCAAAAGCAGTATATTCAAAGAGCCAGTTTTCCAAAAAGGCACAGACTTGCCCTATATTTACAAGGAAGCAGACAAGTGAGTAGTTAATTTCAACAGAGTATTATAAGTGCTAAGATAATACTACACTGAAAGTGCTTTGGAAGCTGAAAAGAGGAACACAACACCACCTGGGTGCTTGAGGAAGATTCATAAAGGAAATGGTGTCCGTGTCAGTTATCTATTGCTATGCAATAAGCCACCCAAAGCCTACTGAGCTAGTGGAATATCAGTCATTTATTTTGCTCAAAATCTGCAAGTTTTGCAGAGTTCATTTGACAGGACAGCTTGTCTGTGCCAGATGATATGAGCTGGGGTGGCACAACAGGGAGAAAGAGGACTCACTTTCAAAATAGGTCACTTACATGGCTGGCAAGTTGGCAATGGCTGAGAACTGGGCTAATGCTATGGGCTGTTGGTCTTGTTTATTCTTCATGGACTGCTTGGGTTTTCCTTTGACAAACTGACTGGATTCTGAGAGTGGGCATTCCAAAAGAACCACGTGGAAGTTGTATCATTTTTATTACTTAGCCTTAGAAGTTCCCATTATCACTTATACTATAGTCCCAAGTCCTGTCACTTCATGGCAAATAGATGGGGAAACAATGAACACAGTGAGAGATTTTATCTTTTTGAGCTCCAAAATCACTTCAGATGGTGACTGCAGCCATGAAATTAAAAGATGCTTGCTCCTTGGAAGAAAAGCTATGACCAACCTAGAAAGCATATTTAAAAGCAGAGACATTACTTTGCCAACAAAAGTCCATCTAGTCAAAGCTATGGTTTTTCTAGTACTCACGTATGGATGTGAGAGCTGGACTATAAAGAAAGCTGAGCACCGACAAATTGATGCTTTTGAACGGTGGTGTTGGAGAAGACTCTTGAGAGTCCCTTAGACTGCAAGGAGATCAAACCAGTCAAACCTAAAGGAAATCAGTCCTAAATACTCATTAGAAGGACTGATGCTGAAGCTGAAACACAATACTTTGGCCACCTGATGTGAAGAACTGACTCATTTGAAAAGATCCCTGATGCTGGGAAAGATTGAAGGTGGGAGGAGAAGGGGTCAACAGATGGTTGGATGGCATCACTGACTCGATGGACATGAGTTTGAGTAAGCTCCGGTAGTTGTTGATGGACCTGGAAGCCTGACGTGTTGCAGTTCACGGGGTGGCAAAGAGTCAGACCCGACTGAGTGACTGAACTGAACTGATAGTCCCAAGTCTACCAGATTCAAGGGGAGAGAATATGAATCCTACTTCTTGATGGAAGGAGTGTCAAAGTCACTCTGTAATAAGAAAATATAGGATGGAAGATACTTTTCCTGTCCTTTTTAGAAAATAAGATCTGCCACAGTCTTCCCTCTAGTCACTATGATTTGTATCCTTTTCCTGGAAACATCAGCCCTTTACTGCATGAACTACTGGTCTGGTCTAGGTTTAGGTATGTATGGGTCTTCCTGGTGCAGTTCTTACAGTATAGGTCCTTAACAACCTTTTCTCTTGGCAGTGATGACCTAGGAACTAAACAGACAAATTACCAGTCTCCTCTCCTACACACCCAACATTTAAGACGGGGAAAGGTGTAGGAAAACCACAACTGACACTCCCATTCAAACACAGGGAAAATAGGCCACACAGACATCTCTAGTTTGTGGCAATTCTGAAGGTAATCAAGCACAGTTCCTTGATTAAGCCTAGTGCAATGAAGTAGTGATTGTTTTCTGTGTCTCTTGGTTCTACCTTCTGAGTCATTCTTCCTTTTCCATAAAAAGTAACCCATGTTTAAATTCAGGTATCTTTCTCACTTGCTTACTGTCTATAAAAAATTAGGGGCCAAATTTTGTTTTATATTATCTTTTTCCTTCTAGTTCAAATTGAAATACTTTCCTTTAAAACTTTTTGGACTTTGTGTGTTTCAATTTGTACTCCATTAAATTAGGCAAAAGCTTATAGTCCAGAGAAGATTTTCTCTGCCTTGTGCTCCTTATGAGAGTTTTATGAAACAATGTCCTTGAGGTTCTTAGAAACCCTATTATTGAGCAGGGAGGATGTATGAGGCTTTCTTTTTTTTAATATAAATTTATTTATTTTAATTGGAGGTTAATTACTTTACAATATTGTATTGGTTTTGCCATACATCAACATGCTTTCTTTAAATCCTTAGAGGGTCATTGTTGGCCTGAAGTTTCTATGCAGCGCTACAGCATATTACTATGGTATAGTTCTTACATGGTATACTGTGTAAGAAGCTGCGTTACTTCTTATAACCTTCCCCTTTATGGAAAAGTGTTACTGAAATCACATCATAAGAAGATATTCTTACAGATACTTTTGGAAAATATAAACTTCAACAATGCCTGAGTTGTTTGTTGTTTCTTAAGTGGGATACGTGGAGAAGGCAATGGCACCCCACTCTAGTATTCTTGCCTGGAAAATTCCATGGACAGAGGAGCCTGGTAGGCCGTAGTCCATGGGGTCGCTAGGAGTCGGACACGACTGAGCGACTTCATTTTCACTTTTCACTTTCATGCATTGGAGAAGGAAATGGCAACCCACTCCAGTGTTCTTGCCTGGAGAATCCCAGGGACGGGGGAGCCTCGTGGGCCGCCCTCTATGGGGTCTCACAGAGTCGGACACGACTGAAGCGACTTAGCAGCAGCAGCAGCAGCAAGTGGGATACGAGTTCATTTGCTTAGGTATATAATTTTCCCCAATTGCATTCAATCATCAGTATGAAAGAAAACAGTTTGCTCAACTGACCCATTAATTTATAAAGATTGATGGTCCTTGCACTTTGGGCTGTAATTGTGAATTCTAGGGATAAGAGAGTCCAGAGTTTAAATTGGAAGTTGTTTTTTTTATATATATATAATGGATGAATATTACAGCTAGAGCAATTTCTGTTCTAGTTCTAGGTGGAACCTTAACAAGTGAACCCCACAAAACTTCCCTGCATAAACACCATAGCAGGTAGAAGGGAGTGCCAACATAACTGTAATCTGGCTGGATGAGGAGACAGTTCAAGTCTTTTTCGTCTGTTGATTCCATTAAGATGTACCTTAGGTTTTGCCTGGATCTAATTGCTTCCAAGTCTCTCATTCTGCTGTACCTAGCTTCTCCTTTTCTTCTCAGGATGAACTGAGTTCACGAACTTGGGGGAAGTTACTGGACTCTCTTGGTGTTACTGATGTTTTCCCTTTGTTACGAAGTCCTTTATTAACTGAAGGTAACACTTGTAGAAGAGGAGACCTTTCTTGAAGCACATGAGTCTTTTAGAGGCCTTCATATTAAACTGTACCCTTCAGTGCCTTACTCAGTAAACCTTCATTGAGTGCCTCTGGTGTTCTAGGTCTTGTGCTGCATGTTGCAGAAGTAGAGTGAAAGGTACAAGTTCTGATAGGTAGGAACTTAGAGGGTATTAAAATTAAGAGTAATAAGTTCAATGATAGAAGTGAGCATGAGGTGCTCCAGGAGAGTAGAACAGGAGGGAGTGAGTGAAGGCTTCCTGGAGGATCTGGTGCCTTATTTGAGCCTCAAAGAAGGAAGAGTTAGATGAATACATGGGAAATATATGGCTGTTTAGGTCAGGGGATAGTGTGTGCCAAGATCCAGATGTGTGGAAGAACACACTGCATTCACACTATGCCTAATTTAGCCTGGTTAGAACATAGAATGAGACTAGAGGAAAATGCATAAAAAACAAGAAGTGACATGCTGAAGTTTGAATTTCACTTGGCAGCAGAGTCAAACCACTGACAGACTTTAAGGAGGGACAAGGCATGATGAGTCTTTGTGTTTTAGAATGATCTCTCTGGAAGCAATATGGGGAGATTGCTTGTGCAGATATATGACTAGAAGCAGGAGGACTAATTAGGAGGTCAACACGCAGTCTCAGCATAAAATAATTATGGCCAGGACAAAGGCAATGTTAATGAAGAGGGGGCAGGAGGAAGAAAGCTGAGGGGTCTGTAGGAGTGAAGCTCATACCTTATCCCCTTGGGATTCTGCCATTTGGAAAAGAGTAGGCAAGGGAACTGAGGAGTTATATCTTAGGGAATGTATTCTACAGTTTTTGGTTAACTGTGCTGGATAACTTGGCTCAGTTTCACAGACAAAATTAGGATTTCTGTACGCACAGGAAATGCATTCTGAAGCTTTTCCTGGAGAGAAAGAAAGAGAAAGGACTAGAGAGAGAAGAGAGAGAGTGGAAGGATGACCAGGTCTTTAGAGGGACTGTTATTAGTTGATTTGTGCACCTTTTTCTCCCCCCTCCCAAGGGTATATTGGAACCCTTAGTACTCCTAGTATTCAGAATGTGACCTTATTTGGAGAAGCCGAGACAGAGTCTTTATACAGATAATCAGGTTAAAATGAAGTCTTTAGGTGGGCACTAATCCAACATGACTCATTAAAAAAGGGGGGACATAGAGATATGGAAAGAAGAAAGATAATGTGAAGAGACACAGGGAGAAGATGGTCATCTAGAAGCCAAGGAAAGAGGCCTGGAACAGAACTCTTCAGCAGGAACCAGTCCTGCCAATACCTTGATTTTGGACTTCCAGCCTCTAGAATTGTGAGAAAACATATTTCTGTTGTTTTTAATACTTTGTTAGTAGCAGCCCAAGTAAACAAATACAGGGACTGTAACTGAGGACACAAACTCAAGACCTAGATGGGAGGGGTGAGTTAGGATGCCGAGGCCTATGAGGACAAGTCGTGTGCCTGGCCGTGCTTAACTCATAGGCTACAAAGCTTGAGTGTCTCGGTTGTAACTGGCAATGTCATTCGTTGGTATGGAAGATGTATTTTCTCAGAAAATCAGTTAAGTATGGATGTCAGTGTCCTTTCTGTGGTCACTTGTTAACAAATTTATTAACTAGATGATCTAGTACAAAACAGGTCTCATCTGACCATAGGAAAAATGTTTTTATCGCACCAGCTGGTTTAATTTAAATATGAAATCAACTTGCATTAAACAAAATTATATAATTCAACCAGAAAAGAAGGATTCTCTGCAAGAAGCATTTTACTCATGCCTCAGTGACTACAGATTTATATGGAATAAATAATATTGCTCTAGTACTAGGCTCATTAAATAAAGATTAACAGAAGTCCAGTCCTTGTTTGACAAATTTGCTAAGACTCATGTTTATTCAGTCAGTATTAAATCTATTTATTTCCCTTAATGCATAGAGCAAAGGGCCTTACATAATCGTAGTGGTGACTCAGTTACATAAATGAATGAATCATTAAATGAGTGAATGAATGAATGAATATTATCCTTAAAAGCAAGTGGCTATAATGGCAGGAAAATCCCTTATGAAATAGTCACATGCCATCAAAGATAATGTTTTCTTATCTGCCTTTCATTTAATTTTAACCTTCACAGGGGAATTTTTCCATTTTTCTGGTTACTAGGCAACCTGTTATTTTGAATCACTTAGTATAGGATTTGCTCGCTATGGATGCTCAATAAATCCATTTTGATTAATGAGCCATTTACAGCAACACCAGTGAGAACTGTTTCCAATCCTGTTGCAGGAGAATAGATGGTCTCTGATAAAAAGGACACAATCAATAGTCCCATGCCAGGATAGTGCGGGTCTCGGTTATCTTTATTCAATTTGCTAATGTGCTCACTGGAGTATGGTCAACCTGAAATGAAAATGTCATGTGGCGAATAATCTTCCATGCCTCACTACACCTCCCTCAGTATCCTGAAATGGGTTGTAGTGTGAGGGTGACTTATACCAAAATATTTTTTGAAATGGCGAACTTTTCTTAATTCTAATGCCAAATTTTTGAAACTAATGGAATTCAGAGTGGATCAAGACTAATGTTTATCTCTGCTAAGCAAGTAGGTAGTGTAAACATGAGTTCTGTGAGTATGTTTAACTCATTTAGGAGAGCAAACTGTTTTTAAGCCCCTTGGAAGCAATTCTTTAACGTACAAATACTGGCTTTGCTGATAAGAACCACTTTTATCAAACAGCAATTATTTATTTGGCATTTGCTCTGTGCTCAGTGATGTCTTAGCCGTTTATCAAGGCAGGTCTCTCTATGGTAAGTATGTAATCCAGTGTTAGGTTATAGAGGGGCGAAGAGAGGGAACTAGGGCAGCAGTACCTGCCATGAAATCCTGGTAAAGTAGCTCTTTCATCCATAAGGACAGTTTACTAATTTGAATGGGATCAAATTGGTGGAAACTTGTTATACTTGGAAAACGACAACCTAAACAAAAGGAAAATTATCCTTTTTTTCCTCAAATCAATTTTACTTGTTCTACATATGAATAACATGAACTATAGACTTATAAGATCTCTAACAATACAATGAACGCTCATTAAAGTGATTATATGGGGGATATGGGACTACCCTGGTGGATCAGTTGGTAAAGAATCGGCTTGTAATGAAGGAGATCCAGTTCGATCCTTGGGTCGGGAAGATCCCCTGGAAAAGGGCGTATCAACCCACTCCAGTATTCCTGTCTGGAGAATCCCATGGACTGAGAAGCCTGAAGGGCTACAGTCTATAGGGTCAGAAAGAGTCAGACAAGACCGAGGCGACTGAGCACGCGTGGGAGATATAAGCTTTTTATGTTGTCATGCATGGTGACGTGTGGAATAGGGATTCTCTAAAATGTCAGAATTATATAATAATGAATTAAACATTCATTAATTCATTAATTCATGCTCACCAAATTCAACCAGGCCCTCCACACTGCAGCATTGCACTCTTGGTGTGTTAGTCACTCAGTCGTGTCTGACTTTTTGCGACCCCCATGAACTGCAGCCCAGTATCCTACATACTCTCAGCAGATGGCCTCATATTTTAATTAACAAAGAATATGGGGACAACAAGGACCTACTAAATAGCACAGGGAAATACATTCAATATCTTGTAGTAGCCTATTATGGAAAAGAATATGGAAAAGAATATATATGTGTATATATATGTATGAATAACTGAATCACTTTGCTGTACACTTGAATCTAACACAACATTGCAAATCAACTACACTTAAAAAACTGGTTAAAAAAAGAAAACCAGAGTCATCAGGTGAAAGTTGTATGTCCTCCGCCAAGTCTACAACTGCCCCACACGCTTCTCTTGCCTGTTCCTCTTAAAATAGAGGGTATTTTTCCCCTCCTGTAGAAGATTAGTCTCAACCTCTATGCTCCCTGCATCTGCCTTCCAAAAAATATGACCCTTTCATTCATTCCTTCTCTCTCCTATATTTTTAATTGTTTCTTTTTCCCCCTGGGTCAAGTAACATTTAAATGTTTGTCTTTTTCATTTGAAAAACAATAACAAACAAAACAACTAATAATGAAAGCAACAAGTAAACAAGTAAAAAGTTACCTGATCCCATTGGACTCATTAGCTATTTTTCTCTCTATCCCCTTTACAATTTTAGTATGTTTATTTTCTTCCTCACCTTTCACTTCTCAATCCACCTCATCGGATTTCCAATCCTCATTGCTCTGGTGAAAGGTGCTTTCTAGGAGGCCAGTGCCTAATCCATTAGTACCCCTAGGGCTGATGAAAGTTTCTTTCTAAAGGTACCAATGACCTTGATGTCACAAAATCCAAAGGACATGTCTTGATCCTCACTGAACCTCTCAGCAGCATTTCACAGGTTAGTGACACCTCCATCTTGATATCTTTTCTTCCCTTTGCTGTCCAAAAAAGATTTTCATCTTATTATGACAGCCAATGTTTTTCTGCAAGGTTCTAAAAGTTGGCAATTCCTCAAGGCTTGGACGAAGTCCTCCCTATTCATTTTTACTTTTCTGTCTTCCTAAGTGATCTCATCCATAGGATGGCTTCTGTTACAATCAACATGCTGAAAGAAAGTGAAAGTGTTAGTGTCTGACTCTGTGTGACCCCATGGACTGTAGCCTGCCAGGCTTCTCTGTCCATGAAATTCTCCAGGCAAGAATACTGGAGTGGATTGCCATTCCCTTCTCCAGGGAATCTTCCTGACCCAGGGATCGAACCCAGGTTGCCTGCACTGCAGGCAGATTATTTACCTCCTGAGCCACTAGGGAAGACCTTCAATATGCTGAAGGCTCCCCAAATTTTTTCTCTGGTCTAAAACACTTCTTTTAATTCTAGACTCATTCATCCACTCATCCATCCATCCATCTATTGAATACCTCCACTTATATGTCTCAAAAATACCTTGACCCCAAAATATCCAAAATTACATGTGTATTTTCCCCCCAAACATGCTCTTCATGAAGTGTTCCTTCTCTTAGTAAATGACTTCACCATTCATCTGATTTCAGAAGCATTTGTGTCATTCTTTCCATGTCTATCTTCATTAACTTCCATATTCAATCAATCACTAGGTCTTGTGGTTTTTAACTGGAATAGGTGGTAAGGGGAAGGTAATTCTGTACTTACTATTGATCCCTAGCTACTCATCAAATGTCTCTCCTTCAATCACCAATCACTCCTTGAATTTATCACAGGATAAATTCAATTTATCATTTATCATTTGCAACCAAATCTGAGTGCATCTTTCCTCTTTTAGTGACATGCCATTGGTCTTAGAAAGATGACCCAAAACCCCTAGTAAGGTTCTGCTGCTGCTGCTGCTGCTGCTAAGTCGCTTCAGTTGTGTCCGACTCTGTGCGATCCCATAGACGGCAGCCCATGAGGCTCCCCCATCCCTGGGATTCTCTAGGCAAGAACACTGGAGTGGGTTGCCATTTCTTTCTCCAGTGCATGAGAGTGAAAAGTGAAAGTGAAGTCGCTCAGTCGTGTCCAACTCCTAGCGACCCCATGGACTGCAGCCTACCAGACTCCTCCGTCCATGGGATTTTCTAGTACTGCAGTGGGGTGCCATTGCCTTCTCCGAGTAAGGTTCTAAAGCCCTGAATAATGTCATATTTTCCTTTTCATTTCATCTTAGCCTAACGTCTCATAGTCTCTACCTTTCCAAATGACTCTGTTTAGTTTCTTTGTTTCTTTTAGTTCTTTCTACTTATGGGCCTTAATATGCCTGAAGCAAGTATATTTCTGCATCCCTTTTCCTTCTTCTCTCAAGTAAATAACTTTTATTATTCAGTGAAACCACCTTTGTGGAAACCCACACACACCTGTGCTCCAGACTAAGTATGTATACAGATGCCTCTGTTTTCTAATATTTTAGTACCTTCTAATTTTCCTTTAGGCTCCTTACTTTTGATTGGGATTATATGATTTTGGGAGATTACTTATTTTAATATGTTTTAGTTTTCTGTCTTATAGAGCTCACAGTCTTACCTATCTGTTCCCCAAGTGCAACCATAGCTTCCAGCAAAATCACTGCCATATAAAAGACACTAAGCAAATATTAATGAAAAAGTAATACTAGCTAGTGCTATTGACTACTTACTTTATGCATATTAACTTATTTAACCTCAAGCTATTTGTGAAGTAAGTAGTTTTGTCACTACTATTTTGTAGAAAGGGAAACAAGTCATGGAAAAGCTTTGAACTTTTTAGAAAATGTCAGTGCTAGAATTTGCGTACAGGATATTTTACTCTGGAGATCATATTATTTTTTTCTTCGGCCAAATCACACAGCATATGGGGTCTTAGTTCCCTGACCAGGGATCTAACCCATGTCTCCTTCATCCCTGCACTGAGAGCACGAAGCAGTGGACAACCAGGGAAGTCCCTAGAGATCATAGTTCATGAATTAATTAATTAGTTTATTAATGAATAAATTAATGCAATTAATCAATAATGTGATTTTGAGATTTTTTTTTTTGCAGAATAAATCTTGAATTTTTCCTTTCAAATAAGTAGATTTGGAAATTTGTTGACTGGTTTGTGATAGATCTATATTGTGTCCACCTATGAAGTGGTACTTAGGAATGTTATAGTCAGTCAAAAATAAGTGGATGAATTGGAGACAAATCCAAAGTAAAAATAAGTGAGTGGTTAACTAATAATGATACAAGGATAAAATCATCTGTAATAATTAAAAATAATGTTTTAAAATACCCAATTACTCAGGTTTTTATAATGGCACATAGTCGCCCTTCAATAAATATCTGTCGAATGAATGAATGTATATTTATCATATGATACAAATTTGGTTGCAAACTAATATGTATATGTGCATGAGGGAAAGAGACCAGAAAGACCATATTCACAGTACTATCTCTAGATACAATTATTAGAATTACATGTAATTTAAATTTTTTCATACTTTTTTGTATTGTCCAAATTTCTACAGTTAACACACATTTTTTAGTGATTAGAAAATGAAAATTAACTTAGTCATCTAGAAACTTAAAGTAGCTCATGTCAAAGCAATTCACATCTATCTGCTGCTGCTGCTGCTAAGTCGCTTCAGTCGTGTCCGACTGTGCAACCCCGTAGACTGCAGCCCACCAGGCTCCCCCGTCCCTGAGATTCTCCAGGCAAGAACACTGGAGTGGGTTGCCATTTCCTTCTCCAATGCATGAAAGTGAAAAGTGAAAGTGAAGTTGCTCAGTCGTGTCCGACTCTTCGAGACCCCATGGACTGTAGCCTACCAGGCTCCTCCATCCATGGGATTTTCCAGGCAATAGTACTGGAGTGGGGTGCCATTGCCTTCTCCATCACATCTATCTAGTTAATGTTAAATATATAGATGATTTCTGTCTTTGTAGAAAGTTGAATAAACTAAATAAGCTAATAAAAATTGATACTGTTTACAAAATACTGAAACTTCCCCTGCAATAACTCTTTAATCTGTTAAAGATTCAGGTTTTTAACTTATGTCTTAGCTCATATTCAGAATGTTTTGACAACTTATTGACCAAAGATATATTAATATGTCTTTTGTGACTTGAAGTTACTGACTGGAGACATTTCAATATTCACTTACATAACAGATCATCAGCCACAAGCATTAGTTTCTGCAAAAATCCCCTGGATTTTTAGGGTGTTTATTTAGATTATCTTGTTTGGTGGACTGGTTGAACACTTGACAAGAGTTATTTTCAATGTTCCTAAAAGAGGAAGTATTAGTATAGCTCATGGGAATTTACAGCTGTGCAATTTCAATCCATTCTAGTGATTAAGCTGTTATTTCATGAACTCCCTTATTAGTTTCATTCTGTTTAGCAGCTGCAACATACAGCATTAAATTGGAAATAACATTATACTGAAATAATAATCTTAAGGAAATTTTGTATAATGTTTTATATAATCTTATATTTAACATCTTTTATTCTCCCTACACTGTCTAGACATGTCAGATTCATCTACTGGCAAGCTCACTAATTCATTTTGTATTCTTTCCCATAGAGGTTGTATTATTAATGTAATATTACAATAAGACTACTAGTTCTCTCTTTACGTACTCCTACACTCTTGAGTAACATTAGCAAAATTAATTGACACCCAACTACAGTCACACTATACATTTAAAAGGAAACAATTTTGCATTAATATATTTTATGCTAGATTTTATTCAACATATTACATGTTACATTTGTATTGACAGATTACATTTGTGTCACAGATTGTTTTGTTTTTCTGTTGGTCTCTCAGAAGCAATTTATAAAAATGTAAAAGACAGAAATAACTTATTGTTATGTATTACTTTTGGGTATTGACCAACTTGCTTTTAATAGTTAACAAAAAGCAGAAAATTAAAAGTAATTTTATTTAATTTCAGCCAAGAATTAATGTACCAAAAATGTCCAGATCTACATTTTCATCACATTTATCATCATATTTCCTATAGCAGTAGAGAAAACTATATCAAAACAGATAAGTAGTTTGTGGAAAGATGAGAATTCACTGTAATTGTCAGTGAATTCACAGCTCTGTCCCCAGTGCTCCAAAGCCTGTTTATAACTGTCTCTTTTCATAAGATCCGTTCATTTACTCGTTCATTCATTCCACAAGTATTTATTAAGGACTTACAGTTTTCCAGGTCTTTAAGTATATGAGACTTGAAGAAAAAGTAAATATATAAGACATGAAATAATAGAAGAGGTCTTATCTAAAATATACTGCTAAGTCAAAGCTCAAAGCATTCTAGGTACTTGGAGTCAAAAGGACTCAAATAGGCCATTATTGCATCCAGAGTTACTGCCAAACTTAGCCACATTCATTCTCTGTGGGAGACTCTATTCTTTCTTTATGCACAGAGCTCAGAGAAGAAACTGCAGGTGCCATTTAATCACATAGATTTTCTATGCTTTTAATTTCTATAGAACCATTCAATTCATTACCAAATAGTCATCTAGTGTCTCCTGTGTCTCTCACCTATGAATAGAGGAAATGAAATGAGTATAATGAAATTCAAAAACTGTGCCACAAACAAGAGCAGTGCACCAGCTAGAATTCCTTTCTGCAAAAAATTTAAAAGTACTAAGCAGACATTAACTCACAGGCAAGTATGAGGACATTAGATCATCACATCAAGTGAAGCATACTTTGATTACTGTAACCTAGTTTGGAAAAAAAGTGATTTGTCTGAATTCTGAGATATAGTGACACAGAAATTTTTCTCAACAGATAAGCTCATTTTAAATATCTTTTAACTAATTGTTTCCCTTAGGAAAGCCTATTGGATTGGCATTACTTTTTAGTATAGTATCATAAAAAAATTTGAACATAGCTACTAATATAATGCTTATTTTTCTTCTAGTAGTTTTTAAAAACAAGTTTATGTTCATATCATAAATTAATTTATTTTAGTAATTTTGTGCAACATATGCAAAGTAAAAAGAATAAAATATTTTCCCTGAATCATACCTATCAAAGCAATTAATGTTATTCTGGTTTAGTCCCCTCTCCTCTTTTCTCTGAGAAGGAAATGGCAACCCACTCCAGTATTCTTGCCAGGAGAATCCTGTGGACAGAGGAGCCTGGTGGGCTGCTGTCCATAGGGTCGCCCAGAGTTGGACATGACTGAAGCAACTTAGCATGCATTGGAGAAGGAAATGGCAACCCACTCCAGTATTCTTGCCTGGAGAATCCCAGGGACAGAGGAGCCTGGTGGGCTGCTGTCTATGGGGTCGTACAGGGCCGGACACAACTGAAGCGACTTAGCAGTAGCAGCAGCCTCTTTTGCTGTTTTGCACAGCTTTTCCGTAATAGAGAATGAAGAGTGGTACACACACACACACACACATATATATATATATATACACATTTGTATTATATTGATTTTTAAATCAATTATATGTTTTTCTGATCAGAGAAGTATAACATGACCTGTCAATTTGGCAAGATTTGTCAGATTTATTTTAAAGTGACTCTTTCCCAGTTTTTCAATGCAATAAAACAGTGATAAGGGGTAAAAAAAAATGAGAAAATTATCAATTTTGGCTGCGCTGAAAAGCAGAGAAAATATCTCTATGCTTAATCAGATCAGAAACACAAAATAGAAAGTGAAATCTAAATGGCAGACCAGCTGGTGACTGGGCCTGGAAATAGGCAAGATATATAGGGAGACTGAATCCTTCAGGGGAATGTTTTTCTTGCACAGCTGTGATATTAAGACTTGAAGATAACTTACAATTATCCCACCTCTAGATATTTATGTCATCACATAATCTCTTCCTCTTGTGTGTGGACTGGACCTAGTGACTTGCTCCTAATGGATAGACTATGACAACAATAATGGGTGTCACTTCCAAGATCAGGTACAGAGCAGTTCTGGCTTCCATCTTGCTAGCTCTCTCTTGCTCTCTGGCTTACTCATTCAGATGGAAGCCCCTGTCTACACTGTGAGCTGCTCTGTGGAGAAGCTCACATGACAAGGAACTGAGAGAAGCTGCTACTCAATAGCCAGTGAGAAACTAAAGCCCTCAGTCCAACAGTTCTGTGAGAGCCCAGTGCTGCTAGCAATCATGTAAGTGAAGCCAACTCCTCTCAGCCAAACCTCAGGTGAGACCACAGATCCCGCTGATGCCTTAATTGCAGCCATCTCTGTTTTTAATTAAGGGATAGTTCCTTCTCTCTCTCTATATATATATAACTGACATATTTTCTTTTATTATTTTCATTTTATGCTTCTTATTAATTTTATTTTTCTTTTTTATTCATTTTTAAAAATTATTTTTATGATGTCATTGAGTTGCTAGTAATTTTTCCCCTTTGTTCATTTAGGATTTTCACTGTTCTTTATTACAACAATAAAGATTCCCTTCCCTTCCATAATCTCATGATCAAATATTTATTTTTCTAGCATCAGATGAAAACAAGATGCCAAATGTTTACTAAAACATTCAACTTCCCACAATGATAGCTGTTTTGCCCCATGTACTAGTTAGGATACAAACTGGACTGCTGTAACAGATATCAAAATAAATATGGTTTAGTTCAGTTCAGTTCAGTCGCTCAGTCATGTCCGACTCCTTTGTGACCCCTTGGACTGCAGCACGCCAGGCCTCCCTGTCTATCACCAACTTCCAGAGCTTACTCAAACTCATGTCCATTGAGTCGGTGATAACATCCACCCATCTCATCTGCTGCTGTCATCCCCTTTTCCTCCTACCTTCAATCTTTCCCAGCATCAGGGTCTTTTCAAATGAGTTAGTTTTTCTCATCAGGTGGCCAAAGTATTGGAGTTTCAGCTTCAGCATCAGTCCTTCCAGTGAATATTTTTTTCAGGACTGATTTCCTTTAGTATGGATTGGTTGGATCTCCTTGCAGTCCAAGGGACTCTCAAGAGTCTTCTCCAACACCACAGTTCAAAAGCATCAATTCTTCGGTGCTCAGCTTTCTTTATAGTCCCAACTCTCACATCCATACATGACTACTGGAAAAACCAAAGCTTTGACTAAATGGACCTTTGTTGTCAAAGTAATGCCTCTGCTTTTTAATATGCTGTCTAGTTTGGTCATAACTTTTCTTCCAAGGAGCAAGTCTTTTAATTTCATGGCTGCAGTCTCCATTTGCAGTGATTTTGGAGCCCCCCAAAATAAAGTCTGTACTTTGAAGTATTTCTTCCATTTCATATTCTAGGGCACTAATTAGGTTTTTAACAATAAGCCATCCTTACCTTCACATCATCTGAAATTTTTTGATCAGTTACTGTTTTCCCCCACAAAGTCTTTTTTTCAATATGCTGTACTTCAATATTTTAAGTTCTCATCATTATTTGTGTTAAAAATTATCATCTGTCTCTAATATCAGGTTTATTTTGTTAGGAATTCATTTTTAGTTTTCTGCTCTTTCTGTGGCTGCCGGACCCTCTTAGGTACTGGTCTGTTTCTTGGTCTACTCTTCCAGGTTTAGATTTAGTTGTTTCAGCGCCATAAAGAATGGCAGTCTCTGGAAGACTGGAACATTTCGAAGTCTCTGACTCTGAGTCAGCAGTATAGCAGTAGGCAGACTGATAACCTGTCAAAGTACCAGGAGAATGTTTATCTGTAAACTTCTCCAGAATTTTAGGTGAAGACACCTAACTTAGAACACTTGTTCAGCAAGTGTTCCTTGCTTGGTTCCTTGGGGTACAAGGGAATGTATACCATGCAGCCCAATGCCAACATTGGTATCATATTCTCTGCCAGATAATCCTGGGATTATGACATTCTGCCCCTTGCTCATGGGCATTAGTACACTAGTTCTAAGACTCTCATCTATCCCAGAGGGGTAACAGTCTTGTAACAGCTCTTTTCCTTTTCCCTCCAGACACAATCTGCCAGTTGGCTCCAGGAGCTACATGGCTTGGGTTAGCTAGATGAGTTGCAATAAGTTAAGGAAACACATGTAAGCTGCCCTCCTTCTAGAATCCTTACCTGTAAATTTGAAAACTAAAAAGAATGTATATCAAAGTAACTCAAGGATTAAAACAAAATAATAAAGGAAATTAATCAATATTTGAAAAGTCTAATAATATAAATATGCCCATCAAGAATGATCCAAAAGAAAGAAAGAAGGTACAAATAAATATTATTTAGAAAAAAAGCAGAAGCTGCAATCAAAGACTCAGGAGAGATTTTAAAAAACCATAAAATGACATTATGAATGATTTTATAACAAAAAAAATTTTAAGACAAGATTAAAGGTACAAATTTGTGGAAAAAATAGAAATTACCAATTATAACTTAATACAGATAGACATAAACAGAAGAGAATTGATACAAAAAACATATGGTCAAATGGTTTGATAGGACAGTTATACCAAACCTTAATGAATAGATAATACCAAGGCTGTACCAACTGTTTAAGAGAATTCAAGAGGTAAACAGACAACTTTTTTCCCATGACTTGGAAACAAAACTGCACAAGGAGTATATAAGAAAAATATATATGAGATAATCTCTGGTATGAAAATAGATGCACAAATTCAACAAAATATTACCACAGTGAATCCAGCAATTTATTAAAAAATATATCATGACTACATAGGATTTATCTTACTATCTCGAGGATCTTTCAGACATCAGAAAATCTTTCAATACACTTTCTCAATTTAACAAATTAAGGGAGATAATTCATGTGATCATTTTAGTATAGGAAGGATTCCTTAAGACAGAAAGTACACATTATTAAGAAAAAAATTAATAAAACCGGATACATTAAAACTAAAAATAAAATCCATGCCTAATATAAGATGTCACAGATTTGTTTAAATGGCCACAAACTAGGAGAAATGTTTGCAGTGTGTAACACTGAGAAGTGATTAGTACTATAAGACAAGAAACAGAAAAAAAGAACCCAAATAAAATCAGTGAAACCACTGACAAAGGCAATTAACTGAAAATGAATTTTGAAAGGCCAGTAAACATATTTAACTCCAGTAACAGAGAAATTTAAATTAAGACCACTATGAGATGCCAATTTAGATCCAATCACCAGAATGACACAAAAGTTCTAATGATATGAAGTCTTGTAAAGATGTAGAAAAACAGGAACTCTTGTACACAACTATAGAATTATAAATTGGTACTCCATTTTCATGGACAATGTAATATTTTTAAAAGTTTGAAATGCAAGTTGTTGCGTGCTCACTCAGTTATGTCTGACTCTTTGTGACCCCATGGAGCCTGTAGCGAGCCAGGCTCCTCTGTCCTTGGAATTTTCCAGGCAACAATACTGGAGTCGGTTGCCATTACCATCTCCAGGGGATCTTCCCGACCCAGGGATCGAACCCATGTCTCTTGTGTCTCCTGAATTGGCAGGCGGATTCTTTACCATTAACGCCACCTGAGAAGCCTTATTCTCTTAAATAGCAATTCTACTTCTAGGTATAGTTCTTTAAAACAGAACTTTAATAATCTGAAGGATATTCATTGTAACATTGTTTGTAAGAATAAAAAATTGGGAAAAAGTGTTCATAAGGAAGAGAATCACAGTGAAAATTTTAGTATAATGGAACATTATGCTTCAATTAAAATTAAAATACCATGTTTACAAACATTTACTTGTATATATCTTGAAAATAATGTTAAGTGAAAAAAGCAAGATTCAGAATTGTACACATAATATATTTACATAAATACGAAACACAGTATGTCCAATATGTAATGAATATATAGATTATGAGTGTATACATAAGTAATAAAAATATAAACTCACAGATGGAGAATGCATACTAACCTTGCAATGGTGTGATTAACTCCTGAGAGAGTACAATGAAATAGATTTATGACAGTGTAAAAGTGGGATTTTTAAAATATTTACCTATAATGCATTTTTTAGAATATCCAATGTCTGAAACAAACATAAAAGTAACATATACTCATAGAAGAATATTTGAGAAGTAGAAAAAAATTTATAAAATAAAACTAAAACAATTATGGGACATTTCTGGTAGTCCAGTGGTTAAGCAACTGTCCTTCTACTACATGGGATATGGGTTTGACTCCTGGTAAGGGAAATAAGATCCACAGTGTGGCCAAAAATAAGGATAAGTAAAATAAAAAACCATAATCTTACCAGCTGGAGATGAGTGTTATTGACATTTGGTGTGTTGCTTTCTAGGATTTTCTTTTTATGCACAATTTTACTTGGTTAAAATAAAATATATATCTTATGGTAACCATAGTTGATACATAAACTTTAATATATGTTATAGGAAAGTTGGTTGTAGAGGAACAGGATGATGACAGCATTGTTACTACTCTCAGTGATTTATTAGCATCTAGAAATCTTTTTAAACAAAATCCTAAAATGCTTTTAAAATTCTTTTTCCTCAAAATCTGGGACGAGAGTTATTTTACTCCTTTACTATTTTGAAGTATCTAATCAGTTGATATAGTATCTTGTACCTGTTCATTGATCTAATTAACAGTACTTAGTTTGAGGGATATAAAGAAGGTAAGAAACATTCTTGTGTTCAAGGAAATCATAGTCTTTATGGGGACCCTTAAGGCAATGGCACCCCACTCCAGTACTCTTGGCTGGAAAATCCCATGGATGGAGGAGCCTGCATGGAGGTGCGCTGCAGTCCATGGGGTCGATAAGAGTCGGACATGACTGAGCAACTTCACTTTCACTTTTCACTCTCATGCACTGGAGAAAGAAATGGCAACCCACTCCAGTGTTCTTGCCTGGAGAATCCCAGGGACGGGGGAGCCTGGTGGGCTGCCGTCTATGGGGTCGCACAGAGTTGGACACGACTGAAGCAACTTAGCAGCAGCAGCATGGGAACCCTGGTACATGAATAATTATAATGTGATGAGCTTAATTTTAGACACATGAGGAAATGATGCAGGAACTGTTAGAGAGTTACTCACTGACAGCCAGAGAAGACTTTACTAAGAAGGTAGCATTGAAGCTGGGCCTGGTAGGACAATTAGTGAATTGTCATACTAAGGGGAAAAGGACCTATATGTCAGAAGAAATTAGATGCATTCTGAGAGGTAGAGTCTTTTTCTAGAGTAGAAAATAAGTAAGGGGCTGTGGGAAAAGATGAAAGAAGTGGTTGAGTAGAAATTATGATGAACCTTTTCTATCATGCTGAGGCATTGGGAAGCTAGCTGAGTAAAGATCAGAAATACAGTTTTCAAATATCTATTTTAGAAAAATTACAGGAAATATTGATTTATGCATTCTTGGAAAGATCCATAAAGAAAGAAGGGAGAAATTTATTTAAGAGTAAGCTCTTGATATTTCAGGTTAAATATAAATTTGTTTCAATGCATGAAATATTTACTTTAAAGTCAGATTATAATTCACTGTGGTGGTTAGTTGGTACAATCTGTTAAATTAATGGGATTAAAATTTATCATATGGCACTCTCATTCCATGTAAAAGTTTTTGCACTATCAATTCTAAGGACATTTACTATGGAGACCGCCATATCTCATGGACAGAGGAGCCTGGCGAGCTACAGTCCATGGACTCAGAAAAAGTTGGACATGATTGAGTACAATTGAGCGACTGAGCACAGCACATATAATTTAACAATGGCTTGTGGGAACGGTGAAGGCAAAAAGACTTCATGCTAGTCCATTCCTATAGTGTTTGTCTTACTTTGCTATAGTGGTAGGTTTTTTTTTTTTTTTTTTTTTTTTTTGAGGGAAAGAAAGGATTTCAGATTATAGAAAAACTTATATCTTGATATCTTAAGTGTATTTATAAGAGTAACAGTATATTTCTTTCCCATGAGTAGTACACCAAAGACTAAACACTTTAAAGGTTATGTGTGTGTGTGTGTGTGTGTGTGTGTGTCTGTTATGTTTTTGTATGTCTACTAGTTACTAACCTGTGTATGCTACACACTGATGGGTCAGTTCAGAGATGCCAAGCAGTGTTTGAAATATTTCTCATCATGACTCTGCAAATTGGAAAATAGGTGTTAAGCATGGATAATTACAGGACTTTTGCTTGCTTGTGAAAGAGGCCCCTTAGATGTACATACAATTAATAACAGATACATCAGAAGCTCTGAGATTTTGTCACCTAATTTTTTTTTTTTGTTTTTTAAAAAGTAAGACCCTTTGGGCTTTTAAAGTTCCAGTCATTATATACTTTTGCACTCATAAGTAGATTATGACTTTGTATCTAGTATTTAAGCACTATTTTGTTAATAAGAAAAAAATGTCCTCAGGTTTCAAACAAAATTTTCAATAATGTGTAGTAAAAGCATCACTGATTTTATGGAGTCATATGAGCATTTACTGAATCTGAGAAGTATAGGTAAAAGAAAATGTTTAAGAAAGCAGCCTGTCATCTGGATAGATTCTTCAGTAAGGAAGAAATGACACAATAGTGTGACTTTTAAGAACATATTAAATTGTTTGATACAGTTTTTAGCAGTGATTAGTACCTGATTGCTGAAAAAAACTGTGAAAGAGACCACTGAGAACAATTAGACTGAGTTCAATCTAGGTCGAATTCAGCAGGAAGTAGACTTTGAGATGGAGTTTGGCATGCAACTAAACTGAGTGCCCTCAGAAGCGATGACTGTGGAAAGGAGGCAAAATAGGGCAGAAGGAGAGGTCAGGCTGCGATGAATTCTCAACACAGGCCTCTGTGGACTCCCCAGGGAACTGCAGTACTGGGATAGTCCTTCAAAATCATCCCGAGTTGGTGACTAGGACAGCCTTTATAGCCCTCTGGTAAGCAGACATCAGAAGCAGGTTGCTCCTGGAAGGGGGTGTGACCTTGGGACAGGCAGGTTTCCTCAGCTGACTCAGTTCCCAAAGAGGGCTGACAGGTGAAGACTGTATGCCAGCAACACTTCAAATAGCTAGGAGAATACATTTTTCAGATATGAAAGGAATATTAAAGTGTTAACTGCAGACCGGATTAGAGTTTTGCTTGCAGTGTGTGGTAAAACGACAAGAGGAATGGATGTAGTTATTGATAAGAGAGTTATTAAATGATGAATCGTTATGTCTAAGCTGAATATGTAAAAAGTGAAGATAGAAAGGAGTTGATAGATTGAATAAAAGCAGATAGATAAAAGGATTAGTTTATAGCAATGGGGTTGAACAATAGGTTTAATTTGGGTGAAGGAAATGAGAGAGTGAAAACGATGGGCTATCTGTCTATGGAATGGGTTCTTTGAGATTACAGTACCCAAATGAAGCACTGCTGTTCAAATGAGGTGCCTAGTTTAGCCTCAGATACAAGGATATGAAAGGAGTTAAATCAAAGATCACATCAGAATGGGATTTTTGGCAGTCCAGTGGTTAAGGCTGCTTTCCAGTGCATGAGTATGAGTTCGGTCTCTGGTAGGGGAGCTAAGATCACATATGCCTCATGATCAAAGCCAAAACAAAACATTAAATAGAAGTAATATTGAAATGGATTAATAAAGACTTTAAAATGGTCCACATCAAAAAAAAAAAAAATGAAATCACATGAGTAGAAATCAGAACACTATTAGGCTTAGATGATTGCTTAAGCATCTACAAGAAATCTGAAGGTCCCAAAGTAATGGCAGCTTTGGGGTGGAAAGCAAGAAATGGGAAACATGTGCTTTGGCTTTGAGGCATAAAAGAGAGTAAACTGAATTTCAATAAATGATAGATATGAGTCAGTGCAGACTATAGCAGAGTCATTTTTACATTTTACATTTAGCAGAGTCATTCACATTTCACGTGAATGTGAAAGAATCCTGAAATTTAGCCCTGTAATAATGAAAGAAATAATCTCATTTTCACCTCCAGCTACCATGATGCCTTCATCTGGGGTTTTAGCAAGTTCATTTTGTTTTTTATGATTTAATTTTGACCTAGATTTTTTTTTTTAACTTTACAATATTGTATTGGTTTTGCCATATATCAACATGAATCCGCCACAGGTATACATGTGTTCCCCATCCTGAACCCTCCTCCCTCCTCCCTCCCTGTATCATCCCTCTGGGTTGTCCCAGTGCACCAGCCCCAAGCATCCAGTATCGTGCATCGAACCTGGACTGGTGACTCTTTTCATATATGATATTATACATGTTTCAATGCTATTCTCCCAAATCATCCCACCCTCTCCCTCTCCCACAGAGTCCAAAAGACTGTTCTATACATCTGTGTCTCTTTTGCTGTCTCATATACAGGGTTATTGTTACCATCTTTCTAAATTCCATATATATATGCGTTAGTATACTGTATTGGTGTTTTTCTTTCTGGCTTACTTCACTCTGTATGATAGGTTCCAGTTTCATCCACCTCATTAGAACTGTTTCAAATGTATTATTTTTAATGGCTGAGTAATACTGCATTGTGTATATGTACCACAGCTTTCTTATCCATTCATCTGCTGATGGACATCTAGGTTGCTTCCATGTCCTGGCTATTATAAACAGTGCTATGATGAACATTGGGGTACACGTGTCTCTTTCCCTTCTGGTTTCCTCAGTGTATATGCCCAGCAGTGGGATTGCTGGTTCATAAGGCAGTTCTATTTCCAGTTTTTTAAGGAATCTCCACACTATTCTCCATAGTGGCTGTACTAGTTTGCATTCCTACCAACAGTGTAAGAGGGTTCCCTTTTCTCCACATCCTCTCCAGCATTTATTGCTTGTAGACTTTTGGATCACAGCCGTTCTGACTGGCGTGAAATGGTACCTCATAGTGGTTTTGATTTGCATTTCTCTGATAATGAGTGATGTTGAGCATTTTTTCATGTGTTTGTTAGCCATCTGTATGTCTTCTTTGGAGAAATGTCTATTTAGTTCTTTGGCCCATTTTTTGATTGGGTTATTTATTTTTCTGGAATTGAGCTGTAGGAGTTGCTTGTATATTTTTGAGATTAGTTGTTTGTCAGTTGATTCATTTGCTATATTTTCTCCCATTCTGAAGGCTGTCTTTTCACCTTGCTTATAGTTTCTTTGTTGTGCAGAAGCTTTTAAGTATAACTAGGTCCCATTTGTTTATTTTTGCTTTTATTTCCGATATTCTGGGAGGTGGGTCATAGAGGATCCTGCTGTGAGGTATGTCGGAGAGTGTTCTGCCTATGTTCTCCTCTAGGAGTTTTATAGTTTCTGGTCTTACGTTTAGATCTTTAATCCATTTTGAGTTTATTTTTGTGTATGGTGTTAGAAAGTGTTTTAGTTTCATTATTTTACAAGTGGTTGATCAGTTTTCCCAGCACCACTTGTTAAAGAGCTTGTCTTTAATTCATTGTATATTCTTGCCTCCTTTGTCAAAGATAAGGTGTCCATAGGTGTGTGGATTTATCTCTGGGCTTTCTATTTTGTTCCATTGATTGATATTTCTGTCTTTGTGCCAGTACCATGCTGTCTTGAAGACTGTGGCTTTATAGTAGAGCTTGAAGTCAGGCAGGGCAAGTTCATTTTTAACTTCTCTTAATGAGGATTCAGTGCCTGCTTAGGAGGGGTTCCGGGCTGACAGGACATTGCTAGGGTGTGGCGTGGTCAGCTTGGTGTGAACACCAATTCTAAGTGAGCAGAAGGATACAGGAGGTGAATACAAGCCACCACTGAGAGTAAAATCAGGGGGAAAAAAAAGCGTTTGTCATCAAGACCAAAAGGAAAGATTAAACCCCAAAATGGTGCTCAAAGCCAATAGATTCTGGAAAATAAAAATCTATGTAAGAATTGAAGCACAAATATATTCACAAAACTAAAGAATCCATGAATTGCCCAACATGAGATAAAATATTTTATTTCTTTAATTTTTTTTACCCTCTTCATTTCCTTACAATCAGTCCATAAAAGTCAGCCTTGGGAGGGGACTCATCTCCTCTGGCCTCCCTCTGCCTCTCATTTCGCTTACCGTGCATCACCCCAGGGATCTATTTCATCCTGGTGGTAAAAGTCAAGGAATTGTCATTCTTGTTACCATCCTGCCCCAACTCCTCCTAAATTCTTGAGCTCTTCAGAGTAGGGAATCTGTAGGACAAATAACACTTCCTTCTACTAATGTCCTCACAAATTACAGCATAATTCTGATTATATAATTATTATAATTATGCTAAAGATGCTCTCCCTGCCATGGTCGAGGAATGGGAACAAGAATGAGGGGGTGAGGAGACAGAGAATATTGTCCTACCACAGTCTATCCATGGGGCTACTTTTCATGGTTGAATTGAGACTGTGGACTCTTTGATGTCCTTGAAACCTTGGAGCTGTTGGGTTCTTAGAAGAGCTTCTCTGATGTAGGTAAGACCAAAGATCTTTAAAACACCAAATGTCAGCTTGAAGTTGCTGGTCAATCAACATCAGCATGCATTTAGCACACAAATGTGGCCTCTTCTATGATGAGAATTTTAAAGTGACTGTAGCTTTGTAGTCTGTTCCTTTTATAGATGGAAGTGGTGTTTGACCATAGCTTCAAAGAAAACAATTTTAGAAATGCAATGTTGCTGATTTTTTTTAATAGAAAAATTCAATCTTTCACAAAGTCAGTTTTGTTTTCTCATCTTTTCATATGCCTTGCCATCTTTCATCTTAATACCTTACTTTGCCAACATCATCTCCATTCATTTTCCACACACATCCTGTGTTCCATCCAGGCTAGCTTTTTATAGTTCCCCAAAGTCATAATGTTCTTCCATACTTCTGCCCCATTGCATATTGTGTTTTTTGTTTGTTTAAAATGCTTCTCCCTCCTTAAATGCTTGATGGCACTCCTTCTTTAAGACTATGATGAAATATTTCTTGTTGTCTTCCTCTCCTTACCCATAAATTTACCTCCCACCCTGGGCCCCTTATTCAGTTAGTGGCTCACTCTTCTGTGCTCCCACACTAGCATGAATGACAGATTTTTAATTCTACATTTTTCCTTCTGTATTTTCCATTAAATAGGCAGCAACTTCAAAATGAGGTTAAGAGACTGTTTACTATTGTAGCCCAAACATTTAACATGTTGACCTTGTTATCAATGTTAGCCAAACACCTAACATATTAGTTATCTATTGCTATATAGCAATTTACCCCAAAACATATGGCTGAAAACAACAAATATTTATAACCTCACAGTTTTTGTGGGCTTCCTTGGTGGCTCAGTGGTAAAGAATCCATCTGCAATGCAGGAGACACAGGAGATGCCAGTTTGCTCCCTGGGTTAGGAAGAGCCTGTGGAGGAGGAAATGGCAACCCACTCCAGTATTCTTGCCTGAAAAATCCCATGGACAGAGGAGCCTGGCAGCTGCAGTCTGTGGGGTTTCAAAGAGTCAGACACGACTGAGCAAGCACACATGTACAGTTTTTGTGGACCAGGAATCCAGGAGGGTCTTAGCTGGGTGGCTCTGGAGCAGGGTCTCTCTGAGGTCACAGTCAAGCTGTTAGCCAGAACTACAGTCATTTCAAGGCTTGACTGGGTGTGAAGGATCCACTTTCAAGTTGACTCATGCAGTTATTGACAAGCTTCAGTTCCCAGTAGGCTGTTAAACTGAGGGCTTTAGTCCCTCACAGTGCCTTGTGGGCCTCCCCAAAGGCTGTTCACAGTACAGTTACTTGCTTTCCTCAGTGCAGAAGAGTTGAGAGACTGTGAGAGGGCACACGTAAGACAGAAGCCATTCGCTTTCTAACCTAATCCTGAAGCCATTCTTCTAACCTAATCCTGAAGCAACATCTCATTACAGTTGACCCTTGAACAACATGGGTTTGAACGCATGGGTCCATTTATACTCAGGTTCTTTTCAATAAATAAGTACTACATGACTACACCATCGGTGGTTGGTTGAATCTGTAGAGGCGGAACCTCAGATACAGAGGAACTGCTGACCATGAGGGCCAATTGGACAGTTATACTAGGATTTTACACTACACTACACTACACTACACTAATAGACATCAACATCCCTAACCTCAGCACTGTTCAAGGGTCAATTGTTCTATATTTATTTGTTAGAAGCTGGTCAACAAGTTCAATTTATAGTCTAGAGGTGAGAATGTAACAAAAACATGAATACCATAAGGCAGGGATCAGACAGGATGATCTTAAAATTTGCCTACCATGGGGTTGCAGAGTTGGACATAACTTAGTGACTAAACAACAACAACCACCACATATTTTATCTGGTAAAATGCTTTATCAATACTATTGACTATGTAAATGGTTGTTAATAGTAATGAATGTTCAAGTTTTTCAGTTTTCAGTATATTAGAAAATATTTCTAATTCTTCAGTTCAGTTCAGTCACTCAGTTGTGTCCAACTCTTTGTGACCCCATGGACTGCAGCACGCCAGGCTTCCCTGTCCATCACCAACCCTTGGGGCTTGCTCAAACTCATTTCCATCGAGTCAGTAATAATATCTAATTATTTCATCCTCTGTAGACCCTTTCGCTCCTGCCTTCAATCTTTCCCAGCATCAGGGTCTTTTCAAATGAGTCAGTTCTTCTCATCAGGTGGCCAAAGTATTAGAGTTTCAGCTTCAGCAACAGTCCTTTCAATAAACACTCAGGACTGATTTCATTTAGGACGGTCTGGTTGGATCTCCTTGCAGTCCAAGGGACTCTCAAGAGTCCTCTCAACTCTTCAAAAGCATACAGTTCAAAAGCATCAATTCTTCAGTGCTCAGTTTTCTTTATACTCCTACTCTCACATCCATACATGACTACTAGAAAAACCATAGCTTTGGCTAGATGGACCTTTGTTGGCAAAGTAATGTCTCTGCTTTTTAACATGCTGTCTAGGTTGGTCATAACTTTTCTTCCAAGGAGTAAGTGTCTTTTAATTTCATGGCTGCAGTCACCATCTGCAGTGATTTTGGAGCCCCAAAAAATAAAGTCTGACACTATTTCCACTGTTTCCCCATCTATTTGCCATGAAGTGATGGGACCAGATGCCATGATTTTAGTTTTCTGAATGTTGAGTTTTAAGCCAACTTTTTCACTCTCCTCTTTCACTTTCATCAAGAGGCTCTTTAGTTCTTCTTTGCCTTCTGCCATAAAGGTGGTGTCATCTGCATATCTGAGGTTATTGACATTTCTCCTGGCAATCTTGATTCCAGCTTGTGCTTCATCCAGTCCAGCATTTCTCATGATGTACTCTGCATACAAGTTAAATAAGCAAGGTGACAGTATACTACAGCCTTGACATACTCCTTTCCCAATTTGGAATCTGTCTGCTGTTCCATGTCCAGTTTTAACTGGTGCTTCTTGACCTGCATACAGATTTCTCAGGAGGCAGGTCAGGTGGTCTGGTATTCCCATCTCTTTCAGAATTTTCTACAGTTTATTGTGATCTACACAGTCAAAACTTTGGCATAGTCAATAAAGCAGAAACAGATGTTTTTCTGGATGATCTTGCTTTTTCAATGATCCAACGGATGTTGGCAATTTGATCTCTGGTTCCTCTACCTTTTCTAAATCCAGCTTTAACTTCTGGAGGTTCACAGTTCACATACTGTTGAAGCCTGGCTTGGAGAATTTTGAGCATTACTTTGCTAGCCTTTGAGATGAGTGCAATTGTGCGGTGTTTGAATGTTCTTTGGCATTGCCTTTGGGATTGGAATGAAAACTGACCTTTTCCAGTCCTATGGCCACTGCTGAGGTTTCCAAATTTGCTGACATAGTGAGTGCAGTACTTTCAAAGCATCATCTTTTAGGATTTGAAATAACTCAACTGGAATTCTATCACCTCCACTAGCTTTGTTCATAGTGATGCTTCCTAAGGCCCACTAGACTTTGCATTCCAGGTTGTCTGGCTCTAGGTGAGTGATCACACCATCATGGTTATCTGTGTCATGAAGATCTTTTTTGTATAGTTCTTCTGTGTATTCTTGCCACCTCTTCTTAATATCTTCTGCTTCTGTTAGGTCCATTCCATTTCTGTCCTTTATTGTGGTCATCTTTGCATGAAATGTTTCCCTAGTATCTCTGATTTTCTTGAAGAGATCTCTAGTCTTTCCTATTCTATTGTTTTCCTCTATTTGTTTGCACTGATCACTGAGGAAGGCTTTCCTATCTCTCCTTGCTATTCTTTGTATCTCTGCATTCTAATTCTTAAGAAACCATTGGTAGGAGAAAGTATAATGTATTAACTATTTGAAATGTTAAATAATTCTTTAAAGTAATTGTTAAATATTAACTTCCTCACATGATGCAGAGTAAGTACTTTCTCACTGAAAATAACAAACAGATGATAACTGGGGTATTTCACTTATGATTTTCATACTCTCTTTCCCAGAAATGATTGTCGTGTAGCATTACTGAAAGTCACTTTAGAATTCAAAAGTTCAATTTGTCTTATTCATTTATTTATTCATCCATGCAATAAGCATCTTTTGAACACTTTTTGTCCCAAGGCATTGCCCTTGCATTAGATATAATGTTATGTTTTACAAAGGTTAAATGAATTTTTCATAATGAAACCTTAGTTTTTAATTGCATAGTGAGAAGAATGTTCATATATAACGTGAAAATGGAAAAGTAGATGTATGATATATAATTCTAGGTGTCTCCATCAGAGGGAGAACACTTCCATGGGAAATACTTATGACAGGACCTACAAACTATGGCCTATTAACTAAATCTGGACCATTCCTGTTTTGGTTAATAAAGTTTTCTTGTAATGCAGCCACAGCCATTTGCTTACATAGTGTCTATGACTGCTTTTGTGCTATAATGGCAGAGCTGAATAGTTGCAAAAGAGATGACCTAGCCTTCAGAGCTTAAAATGTTTACAATCTGGACCTTTACAGAAAAGCTTTGCAAATTTCTGACTTAACGCCAACAATTGAAAATTATATTTCATGAATTGTTACACTAATAATTATTAAATGCTTACTTGATAGTTGCTTAGTTACTTAATTACTTGGTAATTCAGGACTTTCCACAATAATACCTCAAGCCACCTATCTACTTATAGTTATTATTATCTGGCATGTATATGATAGTAATAGCAACAATTACTTTAACACTTACTATGTGCCAGGCAAAAATACACACATACACACACACATATTTTATTTATCCTTACAAAAACACCATGAGAAAGGCACTTTTTCACAGATGATGAAACTGAGGGTGACTGCGGCAGGGTTTCAGATTAGATTTGTTTGATTCTAGAGCCCAAATTTGTTGTATGTATGTCCTCCATTTCTTAGCATTACCTCCATGAATATTCTATTCTATTCAAACTAACTCTTTCTAAATGTGCCTCTTTCCCATCTTTTTATCAATAGCTTTTACTCCTCCTACTTCCAACTCTGGAAATGTTTTTCACACTCATTTCTTTCTAAGTTTTACTAACCCATCAGAGAACTCCTGACAGACCTCCACCTCTTCCATGAGACCTTTCCTGAATCTCCAGCCAAAATAACATCAGTCCTATTTGCCAGCTACATAGCAACCAGCCCGGTCTCTGGTATACTTTAGCTGTTCAGTACATGCTAGTGAATGGCATTAAAATTGTATACTATAATATTACATAGTATTCATAGAATACTTTTCTTGTAAAAGCCCCTGTAAACTAGAAAGATTTTCCCTGTGCTTGTTACTATAGAAGAAACTGACAGTCATAATGCATAATCTAATGCATAGAAAGTAATGTGACTAGAAGGTGTCTCATTTCAATCTGAAGTTGCAAATATATTCAGTAATTTTCTCTAAGCAATTTTTACACACCTCATTTCCTTTTAATCAGAAATGTTTTGTAGCTGCAGGTGTGAAGTGCAGGTTGACCATGTAAGACCATCATGGATATAAGCTGTCATTTTGCGAAGTCCACTGGATGATTGGTGGATTTTTATAAATAATACAGTAAAGGATATGTTAAGAATAAATCACTTTACTAAGACTCTTATGTATGTTCTAGAATATACTTTTCATTTGGATTTCTCCAAAAGGACCATGGAATTATAAAAACCAGATCACCTTTCTCCATATAATTAAGGGCATTTATGATGGTTTCCCCTGACACACAGGTTTTATTTATTCATTTTACTTCACTTAGTATTCTTAGAAGATTGCATTGAGCTAAGAGCTGTGGAGAGAATAAGGGAAATGTAAGTCACTGTGAAAATATAACCTAGTCTGGAAGAGATAATGAACAATGCAAGGTAGTATAAAATCAAATTATCAGTGTAATGGTACAGATCATGGATTCAGAAGATGGACACACTTAGAGTCTTTTTAAAATAATTTAGTACATGATTATTCACTATCTTGTAGTATGTATTAAATTACTTACAAGAAACATTCAAGAAGCTTTTGCTTTACAGTCTGCATGGACTACCCAACAGTTTTTTCTGGCTTTGAGGCAAAAGCACTTAACAGGGCCAGACCTTGCAGTGAATCATTCCCCAAGGGATCATCTCTTATTTCTGAAATTAAATTCTGTCCCTACCAATTTGTGTTAGTAGCTGAAAGATACTGGTCTCAAATTCTACCCAAGTACTCAGAGTTATTAGTCTAGATATTTTATCTACAAAGTACTGCTATTTATACCCTTGCTTTTCTCTCTAGATTTTCTTTCCTCCATATTTTAGTTTAATTCTGATATTTGGTTTGATAGGGAAAAAGGAAACTCAAATTTATTAACTGCATACTATGTATCTGATTATGTGCTAGTTATTTTTCATTTGAATTCTCTCACACATAGCCCCAGAATATAGTTATTAATCATCCTCATGTTTTAAAGAAAGACTAAAATCCAGAGTAATTAAATAAATTATCTAACATTGAACAGATAGGTTTTCCACAAACCCCAGCATCTGGTATTAGAATATGAGTTTGTGTTCTTTTTTAAATTAATATTTACTAAAAGATAGAGTCATAATTAATGTTTAATTCATTCTAATAAAAAGTAAAAAGTAGCACAGAATTGAAGATGTGACGGACAGACAGAACAAAATACTATGAATGAGAAATAGAGGCATAAAAACAGATTCATGAAGACTTCAAGCATTGGAATTATCAGACAGATTAAAAAGCAAAACAACTTCCAATTTGAATAAATAAGAGTAAGCAAATGCTGGGGTATTGAAAATGCTAAATGATAATGTAGTGTATTTGAAAAAGAACCAGATAGAAATTTTAGAACTGAAAAGCATAATTGAAAGTAAGTAAATGGTTTGATAGCAGACTAGACATAGCTGAAGAAAGAACCAGTAAGCTGGAAAATGAATATTTATATATATATAAAACTATCCAGAATGCAATACAGAGAGAAAACAATGAGGGTACAAAAGAGATAATAAATTATAATAAATAATAAGTCTAACATTATTTCACTGAAATCCAAAAGGAGAGAAGAGAGAAAATGGGATAGAGGCAAAATTTGAAGTGATATAGTAGGGAATGTGTGCTTTTCCCATAGTCTTTCCTATTTCTGCTGCTCAAAACTCCATCTTTTTCAGTTCCTCAGGCCAAAAACCTTAGTTATGCTTGCCTTCTCTATTCCTCTCCTCCCCTGTATCCAACATATCAAGAAATTCTATTAGTCTATCTTCAAAATATATCCAGAATCCAACCTTATCACCAACTCAAATGCTAATACCCTGATTTATCCTGAGTCACTGTTGTTAACTCATCTCCCTGCTTCCAGGTATTATACCTATAGTACACACAAGTGTACTCTAAGATGTTTTTATGGTTGATATTTTCTGTTTTTATTATTTCCATCTTACTGTTTCCATGTTCTACTTTGTTTTTGTGGAGTTGGTTGACTCCAGAAGTAGAGACTGCCCGTAACTTGACTATGACAATAGTCTTCAGGCTGTGCCTCCTCTGTTCATATTTGCATACCTAGGGCATGCTAACCAGCAGAAAGGCAATGTGCCATCAATCTAGAACTTCTTGTCATCCATTTACTGGAAATTTAACTTTGTGATTGTCTTTTCTGTAAAATGGGAGTGGTAGTAATAGTAGCTATTTCAAAGAATTATTTGGAGGATTCAATGAGATTCAGTAAGTAAAAGAATTTAACATGCTCCCTGCACATAATAAATGCTCAATAACCATTAGCAATTATTGTCATTACTAGGCTGGTCTCTGCTTAAATATCTTCAGTATTTCCCATTGCCTACAGAATTAAGCACAAACAAAATAATAAAACCTACTTTTAGTTATCTAAACTTAGCTCCAATATCTTCCTAACATAAAATATTAGCTTTATATATACTCTTTCACTCTCCAAGCCCTTATGTTTTATGTTCTAGTCCTACCTTTCTTACCTGAAAACTGCAGCTTTTCAACAACCATCTTCCTTCCCAGCCACAGTTGGATTTCTTCTCCCCCTGCTTTTTCATCATGCTTCATCTACCTGTTATCAACTCTCAAGTTATACTGCATTATAAATTGCTTGCATGTCTCATGGCACATTTGATTGTATACCTCTCAAGGGCAGAGATTTAAAAAAAAATTTACTAGACTTTATTTTTTACAGCAGTTTTAAGTTTACAGAAAAATCAAGTGGAAAGTATAGAGATTCCTTTTGTACTCCCTGCTGCCATGCAGGTGCAGCCTCCCACACTGTCAGTATCCCCCTCCAGAGTGGTACATTCATTTTCAGTCAGTGGACCTTGACACTGACACATCATTATCACACAAAGTCCATAGTTCACGAGAGGGTTCACTCTTGGTGCTGTACATTCTGTGGGTTTGGACAAATGTACAGAGACATACACCCACAGTTACAGTATTGTGCAGAATAGTTTCACTGCCCTGAGAGTCTGTGTTCCACCTATTCATCCTAATCCCTGACCAGAGATTCTTTTCAATTTATCCATAAAACATAATGCCAAATACATAATTGCTCCCAAATAAATGTTTTAGATGTATGAGTGAATGAATGAAAGAAGGAGGGGACAAATTAGAGAGAATGAATGCATCTTGTCATTCTTGCTAACTGATGTTTTGTCTCCATTTCAGTGTTCACTCATACTACCTTAGCCTATTCAGAAGACTTCCCCCACAGACTACTGTCTTTCAGGAGCTGGCTTATTCTTGAGATGCTCATTCAAACCCCACCTTATGTATTATACTAAATCAAGAGTGAGCTCTGGACACATCTAAGACGGTTTATGAATTATCTATTTAATTTGGTGTGTCACACTTGCATTTTTTAATTTCATGAGCCTATGTCTGGATTCCCCAGTGAAAATAAATTATATTTTAAAGTAATGGGGAGAGTTTCATCCTCTTGCTTTCTGTGAGCAAGAAGTGCCTTAACAAATCATTGCTTTTCACCTGGGATTGTTGGCGATGGCCATGGCACAGAGAAACTTGCTGGTCTCTAAAGAATTCCCAGTCCTAGTCACTCTTGGACCAATTCAGCTGTCGAGTACAGAAAATTATTGGGGAATAATTAAAAATATAACAAGGAAGTAAATGTTTTGAACATTTGAGCTTGCAACAGTTTCCATAAAAAGCTCTAGAGGATTTGCCAAACTGTCGTTAAAATAATATAACTTCTATGTGCTAGCAGGAGTTATTTACAGAACCTTCTCCATCCTTTCCCCGGTATTTTAAGCATTCTAAAACTGCATCTTTGATGTTATTTTGTTTTGATATAAATTTAAGAGGAAAACGTTATACATATTGCTGATTTTCAAGTCATCAGTTTCTTATTTCTGCTCCCACAATACTGAACATAAGGGAAGATTACTTTGGATTTTTGAAATTTCATTCACTTAGCTTTGACCATCTAGGAAGATATATGTATCTGAGAGTGATAATTTTGTTTTTATCTACATTATAAAACTATTTTGCACAAATGTCAGTTTTTTATCCAGGTTAATTTACTGGGATGCTTTTTTTTTTTTTTTTTTTTACAATTTGAGGGATTTCTGGAGAAGTGCTTTGGGAAGGCATGAATATTATAGAGAAAACTTAGGCCAGTCATATAAAAAGAGCATTCTTTTAAGTTAAGGTGATGTTTTAGTCATCTGTATAATGGCAATCTAAACATTTATACTGGATGATCTATCATTATAAATTAAGTAATAATACTCTTCCTCCTTGGAACAATACTACAGGGGAATATTTACCATTCTAAAAGAAAATAAAACATTCAATAAACAAATTATCTTTAAAATAAACTGCCAAGTGTATTCCACATTATGATCTTATAATTAATACCAGTTTTAAGTTTAAATATCAATTCATTTTCATTAAAGTAATTTTAAGTCTTAGAAGGTAAACTGAGTGATTAGGTTCATGGTTGTTCTATTTTTATTCCCAGATAATGCGTCTGAGGTAGCAATTACTGCTCCAGGAACTAGTAACCATAGAAACAGCTCCACAGGCCCAACACCTGACTGCTCACCTCCATCCCCTGACACTGCCCTCAAAAATATTGTAAAAGTCATTCGACCCCAGGTAAGTGCTCATCATGACATCATGTGCAGTTTAATATATTTTGTTTTTGAATCACTGCATGCACACCATCTATATTGCAGTACTGGGACTATTTTATAAGTAAATGGACTTCCAGGTTAAAAGAATGGACTTGGAAGAGAATGTTTCTTTCCCTTCGAGATGATGATACACATTGAAATCTGTTAGCTTTTGGAAAATTGAATTTGTATATTACATGAAAAAACAAGCTTAGAAAAATGGCTATTTCACATCATTTTTCTCAACATTTTAATAATTATGCTCGAACTATTGAGCTGTTACATGTTTTCTGGTGTTTCCTTTTTCTTTTGTCTTTATTTCTTTGGACATGCCACATTGTTTGTGATAAGTCCTTTATCCTCCAACCCCAGTCGTTTATATATACATGTTTTTTCCAAATCTTTATCCTTTATGGCTTCAAACTAATTTTGTCTGTATTTGATATTGCACCTCTCATTGCTCCTTATTTTTCTCCAGTGCTCAATTTCCTCTAGCTAGTCTCTTTACCTTTTGTTCTTTTTTTCCATTTCTGTCACTTTTCTATATGGGTTTCTTTCTCTTACCCCTTTTCTTTCAGTTGGATTTCCCAGTAGGCGGTTTGCAGGCAAGCTTTAGAAATATCATTGGGACAAGCTGTTCTGTGATATTTCATTGAAAATAGCACTTATAAAGCTGTTTGCATTATATTTTTGCCAACAGATGGACTCAGAACATGGAATTGGTGGTGTTCTCAACCTAGCTCATTCTGAATGGGCCTCATAAAATTCAAGAGAGAGGAACTTTGCATCCAATCAATGCCATTCACTATCTCCTTAGATATATAGTATGAACAAATAGTTTGAGCCAATTTGAAGAACAAGTATGTCTTTTAATATTGTTTTGACCTAAATGAGCAATAATTTGTTTAACATCTTACCTTCTTTAACACAACTTATTTTGGATTTTTTTATTATATGTATCATCCTTATCAGTAAAATGACATTTAAGCTTTGCATTTCTGCTACAGCTTATAGAACACTTTCCTACAAATTATTTTGTTTAACCTTTATAAGTTTCAAGGGAATGTATATTTTAGTGTTATGGATAAGGATATTGGCACTCCAAAGGGGCTAAGTTGTGCAACTGATTTGAAGTTTCTTGTACTTTCCTTGGTGTAATAACTGTCTCCTATAATCCTGTTCAGAGGGTAGGAGATTGTCTTATATATATTAATAAAATTTATTGCTAAACAGTTAATTTTATATCAGTGTAAATTCTCTAATGTAAATGCATTTGGTCATTCAGTGAATGAAAAAGATTCTTTTCTGTGTAATCTAATGAACTCTAAAGGATCTTACTCCATAAATCCTTCTTTACATATTCTATCTTATTTTAGTAAACTTTGAAGAAATCTAGGAGTAGTGTTAAAGCCAGAAATTCCACTTGACTCCACTCCTTGGTTCTGTCCATTTTTAAATGTGTATGAAGGTAACTGACTCTACTTTCCTTTATTAGATGTTATAATGATGATTTAGGGAAGAAAAAATGAAGGGAAAAAATTGTGAAACTAAGGATGATGGTATTTCAATTAGAACCAATGCAGCCTGTATGTATGTATGTTGTAGAACAATAACAGCTAAGGCATATAATTAAGAAAGAATATAACCTCACATGGGCCACTCTTTCTTTTACCTCAGAGACATTGGTGCAGTAGTTATTTCTCCTTTTGAGTCCTGATCTCCTGGGGTTCTTCATTTATTATAGAGAGCAGGGAATAGAAAATTCAAGTGAAAGTAATTATGAAGGAGTATTAGAGTAGAACACATGATTTCAAGAAATGGTTTGGAGACTAGAGGGTGTGAATAACAGACAGCTAGATGGATAAAATAGAGGACTCCCTGGTGTGCTCTGACAAGGCACAGGTGTGTCAGGAATGGAACATTGACAACAGTTACTGTTCCAAAGGAAAGATAATTATTGGTTAGCTTATATAAGAGTCTATATTTTGATCATAGGCTTATTAACCCTCTAGGTGTTTGATAATTCTCCTGGCTTTTCTGTCTGGAAATGCATGAATGTGATTTGATTGACTTATGGGTATTCAGATATTGTTTTCATTTATTAATTAGAAATTAATAACATAATTAGAATGATCATTTCACTCTTAAAACCAGTGATGAGCCTTTAAAATGGAAGTACAAGTACAACTCTTAATCATTAATTTGCATTTATTTGCCTGGGCATTAGTACATGTGTTTAGTCTTATTGTGAGAAAACTGATACAAAACAGATGAGAGATAAAAACAGAACTGTCCATCGTATTCACTCACTACAAATAGATACTGATCAGATAGAGCAAGTTGGGTTACTTCTCCTTCGCCTCATGCATCCCTTTATCTAGTCTATTTTCATAACTCTATCTATAAATGGAAGATATCCATTATAACCAATGAGTTCTTGCTTTCAATATGAGGTAGAGCTGATTATACATTGCATGTGTTTCTGACTGGTGTATTAATTGTGACAGATTTTGCAGTGTTTTATTGAGTTTGACTATTTGGCATATTTATTAACTCAGTAAGTCACAACCGTTAATTCTGCATACTATATTTGATTTTTTTACCTTTGCTTCTTTGGACTCTTACATGTCCTAAAATTCCTCAGATTGTGAAACTTTCTATTTTTGATTCACAGAGTCTGAAATACTGATGTGCTACTGGCTTCTCTTTGTTTCTTTTCAGTATATTGATCCACAAGCCTGAGGCTCTCTATTTAGATGAATTTGCAAGGCTAAGCTCACTTACTCATACTTGAAAGTAGAACTGTTTCTAAACTTGAAAAGATACTTGAAATACTTGAAAAATATTTACATGTTAAAAAATTTAGGTAGGTCTATTGCAGGAGACCTGGTTTTGATCCCTGGGTTGGGAAAATCCCCTGGAGGAGGGCATTCCTCCAGTATTCTTGCCTAGAGAATCCCCATGGACAGCAGAGCCTGGTGGACAGTCCATGGGGTCGCAAAGAGTTGGACACAACTGAGCAACTAAGCACAGCACAGCGTTGACATACCAGTTTTCTTTTTGCTTTTTCTTTGTAATGCCTTTTTTTCTTTTTAATGTTTTCCTGGTGAAGCATCTTTTTACCCTTAGTAGAAGAATACAGTTTGATGGATTTTGACAACTGTGTATGTAGATGTAACCACCATTCAAGGCAGGATATAGAACATTGGTGTTACCCTCAGAAAGTTGCCTCATGCCTGTTTCCAATCAGTGGCCCTTATTCCTGCCTCAGTGTGTGCATGCATGCTTGCTCAGTTGCTGCTCAGTGTGTTTGACTCTTTGCAACACCATGGACTGTAGCCCATCAGGGTCTTCTGTCCATGGAATTTTCCAGGCAAGAATAATGCAGTGGGATCTTCCCAACCCAGGGATCAAACCCACATCTCTTGCATCTCCTGAACTGGCAGGCAGATTCTTTACCACTGGTGCCACTTCTTTCTGATTTTTATCATCATAATTTAGAATTGCCTATTCTTGAACTTTATGTAAATGGAATCCTACTGTGTGTGTATGCTTTATGTATGCCCAGGTCTGGATTCTTTCACTCAATATAATTCACTCATGTTGTGCCTTTTTTTTTCTTTTTTGCTGAGTAGTTGGATTAACATAGTTGTTTCATGTTATTTGGTGTTATGAATGAATGTGCACTGTATGTTCATATAGATACCAAAAAGTAGAATTGTCAGGTTGTAGGGAACATGAATAGCTAATATTGTAAGAAACTTGCCAAGAGTTTTCTGAAGTAGTAGTTCCATAATTTAAACCCACATAGAAATATCTGAGATTTTTTATTTCTCCACAGTCTCGCCAACATTTACACTTTCAATTTTTTTCATTTTAACCATCCTTATGGGTATGAAAGCATTTCTCATTATGGCTTTAAGCACTTTTTCCTGTGGCTATTGCTCATTATTATATCTTTTGAGAAGTGCCTGTTCACGTCTTTTTTATGGGATTGTTCAATTTCCTAATTGTCAATTTGTAGTAATTTTTATTACTACATTCATATGACATTTATTACTACTACAGTATTTTTATTACTACATTTATAACTAAATTCTCCTGTAATTCTAAAAGATTTTAGTTATTTGTCTGGTTTATGCACTGTAAATATTTTTCCCAGTCTGTGATTTGCCTTCATTTTTAAAAAGCTTTTTATTTATTTATGGTTGTGCTGGGTCTTAGCTGCTCCAAGTGGGCTTCTCCAGCTGTGCTGAGTAGGGGTCACTGTCCAGTAGTGGCGCATGGGCTTCTCACTGTGGTGGCTTCTCTTGTTGCAGAGCATGGACTCTGGAGTGCTGCTTCAGTAGCTGTGGCGCATGGCTGTTTCCCCGTGGCATGAGGGATCTTCCCTGGCTGGGGATCAAACCCATGTCTCCTGTATTACAAAGCAGATCCTTAACCACTGGACCACCAGGGGAAAACCGACCTTAATATTTTTTAATGCTACCTTTTGATGAATAGAATATTTTAATTTTAGTGAAATATGATTTTTAAATTATTTTTCATGGTTGGTGCCTTTTGTGTCTTTTTCCAGGTTATAAGTATATGCACCCATTTTTTTCCCCCATAAGCTTTCTGGTTCTGGCTTTTGCATTTAGTTCTGCAAACTATCACAAATCATTTTTGTATGGTGTGAGGTGGGAGTCAAGTTTCATTTTTTTTCCTATATGGCGAAAGACTTCCCTTTCTCACTGAGTTGACCTAATGCTTTAGTACTGTTTACTGTTTTAACTTTCCAATTTTGTTTACTGTTGATATATAGAAATACAATTGAGTTTTATATCATCCTTGTAACTTTCACCTGGATTATTTCATTTAAAACTCACAGTAGTTCCTTTAAAAAATAATTTCCTTAGGATTTTTTCCTTCCCTGTCATCTGAAAATAATAATGGTCTTACTTTATCCTTTCTGATTTTTATGTCTTTTATTTCTTTTTCTTATCTTTATGGTGCATGGAAGTGGTAAAGCCAGAAATCCTTTCCTTATTTGCTATTTTGAGGAAACACACTCAGTATTTCAACATTAACTATAAGCTTTAAGTTTCTTATATGTACCCTTCTGCTGCTAGTTTGCAGAGAGCTTTTTTTTTTTTTAATTTTTTAAATTGAAGGATAATTGTTTTGCAGAATTTTGTGGTTTTCTCTCATACATCAACAAGAATCAGCCATAGGTACACCTGCTGAAAGTTTTTTTTAACATAAAAGTGTTTTTTTCCCATTTTATTGTTTTTTAATATATATTTTGATGATCATACTACTTTTTTTCTTTTTGTTCTATTAAAGTGATAAATGCATTCCTTTAATTTTGAATGTTAATCCAACTTTGAACTTGGTTATGATGTTTTATCCTTTTTGTATAGCACCTGATGCAAGAGACACTTTGGATAAAACATGTATGGAGAGGTGGATTAGACCTAAGGGAGTCAAAGATGACTGGTTGACTGGAATTTTTGAATGATAGTAATAGATATAGGAAAAACTTAAGTAGAAGTTCATTTTGATGAAGAGCAGGATGATATGACAAATTTGGTTTTGTAAACTCATTGAGAGTGAGGCATGGTATACAAACTGAAATATTAGTATAGAATTATGATGAGAGAGGTTAGGAGCTTAAGGTAAAGATTTTACAGTCATTTATAGAATTTGATGGTAAAGAAAAATAGTACCAAAGGTGGTATGCTCGCAAATGCTTACACTTAGGAATATAGTTAATATTTGTGAAGCACCTCATATAATTTAATTTTCATAATTTTGGAGGGAATGGATATTATTATTGTAATTTTATAGATGAAGAAATTGAGAACAAATTTTTAACTAATTTAAATTTAAGTAATTTCTTAACATTTACTTGAAAAACAGGGCCTTAGTAAAAGAAAGACAGAGCATTGAGAAATGATAAAGGAGGAAGAGCCAGACATCCTGGAATGTGAAGTCAAGTGGGCCTTAGGAGCATCATTATGAACAAAGCTAGTGGAGGGATGGAATTCCAGTTGAGCTATTTCAAGTCCTGAAGGATGAAGCTGTGAAAGTGCTGCACTCAATATGCCAGCAAATTTGGAAAACTCAGCAGTGGCCACAGGACTGGAAAAGGTCAGTTTTCATTCCAGTTACAAAGAAAGGCAATGTCAATGAATGTTCAAACTACTGCACACTTGCACTCATCTCACACACTAGCAAAGTAATGCTCAAAATTATCCAAGCCAGGCTTCAGCATACGTGAACTGTGAACTTCCAGATGTTCAAGTTGGATTTCAAAAAGGCAGAAGAACCCGAGATCAACTTGGCAACATCTGCTGGATCATGGAAAAAGCAAGAGAGTTCCAGAAAAACATCTACTTCTACTTTATTGACTATGCCAAAGTCTTTGACTGTGTGGATCACAATAAACTGTGGAAAATTCTGAAAGAGGTGGGAATACCAGACCACCTGACCTGCCTCTTGGGAAACCTGTATGCAGGTCAAGAAGCAACAGTTAGAACTGGACATGGAACAACAGACTGGTTGCAAATAGGGAAAGGAGTACATCAAGGCTGTATATTGTCACCCTGCTTATTTAACTTATATGCAGAGTATATCTTGCAAAATTCTGGGCTGGAAGTAGCACAACCTGGAATCAAGGTGGCCGGGAGAAATATCAATAACCTTAGATATGCAGATGACACCACCTTTATGGCAGAAAGCAAAGAGGAACTAAAGAGCCTCTTGATGGAGGTGAAAGAGGAGAGTGAAAAGTTGGCTTAAAACTCAACATTCAGAAAACTAACATCATGGCATCTGGTCCCATCATTTCATGGCAAATAGATGAGGAAACAATGGAAACAGTGAGAAACTTTATTTTCTTAGGCTGCAAAATCACTTCAGATGGTGACTGCAGCCATGAAATTAAAAGACACTTGCTCCTTGGAAGAAAAGCTATGACCAACCTCAACAGCATTTTACCAACAAAGGTCCGCCTAGTCAAAGCTATGGTTGTTCTAGTAGTCATGTATGGATGTAAGAGTTGGAGTATGTAGAAAGCTGAGTGCCGAAGAATTGATGCTTTTGAACTGTGGTGTTGGAGAAGACTCTTGAGAGTTGCTTGGACTGCAAGGAGATCCAACCTGTCCATCCTAAAGGAGATCAGTCCTGAATATTCATTGGAAGGACTGATGCTGAAGCTGAAACTCCAATACTTTGGCCACCTGACATGAAGAACTGACATTGGAAAAGACCCTGATGCTGGGAAAGATTGAAGGTGGGAGGAGAAAGGGATGACCGAGGATGAGATAATTGGATGGCATCACCGACTCGATGGACATGCGTTTGAGTAAGCTCTGGGAGTTGGTGATGGACAGGGAAGCCTGGCATGCTGCATTCCATGGGGTCGCAAAGAGTCAGACACAACTGAGGGACTGAACTGACTGAAAGAAGGAAGACAGCACGTTGTCATGAATATAAAGAGAGAAAAGAAAACTGAAGAGGAGATTAATCAATACTGTCAAGACTTTTCGGGAGGTGGAGGAGAAGGGAGATTAAAATGTCACTTTATGTGGTGATTATGAGGGCAAAGACCTTCAAAAATGCAATTTCTCTCAAACAGAAAAAATGCAAAGAGTTGAAGAGTTGTAGAAAAACAATGCACTAATTGTAGATTACTTTTTTGAATAGTTGGTTTTAAAAGGAATGAAATGGTGGTGGTAAAAGGAAAGAAAGCATGTGGCAGTGTGTTGAAAGATGGGCATGGTTAAGGAAACAGTTTTCTTTTATTTTAGGATATCGGAAATTAAACCTGGTTGTAAAGAACAGGAATGAGGAGACTAAAAGAGACATGCGTGATGGAGACTGTAATGTTAAATTGTATAATAGGAGGAGAAACTAAATCTAATCAACTTCAAAGTTCAAACATTCTGGCATCTCTGGATGCAAAAGACACTTTAGATAAAAGTACTGCTTTCTTGAGCTATGCCTCAGTGGTTGTTTTAATTGGGTTGATTTTCTACTCTTTTCTCTTATTTCATAGCATGAATCAAATCTATAGTAATAAAGGATGTTTGAGAAATGACCCAAAGTAGAGGCAGAAGAGACTATTTTAGCACAATATCACAGAGAAGACAAACAGGTGCTTAATATTGAACATTATAATACCTTAATGAACGTAGTTGGATGCTAACAGAAAGCCAACCTGGAAAATTTGAAAGTTATGAGTATTTTGAGGTACTCCTGGTGCTGTCCAGATTCCACCATGCATTTTAAATCCTATCCTGAATAGTATTCAGCAGAATGAAGTGATTTCAGGCTGTACTTTTGCAGAAGAGGAAGGACCCTATGAAAAACAAGCAAAGAGGGCATAAGGGTAAAGAAAAGAGAATACTCAAGGAACCAGTTTTCTCAAGAGTCTAAGGGAGATGGTTTGCAAAAAGATGAGCTATTCCTGAACTCCTATCTATGATGGCCTCTGTTTCAATCAGGTGACAACTCAACCTGGAGGAAATAAAGAATTTGGGCATTCTCTTGGACTTTCTTTGTGCTTAATGAACTAATAATAAAGTAATTTAATAATAAACCACATTATCTCTCCCTTCATTAAGGGTTTAGAACTGGGGGTGCATAAAATTCTTGCCAAATCTAGAATCACATTTTACTGGGCACTGGAGGGTTAGATAATACATATGCTAAAATTTAGAATTAGAAATGAGAGTGGGTATGTAGAAAGGAGAGGCATATAACTCAGAGTAAGTATAGCATATTGTATTGGGTTGCAGTAAAAATAGATAAAGAATAAAAAGTCTTTCAAAGAGATAATCTTTTAAAAGTATCTTTATTATTGAGTACTGAACCATTTAGTTCTATTATTGTGCATGTGTTTCATCTATTTCTTATAAAAACCCTACAAGGTTTTTCCTTATTTTACTGCTTGGGTCTGAGGGTTAGATTGAATAATTTCCCCAGTGTTACGCAGTCACTGACTGGAAGAACTCTGGTCTTCTAACTCCAGGAGTCTGTTAATGTTAATTACCCCATTGTTGTTGTTGTTGTTTAGTCACTAAGTCGTGTCAGACTTTTTTGCGACCCCATGGACTGCAGCCTGCCTGGCTTCTCTGTCCATGGGATTTCCCAGGCAAGAATACTGGAGTGGGTTGTTGTTTCCTTCTCCAGGGGATCCTCCTGACCCAGGGATTGAACCCACATCTCCTGCATTGGCAGTCAGATTCTTTACCACTGAGCCACCAGGGGAGCCCAGTTAGCTCAATAGGGAGAAAATAACCAAGAGGGACTATGATATTCCAGAGGGATGATGAAATTTGAGAGGAGAATAATAGATTAGAAAACGGAAGATGAGCCTAAAGATGGGAACCAAAGAAGACTGCCTAACTATCATTTGGAGTCCTACAACCAGTTTCCTTGGTGACTCAGTGGCAAAAACCTGCCTGCAATGCAGGAGACACAGCAGACACAGGTTTGATTCCTGAGTCACGAAGATTCCCCTGGGGAGGAAATGGCAACCCACATCAGTATTTTTGCCTGGGAAATCCCACGGACAGAGCCTGGCGGCTACAGTGCATGGGGTTGCAAACAGGTAGACACAACTGGGCGACTGAGCATGCACACACCCAAAGCTAAGTGAGAGGAGAAGGCTGAAAACAGAAAAGTAGTAAACCAATAGAAAATAATCTTAGGTGAAACAAAGAACAATTCAGAAAGAAAAAAAAAATTGAGGAATAAGTCAATGACCCCAACAATCAACTAGTAGTCCTGGACAAATTGGAATGTCCTGGAAGCTTTTTATTTCTATTGAAGTATAGTTGACTTTATATTAGTGTCAGGCGTACACCGTAGAGACTAAATATTTTTAAAGATTATATTCTATTTACAGTTATTACAAAACAATTCTTATTGTTTATTTTATTTTGTACATAGTAGTCTGTACTTCTTAATTCCCTACTCTCATCTTGCCCCCCCAATTTTTTCTCCCCATTGGTAGGGAAGTAGGGATAACCTCATATTTAGCCAATATCATGCTAAGGGGATTCAAATCATTGAGGGAGCTTAAAAAGGCTCCCTGAATGCATTACCTAAAAGCCAGAGTTGCTATCAACAGAGCCAATTGTGGATGAGACAACAAGAGTGAGAAAGATTGTCTTTGGAAGGTTATATTTCAAATGTGGGCAAAGGTGATTTAATTGGCACTATAAAAAAAGTGGGGTCATTTTAGGGCTTGTTCTCAATCTGTGAATCTGTTTCCATTTTGTTCCATATATTTGTTTCATTTTTTAGATTCCACAAATAAGTGGTAACATCAAGTATTTGTCTTTCTCTGTCTCATTTCACTAAGCCTGATGCTCTCCAGATCCATCCACATGGTTGCAAACGGCAGAATTTCATTTTTTATGGCAGAGTAATATTCCATTGTGTGTATATATCCATCTTCTTTATTTATTCAGCTGTTGATGAATGTTTAGATTGCTTCCATGTCTTGGCTATTTTAAATAATGCTGCTTTAAACACTGGGGGTGCATGTGGCTCTTTGAATGAGTTTTTGTTTTCTTTCAGATATATATCCTGGAAAGGATTTTTTTAGCAATGCCTTGGCCCTACCCTCCAGACCGATTAAATTGATATCTTTAAAGGCAAGACTTTATGGAACTGTATGCAACATTTTGCTTGTAGGTACCTACCGTTTTTTTTTAGGAATAAAATTCTAATCATGCTCTGTCACATATCCTCTATGTAACCTTTCTATGTAACCCTCAATTTATCAGCAAAATATGGATGGTATTTACCTTGCCTGCTTCTCAGGGACATAGGAAAGCTCAAATCAGATAAAATGTACCATGGTGCTGTAAGTTATAAAGCTCAATAACGATCCAGTTTGTTATTAGAGGGGCAATTAAATCACATTTGGCCACATTTGAAATATGACCTTGGAGAGACTATCCTCTCACTCGCACAGTCTCATCCATAGTTGTCTCTGATGATAGCAACCCTGGCTTTTATGTAACATATTTGGGAGCCTTTTTAAGTTCCCTAAGTGACTTGAATCTACTTAGGATGATCCTGGTTAAATATGGATCATTTTAGGTGAAACAAAAACAATTCAGAAAGAAAAAAAAAAATTGAGGAAGAAGCCAATATGGAGAATCCCAGCCTCCAGCATTTCATTCCTTAGAGATGTCTCCATATGACAGCCACAGGAAATATAAACTCCTGAAATCTGGGATGTGAGAGAATCCAAAGATGACAAATGGCGTGGAGTTGTGTCAGGCTGACCCAGTGCAGGGGAAGGGAAAGTCAGCATCCAGGAGGCATCCACTGTGAACTGCATCTTCCACCAATGACTAAAATCACCATCATTCTGTACAGAGGTCGTGTCAATCACATTCCAGCATAATATTAATTACCCTCATTTCTCTTCTTTTGATGAGATCCTGGCTGAATTTGTCCACCAGGAAAATGGGAAATTATTTGAGAAAGATTAAGAGCTAAGGAGAAGGAAATGGCAACCCACTCCAGTGTTCTTGCCTGGAGAATCCCATGGATGGAGAAGCCTGGTAGGCTGCAGTCCATGGGGTCGCACAGAGTCAGACATGACTGAAGCGACTTAGCAGTAGCAGCAGCAAGAGCTAAAGAGAGAGTTAAGTTATATAGGGCCACCTTCACTGCATTACCTCAGATAAGCCAAACTGCTCCTACCTTAGTCTTTTTGTTCTCATCCTTGATTTGCCAGAATGTCCTTCCCTCAGAGATCTGCATGGCTCATTATCTTTCTCCTTTCAGGTCATTATTTATATGCCACCTTATGAGAGAGCTCTTCTCTGACCACTGAGTATTAAGCAGCCACCATTTTACTTTCTATCTCCTTTATGCTATTTTTTCCTTATAACATTTTTCACGTCTGGATTAGCATTTATGTGTTAATTTGTTCTGTGTTTTTCTTCATCACTTGAATGAATGTTGCATAGAATGATAACTGTTTTATATTATTATTATTATTAACTGCTCAGTCACAGCACCTCGAACAGCACCTGGTACATAACTGGTGCTCAATAAATATATTATTTGAATTAATAAACTGAGTGTGGTTTGGTAAAAGACAGTGAAGATGGTTCTGGGAAGGGAGTACTCAAATTAAACTTTGTATTTGAATAGAAATTAGCTAGGTGAGGTGGTAAATACATAGTCCAGGGAGCAGCATAGGATGAGCAGAGCATTTAAAGTTTTCTACTTAATGTTCTGCCAAATCCACATTGAATAGTCTACTGAGTCAAGAAGTCCCAGGCAGGCATCCTACCCTTTCCCCTCAATCAGAATGTCCTAATCTCTATGGAGCACTCATTCTGAGTATTATTCCTAAGGGACAAAATTGTTTTCATGGTCAGATATATGGGGGAAATAGAGGGTTAAACACTTTTCTTTACTGAAGAATTTTTCATAGCCTTTCTCCACTGCCACCCCTGGGAAACTCATTAATATTTTTCACAACTAGTGATCCACAAAACACAATTTGGGAAGCATGATCCAGGTCATTTGATATACTTCTTTGTAGCTGACCCTAGCAATTCCATTGTGGTTTGATTTTTTCATTCATCCTGTATGAATTCATACTGTTGAGAAAGGGAGTATGCTGACTCAGCAATAAATAGTGTGCTCTTTTTAGTATGCTATAGTGTGGTATCTGGGAGAGGGCAATGGCACCCCACTCCAGTACTCTTGCCTGGAAAATCCCATGGACGGAGGAACCTGGTAAGCTGCAGTCCATGGGGTCCCTAGGAGTCGGACACGACTGAGCGACTTCACTTTTCACTTTTCACTTTCATGCATTGGAGAAAGAAATGGCAACCCACTCCAGTGTTCTTGCCTGGAGAATCCCAGGGACGGGGAGCCTGGTGGGCTGCCATCTATGGGGTCGCATAGAGTCAGACACGACTGAAGTGACTTAGCAGTAGCAGTGTGGTATCTATAGCATACTAATCTAGGAGAAGGCAATGGCACCCCACTCCAGTACTCTTGCCTGGAAAATCCCATGGACGGAGGAGCCTGGTAGGCTGCAGTCCATGGGTCGCTAAGAGTCGGATAGGACTGAAACAACTTAGCAGCAGTAGCAGCAGCAGTGTGGTATCTAGACTTAAATCTACTTAATCCTGTGAGCAATCATGTAAAATAACAGACTCATTATGATTCCTATTTTATATATGAGGAGACATAAAATGAATATACTGTATATAATATCATGTTGAAAACAAGTTTTAAATTAGCAATGTTAAAATCCTAAAACCCAAAAACAAATAGTTAGAAGGATCTGTATTTTTTTACTATAATACAATATTATTTTTGCATCATTCTATTTCACACTGATTGAATTCTACTCAATAAATTTCTTCACACATTATATTGGGCACTATGAGGAATAAAAAACATTTACATAGTTCTTGGGAGTTTAGGCAAAAAATTAACTACATTGTTTTCTTTTTCTCCCAGATTCAGAACCAATTGAGAGATGGAATGAAGGAGTTAAATTAAACATCATATTTTTAAGTTACTGATAGGATAATTGGACAATGTGGTTCTAGATATGTGGCCAGACGTGCTTTCCACTGAGTTAGACATACATCCGAACCTGTCACTGGTATAGCTAGACAATCGACAAGGTACTTTTGCCACAGAAGAACAGAAAATGTATACATTATGCTGATGTGTTGGTTCTGAAGAGGAAAAGCCCAGAAGGGGTAGAGTTGAGCATGCTTAGTTTTCCCCCCAAAGTAATTTTATAGCTATGTAACTCTGAACTCCTTCGGGGAGAAATGAGTGGAGGGTAGGAGAATAGGCCAAGAATGTTACTCTAATGGAATTCTCTCTCTCATGGAAATATGAGTCCAGAGAGTACAAGTTCAGCTTAATAAAAAGATAAGATATACTTCATTTGCTCCAGTAGCCTACAGTGTTAGATAATAAGACTCGCTATACTTACTTGCCAGACATCAGTTCAGTACAGTTCAGTCGCTCAGTTGTGTCCGACTCTCTGTGACCCCATGAATCACAGCACGCCAGGCCTCCCTTCCATCACCAACTCCTGGAGTTCACCCAAATTCATGTCCATCGAGTCAGTGATGCCATCTAGCCATCTCATCCTCTGTCGTCCCCTTCTCCTCCTGCCCCCAGTCCCTCCCAGCATTAGAGTCTTTTCCAATGAGTCAACTCTTCACATGAGATGGCCAAAGTATTAGAGTTTCAGCTTCAGCATCAGTCCTTCCAATGAACACCCAGGACTGATCTCCTTTAGAATGGACTGGTTGGATCTCCTTGCAGTCCAAGGGAGTCTCAAGAGTCTTCTCCAACACCACAGTTCAAAAGCATCAATTCTTCAGCGCTCAGCCTTCTTCACAGTCCAACTCTCAAATCCATACATGACCACAGGAAAAACCATAGCCTTGACTAGACGGACCTTTGTTGGCAAAGTAATGCTCTGCTTTTTAATATGCTATCCAAGTTGGTCATAACTTTCCTTGTAAGGAGGAAGCGTCTTTTAATTTCATGGCTGCAATCACCGTCTGCAGTGATTTTGGAGCCCCAAAAAGAAAGTCTGACACTGTTTCCACTGTTTCCCCCTCTATTTCCCATGAGGTGATGGGACCAGATGCCATGATCTTCGTTTTCTGAATGTTGAGCTTTAAGCCAACTTTTTCACTCTCCTCTTTCATGTTCATCAAGAGGCTTTTCAGTTCCTCTTGACTTTCTGCCATAAGGGTGGTGTCATCTGCATATCTGAGGTTATTGATATTTCTCCCGGCAATCTTGATTCCAGCTTGTGCTTCATCCAGCCCAGCGTTTCTCATGATGTACTCTGCATATAAGTTAAATAAGCATGGTGACAATATACAGCCTTGACATACTCCTTTTCCTATCATTTCACTCTAAAAATCTGCCCTTCCTTCCTAATATCAATTTATGGCAACACCATCCACTCAGTTTCTGAACCAGAAATTCAGGTTGCACTGGATGTCTCCCTTTCCTTCTCTCCCTCAGTCTAATTAGCCACCAAACCAGGTCAACTCTGTTTCCCAAATATCTCCCAAAGCCTTTTTCTTTACTTTGCTCCCACTGCAATTGTCTTGATTCATCTTCTCTTGACTTGATTTTTGGAATAACTCCCACAATGTCTTCCTTGTTTGTCTCATCTGCTTCTAATTTATCTTCTACATTTCTCACAGAGTGATCTTCATGTTTTTATTATTTTATATTTTGAAACAATGAAAGAGTTACATTAAAGAAAAGTTAGAAACACAATACAAAGATCCTTTTCATAGACCTCTTTGTAAGATACTGACCAAATGCCCTGTCAACCCCAAATGCCTTAGTGTGCCATTTCTTGCAAAAAAGAATATTTATCCATAATGGAAAAAATCAAAGATCATTAACTTTAATACATTACTACCAATTTATCCTAAAACCCAATTCAGATTTCATCAGTTGTCCTAATAATATCTTGTGGTAAAATATACAGTCTAGAATCATATATTGTGTCTATTGTCATTTCTCTTTAATCTCTTTCAACCTGGAATGATTCCCCCATATTCTCTGGACTTTTAAAAACATGGCACATTTGAAGATAACAGATCAGTTATTCTATAGCATGTCCTTCAATTTGAGTCTATCTGATACTTCCTCATAATTAGATTCAGGATATTCACCTCTGTTAGAAAGATTCAGAAATGACTCTGCATTGTTTTGTTGTTTATTGCATCCTGTCAAGTGGTACATGATTGCCTTATTTCTGATGTTGTTCACCTTGATCATTTAATTAACATTGTCTCCCAGGCTTCTTCACTGTAAAATTATTCTTTTTTTTTTTTAAATAAACTTATTCTTTATTTTCTGTAACTTAAAAGCATTTGTGGGGGAGTACTTTGAAACTATATTAATATCCCACTTCCTATCAAAGATTCAATTTTAAAATTTATTTATATGCATTTGTTTAGACTCATATTTTCCTATTTTAGTCAATGAGTTTTACAACTTTACTATCATTATTTGTTTTGAACCTTTAATGATTCCTGTTTCTGCAAAAGGGAGCCCTCCTGCATCCTTTCCACGTGTCCCCATCATTCTTGGAGTGCTTCCTTGCTTTTGGGAACAAAAAGGTATTCTAAACTTATTTCATATATACTTTTCCAGTCCCATATATGGAATCAGCCATTTCTCCAAGAAGCTCTACTATTTCTTTTTAGTGGAAAATGATCTTTAGATGCCAAGTTTTATGTACTAGGTATATTTATTTCTATTAGGACATCACCACTCCAAGGTCCTTCCAAGTGGGCAGAGCTACGGAATATTTACATGTATGCACAATATGTATTTGTATGTGGGTATGAACGTGTATATACAGGTATATTTATGTACACATATCTATATTTCCACAACCATCTTTATCGAAAATCACAAGTTCATAGTGATAGTGTAATTTCAGTATTTACACAATTCATTTTAATATTTGTAATTCATTTTCTGATAATCAGAAACATGACTTCTATTATCCTTAATGTATTCAGTTATTTGATCTGGTCCTGACACCCATTTAGGGCCATCCTCATATGTGGATGCCAGTCTCCCCCATTTGGGCTCTGCCTTCCCATGTCAGTCCACCCCCACATGGATACCATCTTCACTCTGCTCAGGTGTGTCACACACCGTACAGTTCACCCTCCTCCTTGTCTTCAGGGTGCTCTGACTCGCCACTGGACTGAGCGTTGGTGACTGCCCTCCTCATCTGGGCACTGGTTTGAGTCTCCACCCCAGCTGCTGTCTACAGATAGATGCCCTCCAAGCACTGTGAGATGTGTGACAACCATCCTCTGTGGGGATACTCTCCTCACCTTGTGTGGGCTTTGTCCCCCAGTGCCAGAGTCTCCCTCTGGGTGGCAAGTGATCTTTTTATACTATCAACTGGATCATGTTATTCACCTTTGTAAAATATTCCTGAGCTCCTTATTGCCTCATAGTAACACCCAAACTCCTCAGTAAGGTGTTAACCTGTTTATCTCCTGACACTGAACTCCTCTTTATGACCACCATCCCCAACATACAATCATACTAAACTCTTGCAACTCCTCAAAGTAAACCTATTCTCTTACCCTTTTTGATACAGGATAGGATCACATAACATAAAACCCTTTCTCACGCCATCTCCAATAAGATGCCCTTCTGCATTCATCCATTTCACTCATATTTGCTGAGAGTGTTCTGTATTCCAGGCTTCATGCTAGGTAAAGGAAATATATTAGTAAGACAAAAGGAAGTCCTCAAGGAGCTTTACAATGAGGAAGTTGATTTACAATAATCAAGTAAACAATAAATAAAGATTATAATTTCAAATCGTGATAAATGCCATGAACTAACTAAACAGAGTAAAACAAAAGTTGGAGGAGTAGTCAATACTTTACAGCAGAGAAAACCTCTCTGAAGGTGATACTTGAGTTAGAACATGAATGAAGAGAAACAGCCAGCCGTGCAGTCAGAGGGAGAATGTTCCAGGGAAAGGACATAGAGACACAAAGACCCTGATGATGAGATGAACTTGTGGTAGAGGAACAGACAAATGGCATGTAGGTGTATTAGGGGAAAGTGCTTGGAGATTAAGTGGCAGAAGATGGGGAACCATGTAGGTCTTTGTAAAAATTGTAGATTTTGATCCAAGTGCAATTAGAGGCCATTGAAGGGCTTAAGCAAGGATGTGACATGATTTCCTTTACATTTTTAAATGAAATACAGGAAAAGCAGAAGCAAGAGAAGTAATTCAGAGGTATTGTGGTCATTGAATTGAGAGAGTTCTGTTCTTGGATCAGGGTGGTGTGGTGAAGGTATATAAAATAGTGAATGCTTTTGAGACACATTTTCAAAGTAGAACCCAAATATTTGTGGTTCTGTTAAATTCAGGGGATATAGGGTGTGAATCAAGCATTCCTAGGTTTATGGCTTGAACCGCTGTGAGAATCATAGTGCTATTTACTGAAATGGTGAGGTCTAGGTGACACCCCACTCCAGTACTCTTGCCTGGAAAATCCCATGGACGGAAGAGCCTGGGGGGCTGCAGTTCATGGGGTTGCTAAGAGTCGGACATGACTGAGCGACTTCACTTTCACTTTTCACCTTCATGCATTGGAGAAGGAAATGGCAACCCACTCCAGTGTTCTTGCCTGGAGGATCCCAGGGATGGGGGAGCCTGGTGGGCTGCCGTCTATGGGGTCACACAGAGTCGGACACGACTGAAGTGACTTAGCAGCAGCAGCAGCAGGTGAAATCTAGGGATTTTTGTGTGTTTTTTGTTTTGGTATTGCTGCGGGTAGGGAGCAAGGGTCAAAGACAAATTTTCCTACATAAAATTTGAGATACTTTCTAGAAGTCAAGGAGATAAATGTAAGGTTTTCTAGCCCTTCCACTGTGTTCCTCAAGCATTATGTATGTACCCATATATTATTGTATGTACCCATATATTATTTTTATATGAGTATTATAAGAGTATATTTATGCAACAAAAGAGATTTTATACAAGAAGATTTTATAGAAAACCTATTAGTTACATTACTATTTATAAAAGCGGAAATGATCCCCCACCAGCCTGTGAGATTTTTCTGCTTTGATTTTTGGTGTTTAGGAAAGAGCTTGATATTTATTGAGTGGACTCAGGGATAACAGGTATAATTTAACATGACTTCTTAGAAAAGTTGTATGAAACAGGTACCAAACCATATCTCAATTTCACTCATGATTATTTCTCTCAAATGTTTCTTGAAATCAGAAAGACACGTTAAAACTGTCTTACATCTTCCACTGGATTCCATAAAAAATGCAACAAAGATATCCACACAAAGAGATATCTACATAATAATTGCAGTTATATGTGAAATGATAAATTAAGAGGATCATTAGGTTAGTGAAAATATGAGAGAAAAGACTGCTTTGAAAAAGTTAAATTGCATAAACATTAGGCAATGTACTCTAACAAAATAGTGACAGTGATTGATAGCAACTTTAAAAAAGATGTTTTCTTATCTTTTCATCCTTACACTTCCTCATTTTCCTTTATGTCAGAACAGTTACAAATGATTAGCTTAGCAGTCATTTCTCTATTAACTAACAAAATGTTTGAAACCGTAGAGACACTGGCTGTCAATATTTCAAACTTAATCTTAGAGACACTAGCATTTACTTAACATAAAAGCTTAAGAAAGTATTCCTGACAGAAAAGGTAAATAACCTTGACTGCATAAAAATTAAGTTACACTGAATCAAAAAATCCCAATCAAAATAGAAAGCAAGCAGCAAATGAACTAGAGATATTTATAATAAATATAAACAAACTTTTAATACTGTAATAGGCAAAGTGCTTTTATTAAGACCATAAAGAAGACTAATATGTCTCTGGGGAAAAACAAGGAATATGAGTCAGTTCAGTTCAGTTCAGTTACTCAGTCATGTCCGGCTCTTTGCAACCCCGTGGACTGCAGCATGCCAGGCCTCCGCATCCATCCCTAACTCCCAGAGCTTGCTCAAATTCCGGGAATATGAATAGATCATCAATAAAGAAATGGAAGATTATCTAATAAATACTCAAATGTTTAACAGCCCTGCATATCAAAGAAATTCAAAATTAAGTTATAGCATTTTAGATTATGAAATTGTTAAACTTTTTTAAAATGAAAATCCTATAGTGAGTGTATGGAGAAGGGAATGGCAACCCACTCCAGTATCCTTTTTATTTTATTTTATTTTAAAATTTTACAATATTGTATTAGTTTTGCCAAACATCGAAATGAATCCACCACAGGTATACCCGTGTTCCCCATCCTGAACTCTCCTCCCTCCTCCTTCCCCATACCCTCCCTCTGGGTCGACCCAGTGCACCAGCCCCAAGCATCCAGTATCGTGCATCAAACCTGGACTGGCGACTCATTTCATACATGATATTATCCATGTTTCAGTGCCATTCTCCCAAATCTCCCCACCCTCTCCCTCTCCCACAGAGTCCATAAGACTGATCAATACATCAGTGTCTCTTTTGCTGTCTCATATACAGGGTTATTGTTACCATCTTTCTAAATTCCATATATATGCGTTAGTATACTGTATTGGTGTTTTTTTTTCTGGCTTACTTCACTCTGTATAATAGGTTCCAGTTTCATCCACCTCATTAGAACTGATTCAAATGTATTCCTTTTAATGGCTGAGTAATACTCCATTGTGTATATGTACCACAGCTTTCTTATCCACTCATCTGCTGATGGACATCTAGGTTGCTTCCATGTCCTGGCTAATATAAACAGTGCTACGATGAACATTGGGGTACACGTGTCTCTTTCAATTCTGGTTTCCTCAGTGTGTATGCCCAGCAGTGGGATTGCTGGTTCATAAGGCAGTTCTATTTCCAGTTTTTTAAGGAATCTCCACACTGTTCTCCATAGTGGCTGTACTAGTTTGCATTCCCACCAACAGTGTAAGAGAGTTCCCTTTTCTCCACACCCTCTCCAGCATTTATTGCTTGTAGACTTATGGATCACAGCCATTCTGACTGGCGTGAAATGGTACCTCATAGTGGTTTTGATTTGCATTTCTCTGATAATGAGTGATGTTGAGCATCTTTTCATGTGTTTGTTAGCCATCTGTATGTCTTCTTTGAAGAAATGTCTATTTAGTTCTTTGGCCCATTTTTTGATTGGGTCATTTATTTTTCTGGAGTTGAGCTGTAGGAGTTGCTTGTATATTTTTGAGACTAGTTGTTTGTCAGTTGCTTCATTTGCTATTATTTTCTCCCATTCTGAAGGCTGCCTTTTCACCTTGCTAATAGTTTCCTTTGTTGTGCGGAAGCTTTTAAGTTTAATTAGGTCCCATTTGTTTATTTTTGCTTTTATTTCCAATATTCTGGGAGGTGGGTCATAGAGGATCCTGCTGTGATGTATGTCGGAGAGTGTTTTGCCTATGTTCTCCTCTAGGAGTTTTACAGTTTCTGGTCTTATGTTGAAATCTTTAATCCATTTTGAGTTTATTTTTGTGTATGGTGTTAGAAAGTGTTCTAGTTTCATTCTTTTACAAGTGGTTGACCAGTTTTCCCAGCACCACTTGTTAAAGAGATTGTCTTTAATCCATTGTATATTCTTGCCTCCTTTGTCAAAGATAAGGTGTCCATATGTGCTTGGATTTATCTCTGGGCTTTATGTTTTGTTCCATTGATCAATATTTCTGTCTTTGTGCCAGTACCATACTGTCTTGATAACTGTGGCTTTGTAGTAGAGCCTGAAGTCAGGTAGGTTGATTCCTCCAGTTCCATTCTTCTTTCTCAAGATAGCTTTGGCTATTCGAGGTTTTTTGTATTTCCATACAAATTGTGAAATTATTTGTTCTAGCTCTGTGAAGAATAGCACTCCAGTATTCTTGCCTGGAGAATTCTATGGACAGAGGAGCCTGGCGGGCTATAGTCCATGGGGTCACAAAGGGTCAGACACAGCTGAGCAACACACACACACACACACACAGTGAGTGTGAGGCAAAGGCACATGGTATAGGTATCTCATAGACTAATGGTGGTGATATTTCTGTGAATCTTCTTGGTAATGTGAATCGAGCCATGAAAATATTTGTACTGTTTTTAATCTAGTAATTTCTCATCAATGCCAATTAAATGCCCAGAAAGAGGGGAAAAATCTGTAAAACATATATATTGCAGCACTATTTTAGAGCAAAAAATTGTAATGAAGCTTTTTCTGTTTAAATGTAAGACAGAATATTAAAAGATTGAATTATTTTTGAAAACTAATTAATCTTGTGAAAAAGTAACCCCATGGTAACTTTTAAAATGTGAATTTGTTAACTAATAAATTAGCACCTGCATGTGTTGATTACTTGCAAATTTTTAATAAGTATATGTGCGTATAAGTATGTATATAAAATGGATGATTTAATTTTTCTTTATTCTGTGCGTGTATGTATGTGTGTACATGTGTGTGTCCACAAGAGTTGTTCAAATCTGCTTCTGCTATCTATACAGGAGAAAAAAAGTCATTAAACTCAAATAAGAAATGTTAAACTCATATTGCTTCTCCAACTGTTGTATCATTTTTCCTAAGCCTGTTCATTCACTCCCTAGCTTAAAAACCCATAAAGCTAGTTTAATCACTATTGATCATATGGAAAGCCACCAAACTCACTAGGCGTTTATGACGAGGCTCCTGTCTATTTCTAGCACGACATCTTGAGCCTCTCTCGTCTTCTTTATACACCCACACACCCATTCCAGCTCTAGGCTCATTTGACTTCCTCCAAAGCACCATGGTCTTTCCAAACATACGCCAATATTTCTCCTCCAAACTCATCTACACTTTATTTCTTACTTCTTAGTCTGGATTTTTACCTTTTACTCATTCTTCACGACTCCACATAGACATCACTTTCTCAAGGATGCCCTTTCTGACATCCCCTCGCCTTGCCCAAACAATGAATACATTGCTTGCTGTCATCTCCTTACTCCTACATTTGAAAAGTACTCCACACTTTTTTGTTGAAAGAATGACTAAAGAATTTGTCAGAAATAATTTTTGTAAGCCTAAGACATTTAGTCTTTAAGAAAAAGTTTAAGGAAGTGGATAAATGCAAAAATTCTAATTGTAATGATAAAGTTTTCTCTAAAGGGTTTAAATTTTTATTTAACTCATGTGCCTGTACTCTCTCCTGTCACTACAATTTTTTTTCCTGGGTCAAGATCAACCTCTCCTGTGTACTGGAAAATTTCTCATGATACTTTATGAATTTTTAAGAATAGGTAATTCTCCCACTCCCACCCTAAAAACCATAAGCAGTTATACCTGTCACTGAATTTGAGGGTTTGGTGTCTTCAAAAATTGTAATTTTTTAATTCATCTAATCTATTTTGCTTGCTTTCAACTTTAATTTATTTGGAATATATATGTATTGAATGCCAGGTCATCTAGTGACTCTAATTTCCATATTCACTCCACATTTTAAAAACTCTTTTGATCAGACAGTGCCACCAAAATCAAGCAATAGTCATCAACTTACAGAAGAAAATTTTTGTGCAAATCTAATCTTAACTAGAGAAATAGCCCATGAAAATTAGCATTGTCTGATAAAGAGCTTGTAACTAAAAATATGCAGTGTGATGTGACAGAAAGAATACTTATACTAAGAAATGCATAAAGAAAAAACTCATCCCTCAGTTTTAATAACCATTAATATTAGACTTTTTCTATACACATATATTTTAAAAATTATGTGATAGTGTGTATATTGCTCTGCAACTTGTTTTTCGATCTAAAGGATATATTGTCCCATTCTTTCGTGATTTGATAGATCATAATTTTTAATGCTTGCTTATGTTCCCATGATTGATTAACTCACCAAAATGTTTTCATCTCATGTCAGGGAAAAAAGAATATTCTTTCATTTGTTTCCTTGGTAGATAAGTACCAAGGAAATAGCATAGAACTGGTGATGCTAATGCTAAGTCACTTCAGTCGTGCCCGACTCTGTGCGATCCCATAGACGGCAGCCCACCAGGCTTCCCCATCCCTGGGATTCTCCAGGCAAGAACACTGGAGTGGGTTGCCATTTCCCTCTCCAATGCATGAAAGTGAAAAGTGAAAGTGAAGTCGCCCAGTCATGTCCGACTCTTAGCGACCCATGGACTGCAGCCTACCAGGCTCCTCCATCCATGGGATTTTCCAGGCAAGAGTACTGGAGTGGGGTGCCATTGCCTTCTCCGAGAACTGGTGATAGATATATTCTAAATCCCTTTCTTCAGGGAGACTTGGATGGAAACTATGTTAAGGATGGGAAATTTTCAGAGGGTTGGGAAATTAAAATGGAGAGAGTCTCCACTGCAGATGAGGGTCTCTTTTCCTTTGGTATTTTACTGAGGTTGGTGGTCCAGGAGTCACACCATTTCTGAGGCCAACTTCACTATCACACCAGGAAATGGCTTTAAAAGTGGTCTTTAAGGACAACACCAGCCCTTAGCATCTGAGGCAAAAGAGAGGATTAAAGTCATGGGAGACAGACAACTCAGTCTTTAGTATAGTCCAGAATGCCCTTCCTTTCAGGGGTCCCTCTGACACCTGATAACCGATAGATTATCCAGATCAGATCCTTGATAAACATACTGGTGGGGACTTGCAAGGTCATGCCATCGAACGTGGATCCGCTTATCCAGTCTTGGCGGTGTCAGTGGCCAGTGGGTGCACTGACAATATATTGGGCAACAGTATGGCCATCAACAAGTTTGCCACCCGTGCTCTTATATGGGCGGTGATGGTGTGGACTGTGGTCACGGGTCCCTCTGCAATGCCAAAGTTGTCATAAGTGACCTTGGCAGGCGAAGCAAGCAAAGCAGATAGTGATACAGAAAGCACTGTTATCAACCTGGAGGGAGTTATCACAGTTCTCATGGTTCATTATAACCACAAATACAGGGACAGTGATAGGGTGGCAGAGATGATGACCCTCTTGGCTCTGTTCTTTAAGTGTGCCTCAGTCTTCTCTAGGGTGTGAAGATACCAGTGAAAACCACCATGTACTTAGCACAAGCATTATCCTTTTTGCTGTTGCTGGGGTTTGCTTCTGGAAGATGGAGATGGTCTTCCTTTTTATCACAGTTTTGATTCTCAGCCTTGATCTTGCCCTTCTACTTGCATAGGAGAGTTATATTGGAAAGTGAAGAAAATGTAGTCTGTAAAAGGTCACAAGAGGGGACAATATCCATGCACATTATAGTTATGTAATTTCTAATGTATTTTCCAGATAATCCTTAAGATAGGACAGTGTTTGATGACATGGGGGATTTTAAAGCTACTACTGCTTATACAACAATTAGAATATCCAAGTCACTTAAGGAAGAAAGGAGGAAACGAGGAGAGGAAGGAAGGAGGGAAGGAGAGGGGAAGGAGAAGGAGAAGGAATAAAAAAATAAGTAGAAAAAGGCAAAATGAAAATAAATGCTATAAAATTAGATGACAGAGTGAGATTAAACAGGGCCCTTACATTTAGTGAATGTAAATGAGTTAAAGAATTCCATTTTGAGAAGAGATTGTTGCATCAAAATGCAAACTCTAAATTACGATGTTTGAAAGTGAGACATAATTTTGAAAATAAAGAAAAAAATGCCAAAAACTTAAAGTAGAAAGAGCACTTATTATGTGCAAAATAAAATGTAGCTGTCAAGAATATTTAAAACAGACAAAGTAGAATTCTAGATAAAATGCACTAGGAGCAAGCAGAATTTTTATATTGATGAAGTACATAGTCCATAATAAACACATAGAAATCACAAACGCTGTTTTCCTGCTTATAATATTTCACTGAAATAAATTCACCTCCTTCCGATGGCAACTGAACTCATATTTCCTTAAAGAAGTTGCTCCTTACACCCCAAGTTAGATTAGATCCCTCACCTGTGTCTTCCTAGCATTCTCTAACTTCTTCCCAGCACTTTTCACTTTTCCACTCCTGGTCGGTCTTGTTCACTAGAATATGAGTTACATAAGGGAAAGCACTATGTCTGTCTTTTAGTTAATATTGTTAATAATATTCTTTAACTTGGTAAATGGAGAAGATGGCAATGTCAACCTTGAGCAGTCCCAGAAGAAAAATTATTTTCTGCTGCTTTTTCTCTTTTGTTTAGTGAGCCACTGCATGAAAGAACACTGATCCCCAACTTTATGTTTCATTTGGGTTTAAAATGTATTTAATGAATAGTTTCCTTCTCCAAAGTTGCTATCTGTTGCATGCTATTCAAACTACTAACAACAAACTACTAATAACTAACAACCTATCAAGCAACTTTCTGCTTGATAGAGTCACCTCTGTGTTTCTTGGACCTCCTAATAAATATCATGCTTTCTAAAACTGCTTATCCATAATTGAGTAGTAGAAATTATTTGGAGTGTGCTTTCTCCCCAGCTCCATGATCCATCATGGCCTTGAGTCTTCATTCCTCCAAATCAGGGATGGGTGGCTTTTTAGGGATGTTCTACCAGGGTCTCTGCCCCTTACTTCCCATCAGACTCTCCTGACAGCTTGCTTCTTTAGGTGCTCCTTATAGTTTCCAGGGCAGCTATTTTAAATACTTCTGTGAATTCTTATGTAATTACTTCCTGCTGTTTTTAAACTGAAGCTGAAAAAAGAAAGGCACAAATTACCTGTATCAGGAAATAAACAGGGAATATCACTGCAAATTCTATAGACATCAAGTCTAATAAAGGAATATTACAAGCCACTATACCCAAATAAATTTGACAACTAAGGTTAAATGAACCAATTTTTCTTAAAACACAAATGATTGCAATTCACCCAATATTAAAAAGATAATGTGACTGGTTCTATAGCTACTGAAGAAATTGAATTCATGATTTTTTTAATATTTCAAAAAATAAATCTCCAAGCTCACATGATTTTGCTGGGGAATTATAACAAACATTTAAAGGATTAATTCTAAGTGTAAACTATCCTTTGATACCAAACCAAGCAGTACATTTAAAGGAAAAACAGACAAATTAAAACCCCAACAAAAGAGTAAAAATTATAGAGCATTATCCTTCATGAATATAGACACAAAATTTCTTAAATAGGAGCTCAACAATATATGCAAAGAATTATACACTATGACTGATGGAGTTTATTCCAGGTATACAAGATTGGATCAGTGTTTGAAAATCTATAAAGAAGAAAAAACATGATCATGTCAATTGAAGCAGAAAAAGCTTTCAATAGTTCCTTTTCATGATTAAGAAAAAAAAACTATCATAAGAGAGAAATAGAGAACTTCCTCAACTTGATAAAGAACATCTACTAAAACCCATCAGCTGACATAATATTTAATAGTGAAAATTTAAATGTTTTCCTTCTAAGATCAAAAACAAGGTAAGTGTGTCTTCTTTTTTCACCACTGTTATTCAACATAGTTCTAGAACTTCTAGCCTGTACAATAAAGAGGGGGAAAGAAAGGGGAAGACATAAAAGACATACAGATGGGAAAGCAAGAAATACAACTTTTCTTATTTGCAGAGGATAAAATTTTCTATGCAGGAAATCCCAAAGAATCTACAAAAAAATCTACAATAAAGTCAGAGGATACAAAATAAACATTGAAAATTAAAACCAGGATAACGTATCACCTGACTTCTGTCAAAGTGGCTATTATCAAGAAAACAAATAATAAGTTTTAGCAAGGATGTGTAGAAAAGGGAACCCTTGTACATTTTTGTTGGCAGTGTAAATTCATGCAACCACTATGGAAAACAGTGTGAAGTTTCCTCCAAAAATTGAAAATAGGAGTACCATATAACATAGCAATATCACGCCTGTGTATCCAAAGAAAATGGAAATACTAATTAAAAAATGATATATGCACTCCTATGTTATTGCAGCATTATTTGCAGTAGCCAAGCTATAGAAACAACTTAAGTACTCATCAATAGATAGAAGATAAGACACTACACTCATACAATGGAATATTAATCATAAAAAATATGAAATCTTGCATTTGTGGCAAGATGGATGGACTCAGAGGGTGTTTACGCTAATGAAGTAAGTCAGACAGAGACAGACAAATACTGTATAATTTCATTTATATGTGGAATCTGAAAAACAAAACAAATGAACAAACGTAACAAAACAGAATCAGAGTCATAGATACAGGAAACAAACTGGTGGTTGCCAGAGGGTAGGGGATGGGGAGGTTAAGAGGAGTAGGTGAGGTGGATTAAAAGGTTCACGCTTCCAGCTGCAAAATAAAGGCACTGCTGGATATGAAATGTATGGTGTGGGGAATATACACGTTAGTAACATAACATCTTTGTATGGTTCAGTTTAGTTTAGTTCAGTTCAGTCCCTCAGTCATGTCCGACTCTTTGCGACCCCATGAATTGCAGCACGCCAGGCCTCCCTGTCCATCACCAACTCCCGGAGTTTATACAAACTCAAGTCCATCGAGTCGGTGATGCCATCTAGCCATCTCATCCTCTGTCATCCCCTTACCTCCTGCCCCCAATCCCTCCCAGCATCAGGGTCTTTTCCAGTGAATCAACTTTTCGCATGAGGTGGCCAAAGTATTGGAGTTTCAGCTTCAGCATCAGTCCTTCCAATGAACACTCAGGACTGATCTCCTTTAGGATGGACTGGTTGGGTCTCCTTGCAGTCCAAGGAACTCTCAAGAGTCTTCTCCAACACCACAGTTCAAAAGCACCAATTCTTCGCCACTCAGCTTTCTTTACAGTCCAACTCTCACATCCATACATGACCACTGGAAAAACCATAGCCTTGACTAGACACACCTTTGTCGGCAAAGTAATGTCTCTGCTTTTGAATGTGCTGTCTAGGTTGGTCATAACCATCCTTCCAAGGAGTAAGCGTCTTTTAATTTCATGGCTGCAGTCACCATCTGCAGTGATTTTGGAGCCCAAAAAAATAAAGTCTGACACTGTTTCCACTGTTTCCCCATCCATTTCCCATGAAGTGATGGGACCAGATGCCATGATCTTAGTTTTCTGAATGTTGAACTTTAAGCCAACTTTTTCACTCTCCTCTTTCACTTTCACCAAGAGGCTTTTTAGTTCCTCTTCACTTTCTGCCATAAGGGTGGTGTCATCTGCATATCTGAAGTTATTTATATTTCTCCCGGCAATCTTGATTCCAGCTTGTGCTTCTTCCAGCCCAGCGTTTCTCATGATGTACTCTGCATATAAGTTAAATAAGCAGGGTGACAATATACAGCCTTGACGTACTCCTTTTCCTATTTGGAACCAGTCTGTTGTTCCATGTCCAGTTCTAACTGTTGCTTCCTGACCTGCATATAGGTTTCTCAAGAGGCAGGTCAGGTGGTCTGGTATTCCCATCTCTTTCAGAATTTTCCACAGTTTATTGTAATCCACACAGCCAAAGGCTTTGGCATAGTAATAAAGCAGAAATAGATGTTTTTCTGGAACTCTCTTGCTTTTTCTATGATGCAGCGGATGTTGGCAATTTGATCTCTGGTTCCTTTGCCTTTTCTAAAACCGGCTTGAACATCTGGAAGTTCATGGTTCACATATTGCTGAAGCCTGGCTTGGAGAATTTTGAGCATTACTTTACTAGCGTGTGCTGCTAAGCTGCTACGTCACTTCAGTCATGTTTGACTCTGTGCGACCCCATAGACGGCGGCCCATCAGGCTCCCACGTCCCTGGGATTCTCCAGGCAAGAACACTGGAGTGGGTTGCCATTTCCTTTTTCAATGCATGAAAATGAAAACTGAAAGTGAAGTTGCTCAGTCATGTCCGACTCTTAGCAACCCCATGGACTGCAGCCTACCAGGCTCCTCCGTCCATGCAGTTTTCCAAGCAAGAGTACTGGAGTGGGTTGCCATTGCCTTCTCCATACTAGTGTGTGAGATGAGTGCAATTGTGTGGTAGTTTTAGCATTCTTTGGCATTGCCTTTCTTTGGGATTGGAATGAAAACTGACCTTTTCCAGTCCTGTGGCCACTGCTGAGTTTTCCAAATGTGCTGGCATATTGAGTGCAGCACTTTCACAGCATCATCTTTTAGGATTTGAAATAGCTCCACTGGAATTCCATCACCTCCACGAGCTTTGTTCATAGTGATGCTTTCTAAGGCCCACTTGACTTCACATTCCAGGATGTCTGGCTCTAGGTGAATGATCACACCATCGTAATTATCTGAGTCATGAAGACCTTTTTTTTACTGTTGTTCTGTGCATTCTTTCCACCTCTTCTTAATGAACAGTAACTGGACTTAGCATGGTGATCATTTTGAAATGTAGGTAAATATCAAATCACTATGCTGTGCACCAGGAGTTACAGAGTGTTTTAGGTCAATTATACTTGAAGAACAAGCAAATTCATAGAAAAAGAGATCAGATTTGTGTTACTAGAAGCAAGGGGTCAGGGAAGAGGGAGTTGGATGAAAATGGTCAAAAGGTACAAACATCCACTTATGACATTTAAGTATGAAGGGTGAAAGTGCAACATGATAAATATAATTCACATGGTGTATGTTATACATGAAGGTTGTTAAGAGAGTAAATCCTTAGTTTTCATCACAAGGAAAATATTGCTTTCTTTTATTTTGTATCTCTAGGGGATGATGGATGTTCACTAAACTTACTGTGGTGATCATTTTATGATGTATATAAGTTAAATCATTATGCTGTATACATTAAACTTTTAAAGTGCTGTATATCAATCACAACTGGAGAAGGAAATGGCAACCCACTCCAATTTTCTTGTCTGAGAAATACCATGGGTAGAGGAGCCTGACCGGCTGTGGCCCATGGGGTCACAAGAGTCAGACACGACTGAGCAACACACACAGTATAGTTTTGCAAGATGTTAAATATATTTGGGGGAAACCAGGAAAAGGTCACAAGCAGTTTCTCTGTATTATTTCTTACAACTGCATGTGACTACAATTTTCTCCAATTAGTTGAAAAAATTGAGCTGTAAAAGTAAAAACAACATGCATCTTTATTTGTAAAAAATTTTTCTTTTGCTCATACAGTGTTATGAGCTTCCCATTTTGGCTGCTCAGGACACATCATTTATAATCCATTACGTAATTAAACTTCCTGCTGTTCTTGGACTGAAACAAGTCATTTAAAATGATTTTTTTTTTAAAGAAACTAAATTGGGAAATAAAGCTGGCTTTATTTTTAATGGACTCATTTGAATTTGATTTCAGCATCTTTGAAATATTAATGCATAGATATTTGGTGTGCCTAATTCAAAAAATATTTTTTGCAAGATTGTCATAACTATTTTAATGCTGGGAGAATCTTCTGTAAAAATAAACCTCTTGGTTTAGAGGTTAAAGGCTCTAAAGTTCTTCACTGTCTGCACTGAGCCCAGAGCCACTTAACACTTTTATAAAAGAAAATTAGAATTAAAATCACAGTTTTATTACCTTTTCATGGCTGTGGAGTCTTTCCAATTAAAGTTTGAATACCTTGTATGAGGAAATTAACTCATATGAAGAAATATGTATTATAGACTACTTATAAAGCTTTACACTCATGATTATATATGATAAATACTAGGAATACACTAACAGTTTTACCATTTTCTCTTTTATTGGAAGATGAATATATATGTTATCCATAGCCAAATATCTCCACACAAAAATTAAATTAATTGCAGACATAAAAGCAGGAAATTGGAATATTTTTAAAAAGTCTGCCCTTCAATAAAACACGTTGTGCCTCTAAAAGTTTAATACGTAACTGATTTAGATTCTGTCTGTTCCTTTTCCTGCACACTTGTGCTTTTGTCAACACCTTCTAAAACAATGGTTTTTTTAAAAAATCAGTGCTGTCATTAGACTCAAGAGGAGGAAAATCGCTCATTGATGTGAAGTGAGAAACTCAAGAACTATGAGGCTCTTGTCTCTGCTTGTAACTTTATGTTTACTTTTTTTTTTTAACCTTTAATGTGATGTCCTGGGGAATAAATGCAATCAATTTGAAATTCCATAGATCTATGTTTTAGTTTTAGCTCTCCTACTTTTAAACTGTGAGGCTATCTTTAAATCTCAAGTTCATTGTAAAATGGAAAGAGTAATAGTTACTTTTAATACTAACCTTTTATGTTTAAATAAGATAAAAATCTCAAGCTCCTGGAAGAATGTCGAAGCTTCTTAGGCACTCAATATTTACTCACATCGACTTCACCTTCCTCCTCATGGTGGCACCTTTTTTTCTCTCTTCAGCCATAATCTATCTGTAGAGGAGAGGAATAGCATTTTGCTTGCCTGAAGATAAGATCTGTATCTTTAGAAAAAGGTCTTAATCATTATTAACTATTGTATTCATGATAAAAATTGGACATTTTAAAGTTTTTTCCCAAAGAAAGAAAATATAAACTGCTTCCAATTTGCATGACATGTAATAATAAGTTTAATAATATCTACTCTATACTGTAGTGCTGTCTACACTCTCTCATATCCCTTCTTTATACTGTTTTAAAAATGATGGACAGAAATATGAGAATTCTAACTCAATATACATAACTGACAGAAAAGGCAATGGCACCCCACTCCAGTACTCTTGCCTGGAAAATCCCATGGACAGAGGAGCCTCGTGGACTAGAGTCCATGGGGTTGCTACAAGTCGGACACGACTGAGCGACTTCACTTTCACTCTTCACTTTCATGCATTGGAGAAGGAAATGGCAACCCACTCCACTGTTCTTGCCTGGAGAATCCCAGGGATGGGGGAGCCTGGTGGGCTGCCGTCTATGGGGTCACACAGAGTCAGACACAACTGAAGCGACTTAGCAGCAGCAGCAGCAAGTATTTGCCCAAGTATTTGCATCTTCTTCCTTACAGCAATTAAAATGGTAAAATAAATATAAAAATAAAAATAAATCCATAGCACAGTGGTAAAGAATCCATCTGTCAATACAGGAGACCCAAGAGACTAAGGTTCTTAGTCTTCGTCTCATCTCCATCTTCCAGGCAGCATTCTTGCCTGGAGAATCCCATGGACAGAGGAGCCTGGTGGCTACAGCCCATAGAGTCGCAAAGAGTTGGACACAACTGAGCACAGCACAACAGTGATGAAAAGTAGGGAGTGATGCTATTAGAGGCATTTGGGAACTTTTGGAAGATAAAAACAAATGGTGTTGGATTTAGCTAGGGATTAGTGTGGAGAAATAAAACACCTCAGCAGCATGACCTCAACATGAAGCAGTTGACTTTATTTTCCTGCCACATGGTAATAACTGTCTCAGTAAGGTGAAGTCAGCTAAAGCCCCTACTGTGAGAACTGGAGCAGGAAAGAGAAATGAAGCAGTATCCTACATAATCAAAAATGGTTTACCAAGAATGCCAAACATTTGAGGAAAATTAGCAACCAAAAAGAAAGGAACCAAAATCAATGAATAGAGTGAATGACCTTTCAGAAAACAAAAATTAATGGCAGAGAAAGATTGGAATTGGTTTCCTCAGAATGATTTGGGAGGTTATTGAATTCAGAAAAGAACAGGCTATTTTTTTAAGGGAAATCATTTTTTTTTAACTTAGAAAACAAAAAAATTATTGAAAATTAAATATAGGATCATCACCTCTGAAGTTTTAACATGTGTAAATGTTTCATGCATTACTTGTTCACTGATGTATTCTTTTTTTTTTAATTTTACTTTATTTTTAAACTTTACAATATTGTATTAGTTTTGCCAATTATCGAAATGAATCCGCCACAGGTATACATGTGTTCCCCATCCTGAACCCTCCTCCCTCCTCCCTCCCCATACCATCCCTCTGGGTCATCCCAGTGCACCAGCCCCAAGCATCCAGTATTGTGCATCGAACCTGGACTGGCAACTTGTTTCATACATGATATTATACATGTTTCAATGCCATTCTCCCAAATCTTCCCACCCTCTCCTTCTCCCACAGAGTCCAAAAGACTGTTCTATACATCTGTGTCTCTTTTGCTGTCTCGTACACAGGGTTATCTTTCTAAATTCTTTCTAAATTCCATATATATGCATTAGTATACTGTATTGGTGTTTTTCTTTCTGGCTTACTTCACTCTGTATAATAGGCTCCAGTTTCATCCACCTCATTAGAACTGTTTCAAATGTATTATTTTTAATGGCTGAGTAATACTCCATTGTGTATATGTACCACTGCTTTCTTATCCATTCATCTGCTGATGGACATCTAGGTTGCTTCCATGTCCTGGCTATTATAAACAGTGCTGCGATGAACATTGGGGTACACGTGTCTCTTTCCCTTCTGGTTTCCTCAGTGTGTATGCCCAGCAGTGGGATTGCTGGATCATAAGGCACTTCTATTTCCAGTTTTTTAAGGAATCTCCACACTGTTCTCCATAGTGGCTGTACTAGTTTGCATTCCCACCAACGGTGGAAGAGGGTTCTCTTTTCTCCACACCCTCTCCAGCATTTATTGCTTGTAGACTTATGGATCGCAGCCATTCTGACTGGTGTAAAATGGTACCTCATCGTGGTTTTGATTTGCATTTCTCTGATAATGAGTGATGTTGAGCATCTTTTCATGTGTTTATTAGCCATCTGTATGTCTTCTTTGGAGAAATGTCTATTTAGTTCTTTGGCCCATTTTTTGATTGGGTCATTTATTTTTCTGGAATTGAGCTCTAGGAGTTGCTTGTATATTTTTGAGATTAGTTGTTTGTCAGTTGCTTCATTTGCTATTATTTTCTCCCATTCTGAAGGCTGCCTTTTCACCTGGCTAATAGTTTCTTTTGATGTGCAGAAGCTTTTAAGTTTAATTAGGTCCCATTTGTTTATTTTTGCTTTTATCTCCAATATTCTGGGAGGTGGGTCATAGAGGATCCTGCTGTGATGTATGTCAGAGAGTGTTTTGCCTATGTTCTCCTCTAGCAGTTTTATAGTTTCTGGTCTTACATTTAGATCTTTAATCCATTTTGAATTTATTTTTGTGTATGGTGTTAGAAAGTGTTCTAGTTTCATTCTTTTACAAGTGGTTGACCAGATTTCCCAGCACCACTTGTTAAAGAGATTGTCTTTAATCCATTGTATATTCTTGCCTCCTTTGTCAAAGATAAGGTGTCCATATGTGTGTGGATTTATCTCTGGGCTTTCTATTTTGTTCCATTGATCTATACTTCTGTCTTTGTGCCAGTACCATACTGTCTTGATAACTGTGGCTTTGTAGTAGAGCCTGAAGTCAGGTAGGTTGATTCCTCCAGTTCCATTCTTCTTTCTCAAGATAGCTTTGGTTATTCGAGGTTTTTTGTATTTCCATACAAATTGTGAAATTATTTGTTCTAGCTCTGTGAAGAATACCACAAAAAGATCCCACAAAAAAAGAAAACTACAGGCCAATATCACTGATGAACATAGATGCAAAAATTCTTATCAAAATTCTAGCAATCAGAATCCAACAACACATTAAAAAGATCATACACCATGACCAAGTGGGCTTTATCCCAGGGATGCAAGGATTCTTCAATATCCACAAATCGATCAATGTAATACTCCACATTAACAAATTGAAAAATAAAAACCATATGATTATCTCAATAGATGCAGAGAAAGCCTTTGACAAAATTCAACATCCATTTATGATAAAAACTCTCCAGAAAGCAGGAATAGAAGGAACATACCTCAACATAATAAAAGCTATATATGACAAATGCACAGCAAACATTATCCTCAATGGTGAAAAATTGAAAGCATTTCCTCTAAAGTCAGGAACAAGACAAGGGTGCCCACTTTCACCATTACTATTCAACATAGTTTTGGAAGTTTTGGCCACAGCAATCAGAGCAGAAAAAGAAATAGAAGGAATCCAAATTGGAAAAGAAGAAGTAAAACTCTCACTATTTGCAGATGACATGATCCTCTACATAGAAAACCCTAAAGACTCCACCAGAAAATTACTAGAACTAATCAATGATTATAGCAAAGTTGCAGGATATAAAATCAACACACAGAAATCCCTTGCATTCCTATACACTAATAATGAGAAAACAGAAAGAGAAATTAAGGAAACAATTCCATTCACCATTGCAATGGAAAGAATAAAATACTTAGGAATATATGTACCTAAAGAAACTAAAGACCTATATATAGAAAACTATAAAACACTGGTGAAAGAAATCAAAGAGGGCACTAATAGATGGAGAAATATACCATGTTCACTGATGTTTTCTTGAAAGCCTAGAACAGTGCCTGACACATGGCTGATGGTAGAAGTTTTTGAATAAATTATAGAACATAAAATAGTAGAATATTTCAGAATATAAAACAAGAAAGATTGTAGAGATTCAGTATCCATTTATTATGAACTCTAGAAGTAGGAGGAGAAGCCACAACAGTAATTAAGAAAGGGTAGTATTAGCACAGGATTAGATCAATAGGAATACAGTAGAGAACAAAAATGTAAACCTAGTCTATATTTAGAAATGTAATACATGATAATGGTGGCATTTTAAATCAGTAAAGAAAAAAATGATGGTATTGGGACAGTAGGCTATCATTGGTGAAAAAATAACTTAGAATTAAAATTCCCACCATATACCATATACACAAAATATTTCACGTTGATTAAAATCCTAAAAGAAAATACCACTGGTCTAGCTTCCCATTTTTACCACCCCACTTCATACCCATTTTAAAAAATATAAGAAAGCATCTAAATTTTTTTTGCCACTGATTGACAGTATATTGCTTTGTGTTGATACAAGTTATCAATGGGCCAGTATCTAGGAAGTCTATCATCTCCAGGTATTTCTGCTGATGAAAGTGAAAGTGTTAGTCACTCACTCGTGTCCAACTCTTTGCCACCCTATGGACTATAGTCCACAGGCTCCTCTATCCATGGAATTATCCAGGTAAGAATATTGGAGTGGGTAGCCACTCCTTTCTCCAGGAGATCTTACCAACCCAAGGATGAAACCCACGTCTCCTGCATTGCGGGTGGATTTTTTTGCCATGTGAGCCACCAGGGAAGCCCATTTCTGCTAATGCCACTTATTTTTTTTCTGACATTCATCTATCTTCTCTGGGAACTCATTTTGAACCTCAGTTTTGCTTGGATACTTTAATGTCATTATTGACTTTTGTTAGCACCACTTTTTCTTTTTGCTGACACCAATATATCCATTTAGTCCTATTTGACATTTTATTAGGAGTTGATGAGGTCCTATTATAATTAAATTAAGTGAATTAAAATGATTTAAAGTCCACTTAAATTCAAGTGTAAGTGGATTTTTTTTATAACTGTCCATTAGGTTAAATAATTTGAAAATAACAGAGGAGGAAACAGAAGTGGATATTTGAAACTTAGATTCCAATCTAGAGAAAATTTAAAATGTAAAAATTACCTAAATCTCATCCTAGTTAGGAATCTGGGGCTCTCATTTTATTCATATGTGAATTATATCTATCTGGTTTACAGTAATGCCATTATATTCCCTGGATTGGAAAGATTCCCTGGAGGAGGAAATGGCAACCCACTCCACTATCTTTTCCTGGAGAATCTCATTGACAGAGGAGCCTGGTGGGCTACAGCCCATGGGGTTGCAAAGAATTGGACATGACTGAAGCAACTTAGCATGCATTGCATCAGAATGTTGCATTTCATTTATATCTCTGGACAGCATAGACATATTCTTACAAACTTGATTCTGATTGATGAAGATAATACAAAATAAGGGTAGGGGACGCATGCTATCCTGTATGTGACACCAGTAAATTCACACATTAGTCCATTTGTAGTAATGATTAAGATGCCACTGGCTTCATTGATGTGGGACCAGTGCAGTGTCAATAGGCTTCATGCTAAGAAAACCCCATGTTTGGATTTTAATACTCTTGCATAGCTGTCTAAAATTCTTAATTCTTATCTCTGTTTTGTATTTTGTAAGCGAAGTCAGTGGGATAATGGAGTATGTGCTGGGGCTTGGAGCCTTGGCTCATCTGTGGTCCCACAACCCTCCATCTCCCCATATTACTAAGTAACACCTGATCCCCCAACCCCAGTGCTCACAGCCAGCCCACCAATTGCTGACAAGCACTGAGACCCTGAGTGTGGGGATGGTCAAGATTGAGTATATGTACTGAGTTGGAGGGGAAAACCCCTGGATGCCTGTGAAGGTCTGCTCTAATCCTGTAAGTGTCCCTGTGTCCAAGGGAATGTGACAGTATATGGCAAATAAAGCTACCATGACAGATCTAGAGAATGACTATGGAATAAAGGGAAAACTATTTCCCTGCTTTTGCAACAAAGAGCCCCATATTTCCATTTTGGACTGGGTCCAGCAACTCCATGTAACTGGCCTTGACTCACAATCATTCATGTGTCTACTTAGTTTCAGGTCCCCAGAAATATTCCCTAATCAGTGCATAGCAGGGATCACCAACTTATTCTCTGGTGTAGGATCAGAGAGTAAAATAGTTTAGACTTTGTGAGTCATATGGTCTCTGTTGCAACTATTTAACTCTGCAACCATATCAGGAGATGGCAAGAGTGAACGTCGACATTCTAGGAAGCAGCAAACTAAAATGGATGGAGTGGGTGAATTTAACTCAGATGACCATTATATCTACTACTGTGGGTAGGAATCCCTGAGAAGAAATGGAGTAGCCTGCATTGTCAACAAAAGAGTCCAAAATGCAATATTTGGATACAATCTCAAAACGACAGAATGATCTCTGTTCGTTTCCAAGGCAAACCATTCAATATCACAGTAATCCAAATCTATGCCCCAACCAGTAACACTGAAGAAGCTGAAGTTGAATGGTTCTATGAAGACCTACAAGACCTTTTAGAACTAACACCCAAAAAAGATGTCCTTTTCATTATAGGGGACTGGAATGCAAAAGTAGGAAGTCAAGAAACACCTGGAGTAACAGGCAAATTTGGCCTTGGACTACAGAAAGAAGCAGGGCAAAGGCTAATAGAGTTTTGCCAAGAGAACGCACTGGTCATAGCAAACACCCTCTTCCAACAACACAAGAGAAGACTCTACACATGGACATCACCAGATGGTCAACAGTGAAATCAGATTGATTATTTTCTTTGCAGCCAAAGATGGAGAAGCTCTATACAGTCAGCAAAAACAAGACCAGGAGCTGACTGTGGCTCAGATCATGAACTCCTTATTGTCAAATTCAGACTTAAATTGAAGAAACTAGGGAAACCACTTGGCCAGTCAGGTATGACCTAAATCAAATCCCTTATGATTATACAGTGGAAGTGAGAAAGATTAAGGGACTAGATCTGATGGATACAGTGCCTGATGAACTGTAGATGGAGGTTCATGACATTGTACAGCAGACAGGGATCAAGATCATCCCCATGGAAAAGAAATGCAAAAAGCAAAATGGCTGTCTGGGGAAGCCTAACAAATAGCTGTGAAAAGAAGAGAAGCAAAAAGCAAAGGAGAAAAGGAAAGATATAAGCACCTGAATGCAGAGTTCCAAAGAATAGCAAGGTGAGATAAGAAAGCCTTCCTCAGCGATCAATGCAAAGAAATAGAGGAAAACAACAGAATGGGAAAGACTAGAGATCTCTCCAAGAAAATTAGAGATACCAAGGGAACATTTCATGCAAAGATGGGCTCGATAAAGGACAGAAATGGTATGGGCCTAAAAAAAGAATAGGTGGCAAGAATACACAGAACTGTACAAAAAAGATCTTCACGACCAAGATAATCATGATAGTGTGATCACTCACCCAGGGCCAGACATCCTGGAATGTGAAGTCAAGTGGGCCTTAGAAAGCATCACTACGAACAAAGCTAGTGGAGGTGATGGAATTCCAGTGGAGCTATTTCAAATCCTGAATGACGATGCTATGAAAGTGCTGCACTCAATATGCCAGCAAATGTGGAAAACTCAGCAGTGGCCACAGGACTGGAAAAGGTCAGTTTTCATTCCAATCCCAAAGAAAGGCAATGCCAAAGAATGCTCAAACTACTGCACAATTGCACTCATCTCACACGTTGGTAAAGTAATGCTCAAAATTCTCCAAGCCAGGCTTCAGCAATACGTGAATCGTGAACTTCCAGATGTTCAAGCTGGTTTTGGAAAAGGCAGAGGAACCAGAGATCAAATTGCCAACATCTGCTGGATCATGGAAAAAGGAAGAGTTCCAGAAAAACATCTATTTCTACTTTACTGACTATGCCAAAGCCTTTGACTGTGTGGATCACGATAAACTGTGGAAAATTCTGAAAGAGATGGGAATACCAGACCACCTGACCTGCCTCTTGAGAAACCTATTGGCAGGTCAGGAAGCAACAGTTAGAACTGGACATGGGACAATAGACTGGTTCCAAATAGGAAAAGGAGTACGTCAAGCCTGTATATTGTCACCCTGCTTATATACCTTATACGCAGAGTACATCATGAGAAATGCTGGGCTGGAAGAAGCACAAGCTGGAATCAAGATTGCTGGGAGAAATATCAATAACCTCAGATATGCAAATGACACCACCCTTATGGCAGAAAGTGAAGAGGAACTAAAAAGTCTCTTGATGAAGGTGAAAGTGGAGAGTGAAAAAGTTGGCTTAACGCTCAACATTCAGAAAACTAAGATCATGACATCTGGTCCCATAACTTCATGGGAAATAGATGGGGAAACAGTGGAAACCATGTCTAACTTGATTTTTGGGGGCTCCAAAATCACTGCAGATGGTGACTGCAGCCATGAAATTAAAAGACGCTTACTCCTTGGAAGGAAAGTTATGACCAACCTAGATAACATATTCAAAAGCAGAGACATTTCTTTGCCAACAAAGGTCTGTCTAGTCAAAACTATGGTTTTTCCCATAGTCACGTATGGATGTGAGAGTTGGACTGTGAAGAAAGCTGAGCGCCGAAGAATTGGTGCTTTTGAATTGTGGTGTTGGAGAAGACTCTTGAGAGTCACTTGGATTGCAAGGAGACCCAACCAGTCCATTCTAAAGGAGATCAGTCCTGGGTGTTCATTGGAAGGACTGATGCTAAAGTTGAAACTCCAATACTTTGGCCACCTCATGCAAAGAGTTGACTCATTGGAAAAGACTCTGATGCTGGGAGGGATCAGGGGCAGGAGGAGAAAGGGACAACAGAGGATGAGATGGCTGGATGGCATCACCGACTTGATGGACTTAAGTTTGGGTAAACTCCGGGAGTTGGTGATGGACAGGGAGGCCTGCCGTGCTGCGATTCATGGGGTCTCAAAGACTCGGACATGACTGAGCAACTGAACTGAACTGAACTGAACCATATCATGAAGACAGACATTGACAATATATACTTTTTTGTATATTATATATATATATTATTTATTATATATATAATATTTATTATATTATATATTTATATATATAATATATTATATATTATATTTATATATTATAATATATATTAAATATATTAAATATATATATATAATGTATATTATATATATAAATATATATTATTTATTCTCCTGCAATGCGGGAGACCTGGGTTTGATTCCTGTGTTGGGAAGATCTCCTGGAGAAAGAAATGGCAACCCACTCTAGTATTCTTGCCTGGAGAATCCCAGGGCTGGAGGAGCATGGTAGGCTACAGTCCATGGGGTCACAAAGAGTCGGACATGACTGAGCGACTTCACTTTCACTTTCACTTATTTATTTTTGGCTTTGCTGCTTCTTTATTGCTGCCCATCAGCTTTTTATAGTTTCGATGAGTGGGGGCTACTCTCGAGTTGACACGTGCAGACTTCTCCTTGCAGTAGATTCTCCTGTTGCAGAGCAGTTTCTAGGCATTGAGCCTCAGTAGTTGTAGTGCAAGTGTGCAGTTGCCTCGCATCAGGTGAAATCCTAGTTCCTGGACCAGGGATCAAACCTGTGTCCCCTCCATTGGCAGGCAGACTCTCAACCACCAGACCACCAGGGAAGTCCCTATGTATAATTAAATACTTATAAGTGAATGAGCATGGACTATGTTCTGATAAAACTTTATTTAAAAACATTGCAATTTGGGTTTATATAATTTTCACCTGTCACTAATATTATTTTCCTATTTTTTTTCAGCCATTAAAAGATGTAAAAGTATTCTTAGCTCACAGGCTTTACACAAATAGTCAGAAGCCTGGGTTTGGCACATGATCTATAGTTTGCTGTCTCTAGTTAAGTGAATATGTGTGGAAGCAAGTCTTTCGGAAGCCAGGGCTATATGAATGCTGGCCACAAGGCAGGCGAGATATTTTAGAGACCCCACTTATTTTAGACATTGAAATTTGACAAATTCCATTTGTAATTTCAGTGAATTTGTAAAGATATTTTTTTCTTATATTGAATGGCTTAGCAGGATTCCATCAGAATAGTTTTTTTTTTTTTTAAGATAATCTATTAAAAGTTTAAGCAAATATTCCAGACTCATCTTCTTTTATCTCCATTTTTAGTATCTCTACCATCTCTTTACTTTTTTCCCCCATTGCTATTATTTCCCGCCATAGATATCCCTTTTTAATTCTGCCTCTGTCCTCTGTGTTTATGAGGCACCATCTGTTTGTCTCTAGGTCTGAGTACATGACCATTCTTTCTAACCTAAGTCCTTCCTGCTAACTACGTATGTAATCTGGAGGGATGAGGTGCAGAGGGAGATGGAAGGCAAGTTCAGGAGAGAGGGGACACGTATGAATGGGCTGATTCATGCTGATGTATAGCAAAGACCATCACAATATTGTAAAGCAATTGTCCTCCATTTAAAATAAATAAGTAAAAATTTAAAATATTTCTGTTCTTTCATTTTTAATGCTTATTTACTTATTTTATTTATGTATTTGGCTGTGTTGAGTCTCAGTTGTGCCATGCAGGATCTTTTGCTGTGGCATGCTCAGGCTCTGTAGCCTTGTGGGCTCAGTTGCCCTGTGGCATGTGGCATCCCAGTTCCCTGACCAGGTATCCAGCCTGACTCCCATGCTTGGAAGGAGAATTCTTAACCACTGGACCACCAGGAAAATCCCACTGCTTAAGTAATCTTGAGTAGATCATTTAACCTCCCTGAGCCACTGCATTCTGTGCTGGTTAGAGTAAGTAGTTCTAGGACCACCACAGACAAACACAGGATCTCAGTAGTTTCACATAGAGGATGTTTACTTCAGCTTCTCATAAAGCCCGATGTGGGTTGACTGACCTCCCTTCATCTTGAAACTACATCATCTGGTGAGTAAGAGAGGGATGGAGAAGGCTTACTTCTACTAACAAGTCAATTAATCAGTTACATGGCCTCAACCTAAATGCATACAAGGCTGAGGAGTAAAAGAGAATCTACGCTTATGGTTTTGTTGAGCACTAAAATGATATGTAAAATGATCCCTTAAAACAGGGATTGGCTAACAATTTCTCTAAAGAAACAGATAGTAAATATTTTAGGTGTTGTGGATAATATGGCCTCTGTTAAAACCACTCAAATCTATCATTGCCGTGTTGAGAGAAGTTGTTGCTGCTACTGCTACTGCTGCTAAGTCGCTTCAGTTGTGTCCGACTCTGTGCGACCCCATAGACGGCAGCACAACAGGCTCCGCCGTCCCTGGAATTTTCCAGGCAAGAACACTGGAGTGGGTTGCCATTTCCTTCTCCAATGCATGAAAGTGAAAAGTGAAAGTGAAGTTGCTCAGTCGTGTCCGACTCCCAGCAATCCCATGGACTGCAGCCCACCAGGCTCCTGGAGTGGGTTGCCATTGCCTTCTCCAGAGAGAAGTTGTAGACAATACTGAATGGATGAACATAGTTGTATTCCAATAAAACTATATTTTCATTATCAGGAGACAGGCCAGATTTGGGCCACAGGCCATAGTTTGCTGATCCCCTTCTTAGAGCATGACTAACATAACGATTCTCATTTTCCATCACCTCAGATACTCAGGGAAATTTGGGCAATGGTTCCTCACTACCTCAATGTTCTTTAAGCTGACTCATGATAACTATAGATAGTTCTGAATAACCAAATAAGAATGAGATCAGATGATCACTGATTTCTTCCCTTTGGAATTTCCATTAGCCTCTCTCCTTTCCTCTTGATATATTATTTGAAGATTGAAGCTACACTACAGTGAAATCACAGTACTCTGCTCAAAGAAAGAAAGAAAGGGAAATATCATGTAGATTTGCATAATCATATAGATTAAGAAGTCTGTACTGAGTCCCGAGAGCATACAGGCATCAATGCAGTTCAGTTCAGTTGCTCAATTGTGTCCGACTCTCTGCAACCCCATAGACTGTAGCATGCCAGGCTTCCCTGTCTATCACCAACTCCAGAAGCCTACTCAAACTTATGTCCGTTGCGTTGGTGATGCCAACCAACCTTCTCATCCTCTGTCGTCCCCTTCTCCTCCTGTCTTCAATCTTTCCCAGCATTAGGGTCTTTTCCAATGAGTCGGTTCTTTGAATCAGGTGGCCAAAGTATTGGAGTTTTATCTTCAGCATCAGTCCTTCCAATGAATATTCAGGACTGATTTCCTTTAGGATGGACTGGTTGGATCTCCTTGCAGTCCAAGGGACCCTCAAGTGTCTTCTCCAACACCACAATTCAAAAGCATCAGTTCTTCGGCACTCATCTTTCTTTATAGTTCAGCTCTCACATCCATACATGACTACTGGAAAAACCATAGTTTTGACTAGATGGATCTTTGTTGGTAAACTAATGTCTCTGCTTTTTTATTTGTTGTCTAGGTTAATCATAGCTTTTCTTCCAAGGAGCAAGTGTCTTTTAATTTCATGGCTGCAGTCACCATCTGCTGTGATTTTGGAGCTTAAGAAAAAAGTCTCTCACTATTTCCATTCTTTCCCCATCTATTTGCCATGAAGTGTTGGGGCCAGATGCCATGATCTTAGTTTTCTGAATGTTGAGCTTTAAGCCAACTTTTTCACTCTCCTCTTTCACTTTCATCAAGAGGCTCTTTAGTTCTTTTTCACTTTCTGCCATAGAGTGGTGCCATCTGCATATCTGAGGTTATTGATATTTCTCCTGGCAATCTTGATTCCAAATGTGCTTCATCAAGCTTGGTGTTTTTCATGATGTACTCTTCATAAAAGTTAAATAAGCAGGGTGACAATATACAGCCTTGACGTACTCCTTTTCCTATTTGGAACCAGTCTGTTGTTCCATGTCCAATTCTAACTGTTGCTTCTTGACCTGCATACAGATTTCTCAGGAGACAGGTAAGGTGGTCTGGTATTCCCATCTCTTTCAGAATTTTCCACAGTTTATTGTGATCCACACAGTCAAAGGCTTTGGCATAGTCAATAAAGAAAATTAGATGTTTTTCTGGAACTCTCTTGCTTTTTTGATGATCCAGCAGATGTTGGCAATTTGATCTCTAGTTCCTCTGCTTTCTCTAAATCCAGCTTGAACATCTGGAAGTTCATGGTTCAAGTACTGTTGAAGCCTGGCTTGGAGAATTTTGAGCATTACTTGTTAATGTGTGAGATGAGTACAATTGTGCAGTAGTCTGAACATTGCTTGGCATTGCCTTTCTTTGGGATTGGAATGAAAACTGACCTTTTCCAGTCCTGTGGCCACTGCTGAGTACATCTTGTGTAATTCTGCTACAGGAGTGTATGCATTTATATTTCCCACAAAAACCTTATCTTTTGGCATCTACCCAGTCAAAAAATATATGAGTCACCCTAGACTCCTCCCTGAAAATCAGCTTTCACATCCAATCAGATGCCAAGATCTAAAGAACTAACCTCCTTAGTATCTCCTAAAAACATCTGTGATCTCCAACTCTACTGCAACTGCTTTACCTCAGGACCCCATTATGTCTTGGCTCAATTCAATATCCTTGTAGTCTCTCTTCCTCAGAGTCTCCCCTTACCTGTTCATTCTTTAAACTGCTAAAATGATTTTATTGAAATTCAAACCCAGCTATGAAACTCTCTTGCTTAGAAATCATCCATTGGTTTCTTAGAATAGTCAGATGAAAGACCAAACTCCTTAATATGGCATTAGAGCCCTTCATGATTTGTCCCCTGAAACATCCAGTATCTCACAGCTTGAACCCACTTGCTGTCGTCATATACTCTGCTCTACAGCCATAATGAACCTTTTGCAGTTTGCACTTTTCCTCTTCCCATCCTCATTTGTTTTCCTACCACCTCTACTTTCCCTGGTGGCTCAGCTAGTAAAGAATCTGCCCTCACTTTGGGAGACCTGGATTTGATCCCTGGGTTAGGAAGATCCCCTGGAGAAGGGAAAGGCTACTCACTCCACTATTCTGGCCTGAAAATTCCATAGACTGTATAGTCCATGGGGTTGCAAAGAGTCGGACACGACTGAGCAACTTTCACTTTCACTCACTTTCAACAAGATTCAACTCAGCCATCAATTACCTGCTTGCAGAAGCTTTTCCTAATTGTATCCTAATTGTGTCTCTAAAGTAGAGGTTCACCTTTTACGTCTTGTGTCCACTTCTCATGATGCTTATCGCTGTACTATGCTGTACTGACACACAATCCTTGGATTGCTGATTTATTCCCTCATTCACCATCCCTCTTCCCACTTCAAGTCTGTAATCACCCAGAGAAGAGGGACAATGGCTTCCTCATCTTATTCGTATCATACTGCTTACCAAGGTATCCACAATTTAGTATACACTTAGCAAATACTTGTAGAATAAATTAGTAGAGAAGGCAATGGCACCCCACTCCAGTATTCTTCCCTGGAAAATCCCACGGACGGAGGAGCCTGGTGGGCTGCAGTCCATGGGGTCGCTGAGGGTCGGACACAACTGAGCGACTTCACTTTCATTTTTCACTTTCATGCACTGGAGAAGGAAATGGCAACCCACTCCAGTGTTGTTGCCTGGAGAATCCCAGGGACAGGGGAGCCTGGTAGGTTGCGGTCTATGGGTCACACAGAGTCGGACACAACTGAAGCGACTTAGCAGCAGCAGCAGCAGTAGAATAAATTAATGCAGAAAAAATAGTTTATTTTCTTGCTTGATTGTATAACAAATTGTACTTCTAGTGGATTTAAAACTTTGGGTGGTCAAGGTTCAGAAACATGTATTTCAGAAACATTTATAAGTAAAGGAGTCATACACATCAGTTGGCTTTATCCTTATAATGTTTATGAGAGGGTACATCATATAAATTTGGTTTGCTGCCTTTATACAAAGTGAAACAAAAATAAAATACAACACAATGAGACAAAACCATGATAATGACATACCTGTGTTTCTATTGGAGCCAGGGTCATATCCATGTTTTTAATTGCAGTTATATTGTCTAGTAGGAAGAACATTGAAAGTGAATTGAGATTTAGTAGCCCCAAGGACAGACATTTCATGAGAAATCAAGCCTGACATTGAACACCAGTCTTTCATACTTCAAAAGCAACTGAGTCCTATGTGGGTATTAATTTGAATTGCATTACTGAGTTCATGTGTCATAATAATAAATAACTTACACTCATATAACAATATTTATGCCTCTTAACAATTCCTATAAAAATATTGCAAGGGTGAAAGTATAAAGCATGTTATAATTTGAACACCTTAAGTAAAAAAAAGCTCTGTAAAACACATTTTCGATATCATCAGATATTTTAGATTATAGACTAAGTAATGTCTGCTTTTCAAAAAACATGATGAGCTGGAAGAGAAATGGTAACATGAATATTTTGCAGGAAAATAATTGTGGAGTTCAGTGATAAAATTAGCAAGTATTTGAGGGCAGTGTAAGTGTTACTAAGCCAAAAGTGTATTGCACTTTTTGTACTTTGCAGAAAGTTAAGTACAATAAACTTTATTTTAAAGAGATTGTATTTAATCTCTTATTATTGTAAGATTGTTAATATTTCATTAACATTGATAATAAGAATAAAACATAATAAGACTTAAATTAGGAAATGTGCACAATCCTGAGAACCAAAAAGACTGCGGTTTTTCTGAAGGGTGATGTTAGAACCTCTGCTAGGCGAGAAAAAAAATGTGAATATAATTAAAATTGTGGGAAAAAAAAACCCAGAAAACTGCTATAGGGAACAATCCATTACTGACAAAAGATTATATCTGCTGTTACTCCATGATTTTACCATTTATGTTTAAATTGACTTTTTCTTTTTGCTATTTGGGGATTAATTTAAATCCTTAAAAAAGAAATCAAAGTTCACTATAAATACAAGTAGATTCTTAGATCCTAGAAAATGTTCTATACAAATTTACTTCGTTTTAATGATGAAATTGGAGCATATGATACTTGGGGACAATATCAAATGTTCCCAGTTCCTTGGACTGTATAGAAAATTAAAAATGGAACTGCCTTAATTATGCTTCCATATTGTAAGGATCCTTTTATTTCTTTAGTAGACTCTATATTCTCAGGGTCTGCCAAATGCAGGATCCTTTATAAATGTTAGCTGAATGAAAGGTGACTCAGAATTGCAACTTTCTGAATTGATCATTAAGAGAAATTCTGAGCACTGTATTTTTGCAGTCTTCTGGAGAAATCTAACAAAAAAGTCTAAATTATTTTATCAACTATGCCATGACATGTTTTCATTAAACATTTTTTTATTATTGAATTAAGGGACTTTTTAATGTTTCTCTGTAAAACACAACTATATTTTATGTGTAAAAAACAGACAGTGTAATGGAAAAAATGCACTTAGATTAAACTGATGGGGAATTGGGCTGAAGATGAGCATGATCATATTAATGCTTTTATCATGCTCATTTATTTTAGCCTAAACAACGAACATCTATTGTGTCTTCTCTGGATTTTCATCGAATGAATCACAACCAAGAATATTTTGAAATCAACACATCTACAGGGTGTACAAGCTTTACTTCCAACCCTCCAGTTAGTCCTCTCACCTCTTCTGCAGCAACCACAGAAATCAAGAACAAGGAAACTGGCGATACAGGTAAAGCCGTTCATTTTATGCAGCTATATTTTTGAGTTTTTAAAACCAAAGCCTTTATGAGTTAGAGGAATTAAGAGGAATCTTCATACAAATCTCATTGTGTTTTTTGTTCATGACTTCATGCCAAGACTTTAAAGGCACCATCCAAAATGTGTGGAATAATGTAATCATCAGCATATTTTCAGGTCTGACCTTTAAACAGAACCAAAATCTAACCTTTTAAAACTAGGAATGGTTTTGAAAAGCATGTTGTTATGGTTTCCAAATGTATTATGTCACCTACATGTCACATCAAAAATTTTAGAATAGACTGATATTTAGTAATAATGTGGAAGGACAATGCTGATTTGTTTTATATTGAAAGGTAAAACTTTGAATTTCACAGAGTAAAATGTTCACAAAAAGATGTTTGTTTTATATTGAAAGGTAAAACTTTGAATTTCACAAAGTAAAATGTTTAAGATTTATCTACTTTGAAAAATAGCATTTCGTTGTCCTACTCATAGGTGGTTTTGTTATATGTTATATTTAAGAATCTGCATATAAAGGCATTATCGCATGGTGCATAATGAAGTAGAACAACTTTCTGAGTCAGTTCTGTCACTGATTTGCTAGATACTTTCCGTCAAATTACTTAACTTCTCTGATCTTTGATTTGCTCCTCTGGAAAGGGGAGATAATATCTACTCTTTGGGTAGTTTTAGTAATAAATGAGCTGACTTATGTGAAGCATTTTGGAAACTATGGAACAATATTTTTATTTAGTACTGTCATTATTGTTTAATATTATTTTTTTATTCTTAAATACTATTATTGTATGAAATCTATAGTCATTTTAAGAAAAGAAGAGCCAGCTATACATCTGTACTCATGCTTAAATGGCTGACCTTTTCTTGAATTAAAAGCATGATCTAAATTAATGGATAAATCTACTGTTTATTTTATAAATGATTGCATGCACAAAAAAATTAATCATTATAAAAATGTCAAGTGTTAATAGAACAAAGACTAATACATAACAACCTCACAAACAAATTGCCTGCTGCAAAGCACTTTTAATAAGTGGACCAGTGAATTTATTATTATATAAAAGAGAACCATTTCAAAAGTAGCCTGAACTATAGTTAAAACTTCCTACTTGTTAGGCAGTATATTATGTAATCTAAGTATCAACTTGAGAATCATCAGGAAAAGGTGGTAAAGAGGCTACCTTTGGAGGCAGACAGACTTAGATGATATGAATGGGTTAGCGTTTAACTAGAAAGATCAGTTCAGTTCTGTCGCTCAGTCATGTCTTACTCTTTGTGACCCCATGGACTGCAGCACACCAGGCTTCCATGTCCATCATCAACACCAGGAGCTTGCTCAAACCCATGTCCACCGAGTCGGTGATGCCATCCAACCATCTCACCATAGTATTAATATGTAGAAAGATCACCAAAGTATTAATATGTAGCAAATAGATTCAAGATGAGGTGAGATTGGAGGTAGGAAGCAACAGTGCAATCAGCAATGGAAAATATGAATGGATTTGAGAAACACAAGGAAAGAGTAATCAACAGGTCATGGCAACTAATCAGAGGTGTGATGGTGAGGAAGAGTTCAGGAAAAGCCCTAAGATTTCTTGCTTAAGCAGATTAGTCAAATCTTACTGCCATTCTTTGAAACATGGAATTTTTTAGGTAAGACGGAAGAGAGGGATGGGTCATGTAGGACCTAATATATGTCATTTTAAGGACTTTGGATTTCACTCAGAGTGAAACTGGGAGTCAGTTCAGGCTCTTTCAGGAGAGTGACATGATGTAACTTCTATTTTATAAGAATTGCATCAACTCTTGTGTTGAGAATGGACTGAAGAAGGAGGATAAGTGTGGAAGCAAGGCCAGTAGGGGGCTATTGTAGCATTCCAGTAAGATGAGAGAGGAAGTCAGCCCAGGTCAAAGGTGAAGCAGTGGAGCTGGAGAGAAATTGATGGATGTTGGACATATTTTTTTAAGGTAAAGCCTGTGGGATTTTATGATAGAGTAGATGTAGTATATGAAAAAAAGAGAAGAATTAAGGAAAACTGCAATGTTTTTGTCCTAAACAATTATAAGCATGATTTTTAATGTCATCTGACATGAGAGAGGTCCTGGGAAGAAGAAATGTGGTGAACAGGTAAAAATATCAAGAGTTCACTTTTTTTAATTTGAAGTATAGTTGATTTACAGTGTTGTATTAATTTCTGCTATATAGCGAAGTGATTCAGTTATACATGTATGCACATTTAAAAAATATATTTGTTCTATTATGATTTGTCATAGTCTATTGAATATAGTTCTCTATGTATACTGTAGGACCTTGTTGTTTATCTATTCTATATATGACAGCGTATGTCTACTAACCTTAACCTCTTACTCCATCCCTTCCCCAAATCCTTCCCCCTTGGCAAACGCACGACTGTTCTCTAAATCCATGACTCTGTCTCTGTTTCAGTAGATAGCTTCATTTGTGTCATATTTTAGATTCCACATATAAATTTTATCATCTGATAATTTTCTTTCTTATTTACTTCACTTCGTATATAATCTCTAGTTGCATCCATGTTGCTGCAAATGTCATTATTTCATTATTTTTATGGCTAAATAGTATTCTGTTCAGAGAAGGCGATGGCACCCCACTCCAGTACTCTTGCCTGGAAAATCCCATGGATGGAGGAGCCTGGTAGGCTGCAGTCCATGGGGTCACTCAGAGTCGGACAAGACTGAGCGACTTCACTTTCACTTTTCACCTTCATGCATTGGAGAAAGAAATGGCAACCCACTCCAGTGTTCTTGCCTGGAGAATCCCAGGGACAGGGGAGCCTGGTGGGCTGCTGTCTATGGGGTCGCACAGAGTCGGACACGACTGAAGTGACTTAGCAGCAGTATTCTGTTGTATATATGTACCACATCTTCTTTATCTGTTCATCTGTTGGTGGACATTTAGGTGGTTTCCATGTTTTGACTATTGTGAATAGTGTTCTATGGACATAGGTTTGCATGTATCTTTTAAAATTAGAGTTTTCTCTGGATATATGCCCAGGAGTGGGATTGCTAGATCATATGGTAGTTCTATTTTTAGCTTTCTGAGAAACCTCCATACTGTTCTCCATAGTGTCCATACAAGCTGCATTCCCACCAACAGTGTAGGAGGTTCCCATTTCTACCAGGAGTTCATTTTAAGTAATATCTACCTGTTAGATATCTGAATAGATGTGTCATGTAGGCAGCTGAATGTTCACATTGTCTTTGAAGACAAAGACTGTGAACATCATCATTGTATACATGATATGGAGTGAATGTACATAGAAAATCAAAACCTGAGCTTGATGAAAGAGATGATAAAAGGCAACAACAGCTAAGGAGTCTGAGGAGGGACAAGGTGGAGGAAATCCGGTGAGTGTTGGAGAAAATGAAACCAAAGTTGTGACTCTTTGACCTTTGGAAGGATGGAGTTGGTATTCTTACAACGAAAGCTTAGTTATGGATAAGAAACGCTATTGGATATCCAAGTAGGTAAGTTGAGTACATAGTTAAGACTGCTTTTTCAGTAGGGTAGGACACAGAGGGAGGAAGCTATGAGATAATTTTATGTTTATTGAAAGTAAAGAATATTGGTCAAAAAATGTTGACAGTGTCTTAGCCCATAGTGAATGACCTATGAGTGCCGAGTTCCTCAGTGAAATTGTCAGGGACAGGTGTGTTGTATATTATTGGGGGAAAAGAAACTGACACTCACCAGTAAATAAAACATACTTCCTCTTTATGAAAAGTTATTTCCAGAAAGCGCTGCATATATGAAAATTTTCTTTGAGCTGGCACCTTTGAGTCCCTGCTAAAGACATTACCTACCCTGGGTAACTAATTATCTCTAGTTCTGTTAGTAGTTTCAAACTATCACCTCTTACTGGATAAAATTGATGGAAAAAGTCTAAAAAGAGTAAGTGGAAAAGTGTTCCTTTCCAAATGGGAGAAATAACAAAAGCTTTTAAGTACACCGCAGCATAGGATGCTTTTCTGCAAGGGAGAAGAAACGTTTGAGGAGAACTAAAATTAGAATGAAGAAGGTGGTGTGGACCTTTCGTGCTGCTCAGGGATTGCCAGAGAGGCAAACGAAACCCTTCCTTTTAATTAGCTCACACTGACTGGAAATAGAACTCCTGAAACTGAGTTAATCTTACTCCAGCAGCCACTGGACACAAGCAGCTGAGGAAATCTCTGGACTCCAGCCAGCATGAAGGCCAAACGTGGGCTGCTGAGATGGTCTTTGAGCTCCAAGCTGAGGTTCAGGATGGGCTGATATGGAGGAAGGATTAAGGGTTAGTGAGAATAATAGGAAATTACATCTTTGAGGCTTATTGCCTTAGAATGTGCATTATACAAAGTATCTGAATTTTGCTTGTTAAATTCAGTGCTTTAAGTAGACCAGGATTTTAGGTAGCCAAAAGAAAAAACATTTTTATATCAAATGTCATATATGTTTAATAATAAATATTATTATTAAATATTTAATATCATAATAAATATAACAATAAACATTATTGTTTATTAGTTCAATATTGATTTATCATACTTATATTACTGTATTAATTTATATTATTATAATTTAATAATAAATTTATTGCTTATTAATTTAATAAATATAATAATAAATAATATTATTAAATATTTATATCCTTAGTTCTTGATAATTCATGAAGTGCCCCTCCTATGCTTTCATTTTCCTGTTTCCCATCTAATATCACATGACTTTTCTCCAGTGCCTTTCTGTGCACATTGCACATCACACAGAAGGCAGAGGTAGGTTAGCAGATGCTTGACAAAGAAATAAAATATTGACTTTTACAGTATTAAAAAATATGAAAATATATAATTAGCTGTTGGAGTAAAGTGGTTTAGTGCATACAATCAGTGGTTGGAGTAAAGTGGTTTAGTGCATACAATCAGCTGTTGGAGTAAAGTGGTTTAGTGCAATAACAAATTAGCAGATGCTTGACAAGGAAATAAAATATTGACTTTTACAGTATTAAAAAATATAAAAATATATAATTAGCTGTTGGAGTAAAGTGGTTTAGTGCATACAATCAGCTGTTGGAGTAAAGTGGTTTAGTGCAATAACAAATTATTGTTATTCTAGGTGAAAATAGTTGAAATGAGACTATCAGTTTATTGGGGCAGCATAAAATGAATACCTGCACTAGGTACATTGCATCATGAGAAAGTTCAGGGCACTGGGAGAGTACCTAAGAAGGTGAATGATCTCATCTGGGGTCTGCAAAGCTTTGCCATGGGAGAGTTGGGCTCTGAGAGGCAAACAGGGCCTAACTAGGCCAAGATCATGAGGGAAGATTGCTCTTCAAAGAAGGAATAGAATATTTAAAAAAATAACCCTGTGGTAAAAAACAGAAACCAACATAATTCTATAAAGCCATAATCCTTCAATTAAATAAATAAATATATTTAAAATTAAAAAAAAATTAACATGAAACTACAGGTCCCAGAGAAAGGGGAGATGTGGCAGGAGCTGAGCCTTCAGAGGGAGTAGAAGGCCCATGGTTCAGGGCCTTCCTTGTAGGCTATTTTCTGGATTTTTATTTTTAACCTAAGAGCATAAGAGACCTAAGAGCAATGAGAAGGTGTTGGTGGAGAGAAGTGATCCAATTTGCATCTTACTATCTATGTTGCTACTGTTTTTTTTGTGAACCTGAAACAAGGTCATCCTTGGAGAATAACCAGTGAAGGCAAAAATTAAACAAGGAAATGTTTGAGTTAGCTTTTGCTCAAATTCTTTACAAAAGGGTAGCATAAGTGGCCTGTGGGCAGCACTGGAGGAGAGATAGTAGGCTAGTAGGCTTGAGCATCCTTTCTGGTATACCTGTGGCCTTCAAGTGATGAATTTAAGCCAAGATCATTCTGGCCAGGGCTAGCTCTTATTGGCTGGCTCAGCTGAGTTCATCTCTCGCTGGTAAGGTGGACCCTCTAAGTCTGTGTGTCTGCCATCTGTCCACCCAGGGTTCTGGGGCAATTCTCCATTTGCCAAGCTGGCCCTATGGCAACCCGCTTGGCTCTCAGCCCAGCTGCTTCTGAGACCACAGGAAATTTGGGTCTCATTTGTAACTTAGGAAAATAATGAGGACTCAGAAAAATTTATCCTCAGGAACTCGCTAGTCCATCCTGTGTATGTGGAGCTACTAAGTTCTTCAGATGTGGCCACACCCAGAATCCAGATGAGATTTGGAGTACAGGTCCCTCTTTCCTTGTAATACCTATTTATTACACTCCAGCCTCTACAGGCCAAGCCCAGAAAGGGAACTATAGGATACACAGGTAGAGATATTTTCTTATCTCGCTGTCTCAACAGCCCTTCCTCTTCTGAAGAAGGCTTCCCATTTGCTTATATTATTATAATAGTTCTTTAGACCTAACTCTGATTGACCTACCTCTGATTATTCTAAAGTGGGAGTCTGACTTTTAAGTCTCTTGCCTTCCTAAAGCACCTCCCCCTACCTGAAGGCATAAGTCTCCAGTATTAGGTGTGGGAACAGAGAGGTTTCCAATGGAATACAGTATAAGAATGGAAATATATTAATACCTTCTTTGAGAAATACTATCCCTAATACCTTACCCAGCACAACTAAATGAAAGGTACATGAACATTGTTGTTGCTGTTGTTTAGTCGCTAAGTCGTGTCTGATTCTTTTGTGACCCCGTGGACTGTAGTCCCCTAGGCTCCCCTGTCCATAGGATTCTCCAGGCAAGAATTCTGGAGTGGATTGCCATTTCCTTCTCCAGGTGATCTTCCTGACCCAGAGATCGAACCTGTGTCTCCTGGATTGGCAGGTAGATTCTTTGCCACTGGGCCACGAGGATCATGCTTAATTAATGTAGCTTCAGAAATACTTAATAAATGTGGACATTATATTGCTGTTATTACAGTCTAGGCAGTAAGTAGAACCTAGACTAAGAATTCAGTACAGACACAGAACAACCAAGTGCTAGGAGTCCAGCCAGGCAACCAGAATCGTAAATCCAGAGTTGCTTGGAACAAGCAGGTCAACATGCTGATGAGCAGAGTTAGAATTTTTGTTTATTCTGTGCCTCAGTTTTATGTGTCCTGGGGCGGTAGGGCAGGGAAAGCTGCAAGTTGTGTCACTACTGGGGATACCTAAACTTCTACAAGTGCTAATTCATCCAGGATTACAGCAGAGGTAAGAAAGCAAGTGTTTCAGAGAGTTTTGTGTTGAAAATCTTTTTTTTAACAATTTAATGTTTATTAACTTAATCTTATTTTGCATTACCTTCTGCTAATTCATGTGAAAACCTAACTGCTTTGTTAGCTAGAGTTTTCTTTGTGATTCAAATTCGGTGCTGCATATATCTTCTCTCTAATTATCTTGTCTACTTTAGTTGGCTTGATAGTTTTTTTCTCCTGATTTTCTTTACCAGACTGTTTATATTTTTTGAAAAATTTCCTGCTATCAGTTATATTTGTGTGATATATGTGTGATTATTGTATCTAAAAGTAAAACAGTAGGAGAAAAGCAGGCAGTAGCTTTTTTAATAAAGGGGAATTTCCAGGTCTGTGCTATGGAGAAATCTTCTCTCTACCCTTGTTAAAAACAGTTTCCAAACTGCTGAACCTTTTTCTCTATTCCCATCTTGATCTCTACAGTCTACTTTTGGGAGAGCATTTCCCCCTTTTTGCTCTGCACCTGTCTATGTTGGCTGGTGCTTTGTGTACCCATGTGGACCCCAGCCTTTTTAACACAGACTTCTCTCATGCATATGGCGTAGTGAGCCAGCCCATAGCAAAACTTGTTCCAGATATCCTCCTGCGTAACTTACTACCTACTTAACTGACCAGTTGTTTCTTGCCTACCTAGCTCTAGGCTCTCGTGATTTGAACTCTTCTAATTGACTCTTGGCATCTGTGATAAGCAGAATTCTATGATGGCCCCATGGTTCTCACCTCCATGCTTCTGTATCTGTACACTTTTGTGATGCCCCTCCTTTGAGAGTGTGTGGGACCTGTAACTTGCTATTGTACTCGCCAGTGGCAAAGATGATGAAGTATCACTTTCAGAGGCATAATATGTTTTATGGCAAAGGTGAAGGGATTTGAAAGATGACATTCAGGTCCTGATCATTTTAAGTTACTCAAAAGGGATGTATCTTTGGTGGGCTTGAACTAATCAGGTGATTCCTTTAAGAAGGAGTCCATGCTATGTGCTAAGTCGCTTCAGTTGTGTCCAATCCCAAGGACTGTAGCCCTCCAGGCTGCTCTGTCCAAGGGAATTTCCAGGCAGGAATACTAGAGTGGGTTGCTATTTCCTTTGCCAGGAGATCTTCCCGACCCAGGGATCAAACCCATGTCTCCTGCATCTCCTGCAGTGGCAGACTCCTTCCACCTGAAGGAGTCTAGAGGTTAGTAACTTGAAGGAGCATCTTTTCTGTCCACTACTGGCTTTAGAGAAGTCAGTCACCATGAGCACTGCAACTGCACCTTGAGCCTCAGATAAGATCACAGCTCTGGCCAACACCTGGATTGTAGCCTGGTGAGGCCCTGTGCAGAGGATCCAGCTAAGCTCTGCCCAGACTCCTAATTCCTGTAAACTGTGAGATAACAGATGTATATTGTTGTAAGCCATTGTTTGCTGTGATTCATTATGCAGAGAGAGAAAATGAATGCAATTTCCAGTGTTCCCTTGATTTGGGAGCAAGAGAGACTCTCTCCATCTGCTTGGTCTCAAGAAACCCGCCCCCTCCCCCCGCCTTCCCTTGCCTCCCCCTGCCCGGGGTCGTCACTAGATCCTTGCTCTCTTGTATGATTAGAGACATGACTAAAAGTGAAGAATTTGAAAACTGAATCCTTTATTAAAGTCTATCCTGAAGCCCAGCTCAATTAATTATCCACCATATCATTTTTCCCCAAAATTATACTTTTTATTTTAACAGGCACTAAGTTGTAAACTTAAAATTCTAATAGTGAAATGTTAAGACAAAAGCCAGAGAGTAGGAGACTCTTAGGGATCATGAAATCCCCCTATTATTGATGCTTCTCAACCAGCCACCTTCTCCAGGATTTGGCTTATTCTCAAAGCTGGCAGAGTTAATTTTCTCAACATTTATCTGATTATGCCACTCCACTGTTTAAGAACCTCTTATCTCTTGTCACCATCCATATCACAATGTCCAAAAGATTTACTTTGCCCAATGAGGTCCTTGATAATTTGGCTGTAACTTTCTACTTCCTTCTGACCTAATATACTGGATGGGCTTCCCAGGTGGCTTAGTGGTAAAGAATTCATCTGGACTGCAGGAGATGTGGATTTGATCCCTGGGTCAAGAAGATCCCCTGGAGGAAGGCATGGGAACCTACTCCAGTATTCTTGCCTGGAGAATCCCATGGACAGAGGAGCCTGGTGGGCTAGAGTCCATCGGGTCATGCAGAGTCAGACATGACTGAAACTATTTAGCACACACACACATGCACACAATATACTGGGTACTTGTAAGAATACTGTTCTTAGAGTTCCTGATTCTTGATTCATAGTGTACTCTTCAGTCAGCTTGGAATGCCTTCTCATCTAATCCACCTGGTAAACTTGTATGGTATTTGGCTAAGGGTAGCCACCTTTGTGAAGCCTTCTCTAATTTCAACAGTTCTTTCATCTGTGTGCCTCCTTAGCATGCTTCACACACCTCTACTACTGGATATTTTATATAAAAGTACTTGTGTTCATGCCTGTGAGCTCCTTAAATGCAAGGACCATGTGTCATATAAGGTGTATCCCCAATGCTTCTCGTAGTGACTTACAATAGATGCTCACTAAATGATAAATAATTGAATAACTGGATAAATATTTTCTTTTTTGGAATTCTACCACCTAATATGTGTCTATTTCTACCTATACAATAGGGTCAGACCAGCTTTTCTCTTAACTACATTTCTTTCATCTGAGCCATGGAGCCCACCTTTCATTTCATTGGTTATTTCATTAAAATGCCTCAGAGAGAAATGCCATTTTTATTGTAAATTTTTATTCTGTAATATATCTGATTTCACAGATGAAAAGATGGCAGTTATTTACATTTGAAGACTATTAATTTTCCTTAGAAAGTAGCTGACCTGTCATTGCCAGAATAATTATTATCACTCTAGAAAGTAGTCTGACAATGTGTGCTAATTTCTAATTTCCTTCCTTTTTTTATTTTAATAGACCAATTTCTAAAGCTTCATTTTTAAAACAACAGCAAAAACTTTAGTAAGCCCTCTTTTTTCACAAAGTCAAAGTAATATATAGTATGGGTTATTTTTTCTTTCCTCAAACTGACTTTTTCTTTACCCTGCTTTTCCTAGTCTCTGCATTAGCCATATGTGAGGTTGAGAATATTGTGTTAGGACCTGGAGCCTTAAAGAAGATGAGAACTGTCAACATGTCCAGAATCCAATATGCAAAATGACCACCACTGACAGAATTCTAAGCTCTAGCAAACAGTTCACAGAAGCTAGAGTAAACTCGCATTTATATGTGTGTGTGAATTTTCCCTGGCATAGTTCTTTTTACTTAGAAAAACTAGTAGAGTAAGGAGGAAAACAACTTTGCTGCAGAAGCAAGATTTATTCCGCAGTCAAAGATGTAATGTTTGCACTGGCCTCCATTTTAGAACTGAAACATGTCTATTGTATGTCTGTGTTCTATTTATTAACTCAGATAATCAAGAGTGACTATGTGAAGCTAATAATAGATTGTAGATTTCCTTCTGGAAAACACATAGCACACATGGAAGGAAGCATTATTAACTAAACAAATCTCTCAGTTCCTAACAATTAGCATTTTGACAAGCTGTTGTCGTAGATGAAAAACTTAGATCATATATTGCATAACTTCAAAGTAGTTTTTACATTTCTTCTTGATTTGACTACTAAGTAAATGTAAGGAAACCTTCAGCTCCATTTTAGTTCCCTTAGCATATTTCCTAGGCCATAGATATGCTGTAGGCTATACTTCTGCAACTGGATTTTGTTTCTACTATTAATTATAATCCTCTTGAACAGGGTAACATTACAACAAATAATATGCCAAGTCCTCTAAACTAAGTAGTTTGTTATTTACAAACAGTACAGTTACTCCCTGAGGTTGCCTGCCATGTAGAAAATTAAAACTAGAAAATCACATTCAAAGTTAGCCTGAACCATTTTCACATACCTTATATTTTATATATTCCCTTTCAGGCAATTATTAGCTATTCCTAATATTCTTTAATATATTTATCTAAAACTAGATACTTAGTATTTTATAATATCTGGTGTCATATGTATACTATCTAAGAAACCTCACACATATGAGCTATTGTGATTCAGGCCTTTGTTATTGGTTGGTTATACATGTAAATCTATATATAAACACCAAACAAAAATTATCTATATTATTACATTTATTAATAATACTAGATAAAGAATATTTCTTCATTCATTTAGCAAATACTCATTTAGTACTTGGACAAACTCCAGGAGATGGTGAGGGACAGGGAGGCCTGGTGTATTGCAGTCCATGGGGTTGCAAAGAGTCACACACGAATGGCCAACTGAACAACAAAAACATTTAGCACTTATGAAGCACTAATACCCAGGCAAAATACTGAGTGAACAATAATGGAAAGACATGACCCCGTCTCAAAACATTGTGCTAAGCAAAAAACTGCAGTCTAACACTATTACATCATTACAATATGAATCTAGAGTTGAGAGCATATTAATCTGCTTGGGACAGTGAGGTAATGCTTGTCCTATGACTTGAAGAATTTATCAAATGGATATTGAAGAAATATAGTGAGGAAGGAAAGGAGCACAGAAAGCAGAGCCTTTGGAACTAGATAAATCTGGATGTAAGTCCTTGTTTTGCCACTTATTGTGATCTTTAGGTAAACAATAACTTTTCAGAGACTCTTTCATTTCTTTTGAGATAATGCAGATGGCCATACCTAACATAAGACTTTGCACATGGTAGGCACTCCATAAGTATTATCCCCTCTCACCAACTTTGAGCCTCATAACAACTGTATAGATAGAACTGATGGTATTATCAACATTTAAAAGCTGAGGAAAGTAGGTTCATGGTTCATAAGGAAACTTGCTTAAGGTCCCACAACTAGAAAGTTAGTGGCAGAGTAAGGCCTAGAACCTAGGTCTCCTGACAAAACTTTTTCCATTATGCTGGAACAAGGATTCTAGCTTATAAAAATGCTAATCATTAGAAACTGAAAGATTTGTTTAGTTAATGCTTCCTTTCATGTGTGCAGTGTACTACCTATGCATTTAATTTTGATAAACATTTCTTGAACTTCTACTCAGTATCAGACATGTTACTGTGCACAGATAATACAGTGAAGAACAAATAATACTTCCTTTATTCAGCTGAGTCCATCAGAGAAGCTGACTTCATACCAACAACTTCAATAAATAAATGAGTGTCATGCACTGGGACATTAGGTTCTCTGGAATGTGTGGAAAGAAGACTTATTCTAATCTAGGAGGTCTGGGAAGTGCTGTGTGGGGAAGTAATATTTTTGTTAAGACCTAGGGAGTAAGCAGGAGTTATCTGGACAGAGAGGAGAGAACATTTTTCCAAATAGTGGGAGGTTTGGCAAAGATGTAAATGACAACATGGTTATGTTCAAGGGACTGAAACTGACCCAGAATGCAGGATCACAGAGCCTGAGTGAAAGAATGGCCAGGGGTGACTGTAGAGTTTGGCAGAGATTAGGTAGTAAGGGGCCATACAAGCCATCTTAAAGAATCTGGATTTTATTCGAGGGACAAAAGGTATTGCAGTTTCTACACTACATAAAAAGTCTGGCCAGTAGGGAAATAGGATCTGAAAACTGACTTGTTCTGTGTTCATCCCAGAAAGAGGAGGGTTACTACATTTTTTCCCAAATTTCTTACAAATGCTTGTATATGCTTGCTGAGGTCCTAGTGGGAAAACAATCCTGAAGTTTTAAACAGTAGAGTGATAGCTGATTTGCATCTCTCCATGTTCATTCTAGCTGTGCTATAGCTACTCTTAGAAACTGGGTGACACAATAATTCAAAATGGGCATGAGTGAGTCAGTGGCGGCTTAGATTAGGGCTTGTATCTGTGGAGGTGAAAAAAAGTGAGATGCTTAAGATCTAGACATTAAAAGCGTTTGTGATTGGTTATAGAAGTTAGAAGAGAAGGGTATGGGAGGTGACAAGGATACTCTTCACTCTCCTGGCTTCAGCAGGAAACAGTAGGAGTCTTGGGTACAATATCTAAGACTTTAATGTTGAGAGAAAGCTACTGGAGTCATTACATGGTGGGAAGATGTCAAAATCAACTGGAATAGAGGACACAATAAAAGCCTTTAAAAGTCCTTCGGGGCCTGCAGGCATGACATTACACTTAAGGTAATGATAATTCTTTCTTCTTTCCTTGCTGGAGAAGCTGTATCCCTTTCATATTTTCATTTTACTTCATAGGCTGTTGTACATTTCCATTTGGCTAAATTTGTTCTACAGGGACATTAGTTGTTACCTGACTTTAGTTTTAATTTAAAAGGGAAAAAAACACTGTAATTATGAAGAAGATTTGGCATGTGGGCACCTGATTCATTTCCCTGGGTGGCACCATGACTCACCCTCATTAAAGTAGTTTTGCTTCGAGATGCCTGATGCCTTATCGGTTTTGAATTTTCTCTGCCCTGTGTGTGAACAATAAGATAAGTTTCTCTCATGGGTCATACACAGCTCTTCATCTCTACCATGAGTCAGATGTTTTGCATTTCAAAACATTATCCTGCCTACAATTTCCCTCTTTATAAATTATGCAGGAAACTTCTACCAACAACAGATTCTCATTTACTGAATTTTTAGATTTGTATCTGTAAAACATGTTCTGGTTGTGCTATAATTTAGTGAACAGTTTTATGGCCAACAATAAGGTACTGTTTTATTTGTTTTATCACCATTGTCTAAACATCAAGGTGCCACATTAGATAAAAAACACAATCATCTGTAAGTAAATTCAAGCACTGGTGATTAAGTCACATGAAAAGCTCTCTCTTGATTCTTTGTCTGTCTGTAGTTATAGTAGGTTTCCTCCCTTTAACATTCAACCTCCTAGAAAGAGTTGTCTATACCTCCTGGATTCATTTTCTCATCTCTTTATCACTTCCCCCAAACTACTCTAATATTAAGCTGAAATCTCCTCAGTTAGTCTCCAAGACTATTTCTTCCTAAAGATGGTGGATAAAGTGTTGATCAAGATTAAGATTTCATTTGATCAATCTGCTACACTTAATCTATGAAGCACTCTTTGCATGGGGCTCTGTGATACCACACTCTCCCGGTCTTCCTTCTACCTCTCTCATGTCCATCTTGGTCTCCCTTTGGGAGACCTACTCCTAGAAGGCCACTATTCTTCAAGGTTCTAAACTAGGTTCTTTTATCCTCTTACTCTAAGGATTGCCTCTGGATCATCTCAGCCACTTTATATGGCTCTATTGCTTAAACGTGAGCTGATGTTCCTCAAAGTTTTATCTCTAGGCCACAGTGGAGTTCCAAATCTCTAAATTCATCTTTCTCCTTAACCTCTCCACTTAGATGTCCCCTGGGTACTATAAAGATCATCATATCTGTTGACATGTAATTTCCCAGGGCTTCCACAAAAGGTACCACAAACTGGGTGGCATAAAACAGTATAATTTTATTCTCTTATAGTTCCATCTGCTAGAAATTTGAAATCAAGGTGTCAGTGGTCCACTCTACTCTTGAAGGCTCTTGGGAAGATTCCTTAGCCACATCAGCTTCCAGGAGTTCCCTGGCTTAAGGCAGCATGACCATAATCTCTGTCCTCAACTTCTCATGGCTTTCTTCTCCATTTCTATGTCCTTTCTTCTTCCTATAAACACAACAGTCATTGGATTGGAGGTCCATACTCATTGCCTTTATTTGTTTTGTTTTTACGGGCTTCCCTGATAGCTCAGTTGGTAAAGAATCCACCTGCAATGCAGAAGACCTGGGTTCGATCCCTGGGTTGGGAAGATCCCCTGGAGAAGAGAAATGCTACCCACTCCAGTATTCTGGCCTGGAGTTTTGTTTTTACTGTATCATAGGTTCATGGTGGTGGTGGTGGTGGTGGTGGTTTAGTCAGTAAGTTGTGTCCGACTCTTGCGACCCCATGGACTGTAGCCTGCCAGGCTTCTCTGTCCATAGGATTCTTCAGGCAAGAATACTGGAGTGGGTTGCCTATTCCTTCTCCAGGGGAATTCCTAACCCAAGAATTGAACCTGGGTCCATGATGATAGAGATTATGGCTTTCTACTGTAATCCTTGGCACTTAGTACAATGTCTGTAAATGAATTGTTGCCTAATAAATATTTGTTTAGGAGAAGGATGAAGAAAAGAAGCAAATGAATTAATCAGCAAGAACTAATTTGAAAAATGATAAGCAAGCTAAAGTAAATTTAGTTGTGAATTTTAAAAATGTGGTCAAATGTAATTTTTTCTAATCAATATATTAACAAAATGAGAATCAATCAAACCTTACATTTTAAGCTCATGTAAAACCTTGTTCTATAATCCTGCAAAACTCCATGGTTCTCATAGGTGCTGGAAAATACACTTGTATTTCTCATTGTTTATTTTATACTGGGGTTCATTCCAGCCCTTCTTTATTAATGAAAATGTTCCTGCTTTTGTTGATACTATAGGATGTCATTGTTGTTGTTCAGTCACTCAGTCATATCTGACTCTTTGCCAGCCCCATCAACGGCAGTACGCCAGACTTCCCTGTCCTTCATCATCTCCCAGAGTTTGCTCAAACTCATGTCCATTGAGTTGGTGATGCCATCAAACCATCTCATCCTCTGTTGTCCCCTTCTCCTCCTGCCTTTTAATCTTCCCCACCATCAGGGTCTTTTCCAGTGAGTCGGCTCTTCACATTAGGTGGCCAAAGTATTGGAGCTTCAGCTTCAGTATCAGTCCTTCCAATGAGTACTCAGGTTTGATTTCCTTTAGGAATGACTGGTTTGATCTCCTTGCAGTCCAAGATTCTTCAACACCACAGTTCAAAATCACCAATTCTTTGGTGCTCAGCCTTCTTTATCGTCTAACTCTCACATCTGCACATGATTACTGGAAACACCATAGCTTTGACTAGACAGATCTTTGTCAGTAAAGTAATGTCTCTGCTTTTTAATACATTGTCTAGGTTTGTCATCTTCGTTTTCTGAATGTTGAGCTTTAAGCCAACTTTTTCACTCTCATCTTTCACTTTCATCAAGATGCTTTTTAGTTCCTCTTCACTTTCTGCCATAAGGGTGGTGTCATCTGCATATCTGAGGTTATTGATGTTTCTCCTGGCAATCTTGATTTCAGCTTGTGTTCTTCCAGCCCAGTGTTTCTCATGATGTACTCTGCATATAAGCTAAATAATCAGGGTGACAATATACAGCCTTGACGTACACCTTGTCCTATTTGGAACCAGTCTGTTGTTCCATGTCCAGTTCTAACTGTTGCTTCCTGACCAGCATATAGGTTTCTCAAGAGGCAGGTCAGGTGGTCTGGTATTCCCATCTCTTTCAGAATTTTCCACAGTTTATTGTGACCCACATAGTCAAAGGCTTTGGCATAGTCAATAAAGTAGAAATAGATGTTTTTCTGGAACTCTCTTGCTTTTTTGATGATCCAGCAGATGTTGGCAATTTGATCTCTGGTTCCTTTGCCTTTTCTAAAACCAGCTTGAACATCTGGAAGTTCACGGTTCACATATTGCTGAAGCCTGGCTTGGAGAATTTTGAGCATTACTTTACTAGCGTGTGAGATGAGTGCAATTGTGTGGTAGTTTGAGCATTATTTGGCATTGCCTTTCTTTGGGATTGGAATGAAAACTGACCTTTTCCAGTCCTGTGGCCACTGCTGAGTTTTCCAAATTTGCTGGCATATTGAATGCAACACTTTCACAGCATCATCTTTCAGGATTTGAAATAGCTTAACTGGATTTCCATCACCTCCACTAGCTTTGTTCATAGTGATGCTTTCTAAGGCCTACTTGACTTCACATTCCAGGATATCTGGCTCTAGGTCAATAAATACACCATCATGATTATCTTGATCGTGAAGATCTTTTTTGTACAGTTCTTCTGTGTATTCCTGCCACCTCTTCTTATTATCTTCTGCTTCTGTTAGGTCCATACCATTTCTGTCCTTTATAGAGCCCATCTTTGCATGAAATGTTCCTTTGGTATCTCTAATTTTCTTGAAGAGATCTCTAGTCTTTCCCATTCTGTTGTTTTCCTCTATTTTTTTTTTGCATTGATTGCTGAATTCAGAAAACGAAGATCATGGCATCTGGTCCCATCACTTCATGGGAAATAGACGGCAAAACAGTGGAAACAGTGTCAGACTTTTTGGGGGGGCTCCAAAATCACTGCAGATGGTGACTACAGCCATGAAATTAAAAGACGCTTACTCCTTGGGAGAAAAGTTATGACCAACCTAGACAGCATATTGAAAAGCAGAGACATTACTTTGCCAACAAAGGTCCATCTAGTCAAGGCTATGGTTTTTCCAGTGGTCATGTATGGATGGGAGAGTTGGACTGTGGACAAAGCTGAGCACTGAAGAATTGATGCTTTTGAACTGTGGTGTTGGAGAAAACTCTTGAGAGTCCCTTGGACTGCAAGGAGATCCAACCAGTCCATTCTGAAGGAGATCAGCCCTGGGATTTCTTTGAAAGGAATGATGCTAAAGCTGAAACTCCAATACTTTGGCCACCTCATGTGAAGAGTTGACTCATTGGAAAAGACTCTGATGCTGGGAGGGATTGGGGGCAGGAGGAGAAGGGGACGACAGAGGATGAGATGGCTGGATGGCATCACTGACTCGATGGACGTGAGTCTGAGTGAACTGCGGGAGTTGGTGATAGACAGGGAGGCCTGGCGTGCTGCAATTCATGGGGTCGCAGAGAGTCGGACACGACTGAGTGACTGAACTGAACTGAACTAGTTTTGTCATAGCTTTCCTTCCAAGGAGCAAGCATCTTTTAATTTCATGGCTGCAGTTACTGTCCACAATGATTTTGGAGTCCAAGAAAATAAAGTCTGTCACTGTTTCCATTATTTCCCCAGCTATTTGCCATGAAGTGATGGGACTGGATGCCATGATCTTAGTTTTTTGAATATTGAGTTTTAAGCCAGCTTTTCCACTCTCCTCTTTCACCTTCATCAAGAGATTCTTTGGTTCCTCTTCACTTTTAGCCCTAAGGATGGTATCATCTGCTTTGGTGAGGTTATTGATATTTCTTCCAGCAATCTTGATTCCAGCTTGTGCTTCATCCATCCTGGCATTTCACATGCTGTACTCTGAATGGAAGTTAAACAAGCAGGGTGGCATTATACAGCCTTGCCATACTCCTTTCCCAACATTGAACCAGTCCATTGTCCCTTGCTTCCTAAATATTTCTTGAACATATCTCCAAATAGGACAAGGTTAAGCAATTACTAAGCATTCTAATTACAAAAAAAGAAAGAAAGGAAAAATGTATATGCTAATAAAATATCTCTAGATGTCAGCCTGAAAGAATGAAAGTACCATTTGTAATTTATATCTGCTTACTTTTGCCAAACATTTAGGTGTCTGTACATATATAGCTGGTGAAAGTTCTGATTGACTATTTAGGAAACCAAGAAATTAAAAAGGATCAGACATGCAAGTTTGTATCTATTTTGCTGGCATTAATAAATTTTCTCCCATGGGAGGATCTGTGGTAGACCTTTGTGCTTGTAATTATTGAAAATGCCCTAGGTCGAACTAAATCAGACTAGGTCATATAGATGTTGATGAGAAGAGATGTAAAAGCGCCTCACTTTCCCACAGCATTCATTATGTAGGAAAATAAAGATTACTTTAGGGAGTACTGTTCTTTACAAGAAGGCAAATCCTCAAAAGAAATTCTGTCTTGGTATTTTGATCTACCTTGTATTAGTGCTGCTTGATGGTATTAAATTCATATAACTTTCATAACACATAATTATAATATTCACTAATTAAACAGAAAAGTCTACCAAATTAGATACAGTAAGGAAAGTGTCTTGATACAACACAGTGAGTCTTAAGATTTATTGTCATTAAATTACCCTAAGTAGAAACTAGTATTCACAGCTTAGTATTTATTATTCTTCATTTATTTTTGGTTCATTTTTACAAACTCAAGGCAGAAAGTTCTAGCCTTTCTGTATTGTGTGGGGGCCTCTAGGTACTTATGTAATGACTTCTAAAGGCTTATGTAGCCCTTATCTTCACTCAGCAAGATTCATTTTTGAGTCCTGAGTAATTTTAGAGTAGATAAAACAGTTTCCTTCATTTTAGTGATAAAATTTGTCATTTTCAATTAGATTTTTTAGATATATCATCTCTATTATTAAGAAATGCTTTACATCTTTTGCATTTATTAACTCATTTAATCCTCATGACAATAGTAGGCACTATTGACACCTGTGATTTACAGATGGAGAACTAAAGCACAGAACCTTTAACTGACTTACCCACATTCATATGGCTAGAAGAGAGTTGAGCTGGAATTTGCTTACATATATTCTGACTCAGGGCCTATGCTTTTAGCTTACTATCCTGCCTCTCAGAAATCTTATTATATCTTATTTGTAATATACCTTAGAAAGTACATGCGATTTTTGTTTATTACAATTATTAATTCACATACTTATTAATTCGCATCCCTTATATCAAAATTCTAAGTAGTATAAATGGATCTAGGGAAACAAACCTTTTCTTTCTCTGAGTCTGCCAAATGTTGGCAGTATCGGAATAGGAAGTAGCTCCTTTACAGAACTACTTTTTCCTTTATTCAACCCACATTTAAGGGATACTTCTTATGCTTCAATCACTGTTAGGGACTGGTGTACAGACATTAAAGTCTCAGCCCTTACCTAAAAGGAATTAGAAGTCCAAGAAGTTTTCCTTAAAGGAGAGATAAAACAGTGTCTTTAGCTTGTTGCTGACAGACTGAAGGGAAGACATGTCTGGTAGTTTAAAGAGATAAGATACTATTCTAGCTCTCTGATGAAATGCCATCACTTCTATCCATGTCCCTCTATTGCATATACCATCCTGCTGACACATGATTTTTTTCTTAAAGATATCCCTGTGGATTGTCACCAGGTAGATCCTAGAACTAAGACAGGCAGTTATGTGTCAGACATCATGCAAGCGTCTTTCCCATGTACTAGCTCGTTCAGTTTAATCCATATACTAATTCTGTCTTATAGTATTGTCACCAATTAACATAAGGGAGAACAAAAGAATTAAGTAACTTTCCATGGCTTGTAGAATAAAATAATAATTCTAGAAAAGAATTCAAACCTATTTTGACCTCAAATTTAGAGCTCCCAGTGGCAACTAGCTAATTTGTGTGTGGGGGGGTGTACTTTATGCACAGGCCCAAATACAGTTGAGTAATGAAGGTTCATCATCTACAACTGTGTTCTCCTATTTTTTAAAAATGAAATTACACCTAAAATGTCTTGCACTTAGCAGATGTGTTTCAGTTACTATTACTGTGCAACAAGTCACTCTAAAACTTAGATTAAGACCACAGGAATTATTACATTATCCTATAGTTTCCATGGCTCAGGGATTCAGGACAGTCTTTGCAGGTTGGTATTGTGTCAAGATCCTTTATGCAGTTGTAGTCAGATGGTGGCTAGAGTTCAAACAGTGTAGATATGTAGAACATTTCTTTATTTTAGGTAGCCCCTGGGCTTCTTCATTAGGTCTCCCTGTATGAGCTATCTTGAAGATTCCTCAAAGCTGTTGGTCTTAGAGCAGTTGAACTACTTGTTTTGGTGATGCAGGGCTCCATTTCTTGTGTTCCAGTTGCAAGGTGTAGGTAGCATTGCTTTTCTGAGTTAGCCTCAGAAGTCAAAGAGTATCACTTCCAGAACACTGTATTTGTTACAAGAGAGTGACACAAACCCAGATCAATGGAAAGGAAATTGGACTCTACTTCATAATGGGGGAGTGAGGAGATTCTGGATGAACATATGGATTGAGATGTGGTTATGGCTATCTCTATAAAACAGCCTTCTACAGTTCCTCCTCCAGCCTAGTAATTCACATCCCTGCCATAGGCAAAATATGCTGACCTCTTCTTAAGATCCCTCAGAAGTTTCATTTCATTCAGCATTGGTTTCAGGCTTGAAGTTTACCATCTAAATTTAGTTCAGGTGCAAATATCATATAATAACACTTATATGTGGAATCTAAAAATAAAAATGATACAAATGAACTTATATTCAAAACACAAATAGACAAATAGACCCACAGACATAGAAAACAAACTTATGGTTACCAAAGGGGAAAGCCAGGAGAGGAATAAATTGGGTGTTTGGGATTAATATGTATATACTACTATGTATAAAACAGATAACCAACAAGGACCTACTGCATAGCACAGGGGACTATACTCAGTATTTTGTAATAACCTATTTAGGAAAAAAATCTGAAAAAGAATATATAGATGTATGTGTGTGTGTATATATATATATATACACATATATATGTATGTGTATATATATATGTATGTGTGTATATATACACACATACATATATATATATATATGACTATAATTGAATCACTTTGCTATTACCTGAAACCAGCACAACATTGTAAGTCAGCTCTACTCCAATAAAAAAGACTGAGCTACTCAGCAAAATTTCACTACTAAGTTTGCAGGAATAAATTATGATTTCTTCTTAGGCTTTTATGTAATTAAATTTGTTGCTAACGTTTCTGCACAAATTGTGAATACCATATTAAATTTTTCATAAATGTGGGAAAAAGAATTAATTAGTTAAGTCCAGGTAGTTTATTCTCCTTGGTAAGGCGCCTTAAGCAAAGCATTTGAGTACTACTCCTCTACTCCTCTTGGTTTGGAATCCTGTGAATTAATGAGACAGATTATCCACCACCCACAAATTCATACTAAAATGATTGCACAAGTATCAGCGAACCATAACAGACACTTCGATTTAAGATAAAGATGGCAAAGTATAGGCACAGAGCAGCTATCAGTCCACAGATATTCTGAATTCCAGCCAGGTCCATGTTGCTGGATCTGTGAGTAGGGCCCAGTTCTAACTCTTAAAGTTGTTCTCCATGGCTTGGCTCTTCCCTCTGGGGTTTTATCCCCTCTGAGTCATCCTTCCTTTTTACAATAAGTGACTCAGATATAAAGCTAGATAATATCAGTCTGATTTCTGTCAACAGTATGACAGTAGGACAATGAAAGATTTCCTTTCATTCTGTTCTATTTTTGTCCCAGTGTTTCCACCAATACAATTCTTTAAAACTTTGTGGATTTTCTATGAATCTCATTGAGTTTCATTCTGCCAGGCAAACCTACAGTTACAGATCTGTTCAAGATTATCCATTTTCTACTTTGGATTACCTGTGAGTCTGCTGAGGGCAACCACTCTTAAGATACTTAGAAGCCCTATATTGTCCAACAAAGAGGACCTGCAAGGCAAGCCTTTAAGATCCTTAGAGAGCCTTTGTATGTTTGGCATCACTGACTCGATGGACGTTAGTCTGAGTGAACTCCGGGAGTTGGTGAGGGACAGGGAGGCCTGGCGTGCTGTGATCCATGGGGTCACAAAGAGTCGGACACGACTGAGCGACTGATCTGATCTGATCTGATCTGATGAGGTATAGCCTTGGATTTTTCTGAAGTCTTCTCAAATGATCTTACAGTCCCATACTGGATTTGATCTTTGGCTTGAGGCTCTTTCTTTCTTGCTTTTATTATTATTATTTTTACTTTACAGTATTGTATTGGTTTTGCCATACATCAACATGCATCCGCCACGGGTGTACACGTGTTCCTCATCCTGAACCCCGCCTCCCATCTCCTTCCCCATACTATCCCTCTGGGTCATCCCAGTGCACCAGCCCCAAGCTTCCTGTATCCTGCATCGAACCTGGACTAGTGTAATGAGAGAATTGTTTGCTATCCGAGAGACTGGGAATGGCCTCTCCATGTTCCATTGTATAAATGGAAGTTACACTGCTTTTTCTAACCTAGCTAGGGAAGTCTTATTCTATCACTATAAGCCAGTCACAAACTTGTCCCAATTTAAGGGGACTAAAAATAGACTGTACTTCTTAATGGGAGCATCGCAAGATCCTAGAAGAACATATGAGTTGGGGAATATCATTGTAACCATTTTTGGAAAATACAGTCTATCTCAAAACATCACTGTAATATGATGAAACATTTTAAAACAAAGTTACTAGTACTTAAACATGCAAATAAAAGTAATTACCTTGGGAAGACACTTGCTTTTTCCTAAAAGTTTGCCTTTGTGTAAATAATTTTTAACTTAACCATTGGAGTTGCTTTAGAAAATCTTGAAAAGATTTATTATGGCTGTATACTGTATACTACTATAACTATTTGTTGACAAAGAACGTGTTTATGATGTCTTAATTATCTTTGAACTATTTAAGTCTCCAGACTGGAAATTTTACTGATGCTCTCTTTGGATCCCAGGGAACAGGACAGTCTATTTTCCTCAAGCATTTCTTTGAAAACTACCAGCCATGCCAAAGCCAGAGTATAATAGAAAGTATACTTTTAGAGTGATATCCTAAAGAACAATGACAAAGTGTCTCAATCATTCACTATTTCAATTAAGTCAAAGTTAAATAGATATATGTGTGGGTGATGTGTATGAGGTGAAGGATGTCTTAGACTAAATGAACATGTAAATTTCTTTCATCAAAACAGTCTCCATGATTTGATCACCTAACACGAAGCTGGACTGGATTTCAGGAGTATGTTTCCTGGACAAACTGCAATGAGCTAGTGTGTGACTTCCTTAAAGCCTTTACAACTTCATTTTAATTTTATGAAAAGTTAATTTTTGTCATCAAGAAATATTTGTTGTATATCTTCTATTTACAAGGCACCCTTGTTCAGTTAAGTATTGAAGCAATTTTTAATCATGGCATGACTCATTGTAGAAGAGTAGCACTTGGACCATGCAATTTACTTTTGTGGAGAGTATTTCTAAGATTATACACTGGAGCTGAACTCTCAGGTGACTTACTTCTGAGAGGTCCTGTTACTAATACACTTGCAAGTACAAAGCAATAATCAGAATTCCTCTTCTCAGTAGATTTCCCTAACAAAATATTTTGAGTTTTTCATCTCTTACTCTTTCCACAGCCCCCAAATAAAATCACTGCCTGAAAATCCTCAAAGTGAACTTGGAATTAAAAAGACTATACAACTCCCCTTCAGAACAACCATTTATTTGTGGTTAAAAGCTATACTCCCTTGAGAGTGCACCAGAATCCAGGAGGAAAGCACATAAAATTCCCAGATTGTTGAATTTTATGCTAAGAGACTTAAATCAGCATTTTAAATGTCATTCTACTTATGCAATTGTTTTTTCAGAGTCTCAAAGTTTGGGATGAGCTTGTTGTTTTTTTTTTTCATATGCATTAAGATCTGATGAATGGCTGAGGTCATTCATCAGATCTTAAAACATACTAAAAACTTTTTCAAAAAAGAAAAATTTTCTATTAAGTAAAATACCAAAGTTCAGAAGTTTATTTTTGTACGGAAAGTGGTTTGACAATCAGGGTATTCATCTGTCATTTCTCTAATTCTGTGGTTGACAGCATATGAAATTTCTTCATTTAAGTTTGTCTTTAGTTGTATTTCTTATATTACTTCCATGTGACAGTATTCCATATTCTAGTTCTTCATTTTCTTGGTATCTTTTACTAATAACACCTAAGGATTTAGAGGAAGAGAATGAAATCAAGTTTCTCTTCTTATGGCATAGCATTTATTCAGTTTTATGTCTCCTAACTATACCTCTCCTCAGCAGTAACATATGAAAAACAGCATTTTCTAGTCATTTTACTGAAAATAATTCCAAAGTTCAAAGAGTTAACCACAAAGTTCATCTTGGTTTAGGAGCTATCATATTTAAAGCTTAGTTTATTTACCTTTGAGTTTTAGTTCATTTGACCTTTGTAAAACAAAGTAATTGTAAATGTCATTATTCACTATTTTGGGAAATTGTCATTTAGGATTTAGGAATTATGACATACTCACTATTAATAACAATAATCTCTTTTACTAAGTTTTTATTGTGGATGAGTCACCAAGTTAAGTGCATTGTGTTATCTCACCTTTCCAAGAATCCTAGGAGGTAGACCATACAAAAATCAACATTTCATGCTGTAGGCCTGAGTTTAGCACAACATTGTAAATCAATTATACCCCAACACAAGTTGTTTTTTTTTTTTTTTAATCAACATTTCACAGATCAGGAAACTTTCCCAGGTCAATGGTAAGAAGTGGCAGATCTGATTGTTGAGCTTAGATTTGTCGGGTTCCAAACCAGTGCCCTTAAACACAATGAAATACACCAGTGGTTCTCACCTGGGGGTGATTTTGCCCTCCCACCAGGGACATTTGGCAATAGAACATATTGCTAATGGTATCTAGTAGATACAGATCAGGGATGCTGAAAAACATTCTACAATGCACAGGACAACCATCCATAGCAAAGAATTATCCAGCTCGAAATGTTGATAGTGTAAAGATTGAGAAACCCTGATTGACCCAAACATTTACTATATCAGCTAATGGATTATCCTGAATCTAACTGTTTACCATGCAGTCTTCAAGATAGAGCCTATCCAAATTTATAGACTCCGGGTGAACTTGAATTCATTGACTCTGGAAAATGTTGTGAAGTGGCCATCTTTATTATCTGACAACAGAAAATATACTTACAAAAATTTACAAATATTTGAGCTGCAATTTAATCAAAGACAAGAAGCCAAGTTGTGTTTAATTTACATTTAAAGCCCATAAATAACAAAATGTAACATATCAGAAAGACAAAGAAGGTATGTGGATTTATATCTTTTAAGATGGAGTTAAGAAAAGCTTCCATTGCTATAATTTGTTCTGCTAGAAAAGCACTTTTTTCCCATTGATTTATGTATTTCCAAGGACCCTTATACTTATGTAAATCATATGATAAGTTCTAGATATTCCAACAAAAGTCTCAATCAACATTTCCTTTGAACTAAAACAACCCAGTCCAAGTCAGAATTACTAGCACAGAAAGGATGTAAAGAACTGGCAGCATTATGTATACCCGAACCCCTCACCAAGCACACTGGTTCGTGTCACTGCATTTTTTATCATAGGACTTTCGCAGTGAAGGAAACAGTGGATTCATTCACATTCTGGCTTAGTCTTCTTACCTCAAAGAGGACCAGAGGCCTAGACAATTTCTGGACAAACTCCTTCTTTCTCTACTAGGTTGTAGAAAGTCTCCATTCTTTAATCCAGTCCATCCACCTTTTATCAAAGCTACAGTTTTCCTTCTAAGTTCTCTGGGTCACTAAAGAGACTTAGGTCCTTGGTCTAGATGTATCAGAGTTGTAACACTGTAAGCAAAAGACATCAGGAAGATCAAAAAGCAAAGTTTCAAAAAGAGCAACTAGGGCTATCTAGGGAGCAGAGACAGGGTGCTGATATCCACGGTGGCTGATGACAAGGTCTCTTCAAAACACTATTGTAGAGATCAATTAAAGATTTGTGAATTAAAGATTTGTTTAATTAAAGATTTGTGAATCTTTCCATGGAGTATCTGATTTGTCTGGGTTGGCCAGGGGAGGACATAGCACTGTGGTTGAGTCTCACTCATACAGTAGGGAAGGGATAGTTTCTCAGAGAAAAGTCATGATGTTGTTACCAGATGAAGGTGGATTCTATATATAATATAGTATAATTTGCTATAATATAGCAAAAATATAATAGTAGGTATCCCCTATACTCCTACTTCTTATTTTCCTCTCCCAATTATCTTGAAATGCTGAGAAATATATTTATGTATCTTCCAATTTCCATACTGTACCTCTTGATGCCTGTACTAATTCCTTACTATCTCATGTACATAATGGCCTATCCTGCCCTCCCCTTAAGTAACCCCATACTTCCTTTCCACACTAGTAGGAAAGCACACTACCACCTCCTCTTGGAAATCCAAGGATATTAATTGGACGTATGTAAAACCTGCAAAATGAGGATGAAGCTATACCTGAAGTTTACTCATTGTCCTCCAAGATATTTGAGAAGGTGGTTTTCACACCATGTTTCACAGTACTTCAGAATTCATGCTGTATCTATAAGGATTGTATTTGCTTTCAATACAGGCCCTTACAGTTATATCCTTGACTGATTTCAATATTACCTGGAAATTAGGGAATTAAAGCAGGAAAGAGTGCAGCCCTGCATAACCATAGAAGGCTCATATCATGAAGGAATGCAGACATTCAAATATTCTGATGAAACATGATTCTTATTTCAAAATAACCACTAAAATGGAAAACAACAACAACTAAAGGAAATGATGGTACATCTGAAACTCCAGCCATGGTACCAGCAGAGAGAGGTAAAAACCCAAGAAAGCCTGACACAGTGTGCTTTTGCAGTAATGTCTTATCCAGAGCAAAAATGGTCACATATAAAAATAATGTGAATGTATGTATTCATGTAGGGATGAAGTAGAGAAGGAAACTAACATGTAGCAATTTTTCCATGGATGGTAAAACTCTGTTTAACAGCCTTGTTTAGGATTTGAAATGATGGGAAAACATATCACAAAATACCACTTACAAAGAAAGGAATTTTAAAAAGCAGAGATAGTAATGAAACATTTTCTCTATATAAACATCTTATTCTTTACTGAAATCACAAACAGCTGTGGAATATTCCGACTAATTACAACTGAATCATAAGAAACACAGCATGATAACAACCCTAAGTGGGATCAGTATGGTGCAAGTTGATTTTAAATCATCAAGTCCTATGTAATTCAGGTTTTATTCACACTTGGGTCATCAATTGTAAAGAAATAATACTGGCATTAATTTGGGTCATTTGTTAATGTAGCTAAATGTTTTTAGCACTGCAGAATATTTTAAGCATTAGTAAAGCATTATTAATTGAGATGCCACTTATTAAGAATTTATGATTATTATATACTGGTGGAATTTACTTCTGCATTATCAGTGGAAATGGAAAATATTTTTCAGAGAAAATTTTGTTTTCTTAAAGTTGTTGTTGTTGTTCAGTCCCAAAGTCATGTCTGACTCTGTGACCCCAGGGACTGCAGCACACCAGACTTCCCCGTCCTTCACTATCTCCCAGAGTTTGCTCAAATTCATGTTCATTGAGTCAGTGATGCTGTCTAACCGTCTCATCCCCTGCTAGGGCTATTTTCAGGCACCAATTTAGTAGCAAAGATCTGTTCTCTGTGTAAGAAATTATAAAACTGAAGATTTTGGAGGGTCCTTGCAGATGAGGGAGTATACCAGAAGTGTAAATTTACTTACCTAATAAATGGGCTAGTAAGTCAAGTGTCCAGGACTTCCTATAAGTCCAATTCTTGTACTATATAGAGAGACAATACACAGTACAAAATGTTACCTTGAGCACATATGTTGCCTAGAGAAGGACAAATAGAATTAAAAGCTGGAAAACAAGCCAAAGTCTCATATAACTAAGAAGTAGATTCGAATATAAAGGCTCTAAATGCCAAACAGAGTGAACTGACTCTGAAAACGAGCTGTACTTTCACAAAGAATAACTTCATCCACCTTCTGGTTTTCCCTGGAATCCAAAACAAGAATTCCAAAGTGTGGAGATTATAGAGGATTTTGATGCACAGTTTATCCTTATCACTTAGAATCTTCTTTTTCACTTTAACTTCAGTAGCGTGCATCTAAGTACTTTTAAGTCTCTTCTTCAACCTTAGACTTAGTTATATTCCAATACTTAAGTTATTTCAATGTATATCCCCTCCAAGATACTGATAGATTATAGTCAGTTTTAAAAGGCACTAAAATTTTATGAGTCTGTGATATCTTACTGATAGTTTTAACAGGTAATTAAATTCCAGATCTGTGAAATTTTCAACTAGTCAATTAAAGTAATATTTCCTTTTCACCCTGAAACTAGTGTGTGATGGGGCCAGATACTTATTAACAAACCATGAAGTTCCTCTCAGACGGCAAAAACTTTCTGGAACTGAGAAAGTGATCTGTAACTAGGTAATTTTAAAAGAATTTGTTGACTATCTGCTGCTTGTCTTTTAAAGAGATTCTCAGAACTCATTTGGGTCTATTGGCCTTCCTAGGTTTCTGTCTAGCTTTTTTTTTTTTTTTTTTTTAATATCCTTTACTTGACTCTCAGCCTGAATCCTTCTTGTGAATGTACTCCTCAGTGACAATTGCTCCCCCTCTGATTTCCTGGTTGTCCCCATCACATGTACCATAAACCATAACAGAAATAGCTGAGGTAGACTCTCCCCTGCCAACATTACCACTCACACTACCTATTTCTGTTAAGTCATGACCAAATGCTCTAGATCCATAGATCTCAGTCTACTTGGCTGCACTGTCAGCACCAAAATCGGAAACAGCTCCCCAGAGCCTTTCTGGCTCTAGATGGTAAATCCAGTGCCACCCTCACATCTCTGTCTCAGCTGCCTCAGACTAAGTAGTTTTTTGTGCTTCTGTAGTCTAAGGACAGATTAATCCCTACACACGCATGTTCTTTGTGTTCAGCCATATCCTATCCTATATTCGCACTGTATCTTAACTACATTTTTATTACAAAAAGTTTCAAACAGAAAAGTAGAAAAAATATGCAATTGAACAGGTGCCCACTACCCAACAACCTATCATCAACAGTTTGCCATTTGCCATATTTGCTTTATTTGTCAGCTATCTATCATCCATTCATCTTCCTACCTATTTTGCTGAATCATTTGTAAATGAATTTTAGGTATGTTACTCCTAAATATTTCACTATACGTATAGAAAAAGGATGTTCTGCTACAGAACCACAACATTATTTCACACCTAGGAGAATTAATGATAATTTCTTATTGATATTTAATCCATTTATCTAACCTATCAATCTATCTAATTTACCCATTTCCCCCCAAAATGCCCATGCAGCTGCTTTTTTTGAGCCAGGGTTTAATCAAAATTTATGTATTTCATTTGATTGTTATATGACTTTAATTTCTTTTGGCCTAGAGAAGTCTTCCAACATCATTTTCTTCCCCACGATATTGACTGCTTTATGAGATTAAATAAAATAGCCCACATCCTGTATTGTGTCTGATTTCTTTCTTATTGGGTTTTTAACTTGTTGCTTCACACTCAGTATTCCTTATAACCTGGAAGTTAGATCTAAACTCTTGGTTATATTCAGGTTATGTATTTTTTACAGGAATATTTTATAGGTGATTCTGAGCACCTTATAACACATCACATCAGAAGGCATACAATATTGGATTTCCCCTCTGTTGGTCACAGAAATTCAGCCTCTTTTGGGGAGTCACCACCAGATCGTGCCACTGTTAAAGCTTATTTTTTCCTTTTGCAGTTAGTGAGTGAATTGTGGTGTGAGTGAACATGGGGAATAACATCATGAATTTCCCAGTGGCCTTTCACATAAGAGTTTATCATTCTTTGATAATCCTTTAAGGGAGTAATCATTTCATTGGGGTTGCAAAATTGTGATTCTTTTATAATATTATTTCTTGTACATTTATTGGTTGTTAATCTTCTATAAAGAGCTTTCTATAATAAAGTGGGTATGGGCAACAGCTTCTTCCCCAAAGGCAAAGAAATTCTTAATTATTTTTAACTATCAACTTTTAAAGTAAAAATTTATAATAAAGTAAAAATTTCTAATTAATATTAATTATTAATTAATGGTAATATTAATTACCTCTAGTGGCAAATAAGTACCCCTCTCATTTTTTTCTTTCTCAAAGAACCACTGTGGAATTTTGAATTTTTATATATTTAGTGTTTTCAATCAATGATAGTGGGTATGGGTGTTTCTAATTAAAATTTTTTTATATTTGTATCTCTTTTATAATGAAAATTTTGGTTTCTAAGATATTTACTGATTTATCCTATCATATAAAATAGGTTCTAAATTTTAATACCATTTATGTAACAATAAAACTATTGACAGAAATTTAAGGTTTATTTGAAGTGCTTTCATTCTTGGGATATATTCTAAGATAGTGTTTAAAATATAATGAGAATACTTGTATCAGAAGTCACTTGAAATTATTTTCTCTTTGAGTTGTATTACTAACTTAAAGTAGAGTTTGGTTTCTTTTGGTTTCTTTTCAATGTTAAGGTTAACTGTTCCTATTTTTTAAATCCTTTAATATGTTAGATATTTGCATAGTTCAAAAGTCAAAATTACATAAAAAAGAAAGATATACTCAGAATATTTTTGCTTCCATCTACCTCCTACTTCACTCTTCCCATTCATCTGCTATTTTACCATTTTTAAGAGTTTTCTTTTTGCAATGCACACACACACTGTTCTGCATCTTGCTTTTTCCACTTAACACATCCTGTTCGAATCACATCTCTTTTAAGTCTCCTGCATCTGCAGGCAATTTCTTTACCACTAACACCGCCTGGGAAGCCCGATACATCCTGAACATTATTTCAAACCAACACATAGAGGTAGTCTTCATTTCCTTCAAGGTCTGCAGAAGTCTTTACTGGGTGTAGGTGTCATAGTTTATTCCACCATCCATGTTGGTGGACATCTGAATTACTTTTAACCTTCTGCTGATACCAAAAAACAAAAAAACAAAAAAAAACCTTAAATAACCTTGTGCATATGTTGTTTTGTACTTGTGAAGTTATGTCTCTTTTGGAAGGTCTCTGGAAGTGAGGTTCTTAGGTCAAAGGAAAATATGAGGTTAATTTCTTAAAGTTATTGTCAAATTCCCATTTGGAAGGGTTTTTCCATTTTGCTCCTATTAGTAATGTCTGCCTCACCAAGTTGTTTCAAATGTGGATATGTGCCAATTTGATAATTCAGAAATATCTCAGTATAGTTTTAATATGCATTTTTCTTATTATTGGTGAGGTTAAGGATCTTTCCATGTGTTCGTAGCATTTGTCTGTCTTTATATCAACTGTCCATGTCTTTCGCCCCATGTTCTATTGGGGATTTGAACTTCACTGTTTTAAGATCTTTCTTTCACTGTTTTAGGATGCTTTTTATTAGAACAGAGTAGTGGTTCTCAGTTGGGAATGATTTTGCCTCTTGCCTGGCTCCCTTCCCTAAGACAATTAGCAATGTCTAGAAGAATTTTTGAATGTCATACCTAGAAAGGGTTTCTACTGGCATCTAGCTGGAAAGGCCAAAGATGCTGCTAAATATTCTACAATGCACGGAGCAGGCGCCACAATAAAGAAGTATCTAGCCCCAAATGTCAAAGATGCTGAAGTAGAGAAACATTGAATAAGACCTCTGTGGTTTAGGTTGTAACCATTTTCTCCTGATTTGTCCTTGGATTTTGCTTATGTCATTTTCTTTTCTTTTTTAAGTAGTTCCATTTCTCATTGTTTTTGTTGTTGCTAAATTGTGTCCGACTCTTTGTGACCCCGTGGACTGCAGCCTGGCAGGCTCCTCTGTCCATGGGATTTCCCAGGCAAGAATAATGGAGTGAGTTGCCATTTTCTTCTCCAGGGGATCTTCCTGAACCAGGGATCAAACCCATGTCTCCTGCATTGGCAGGTGGATTCTTTACCACTGAGCCACTAGGGAAGGCCTCCATTTCTCACTACTTACCTCCATTCTTCTGATTTAAAATCATAGTTAGAAAGGCTCTCCAGCTCTCAGATTAATGTATAATTCACTAAATTTTTTCTAGAACTTATGTAGTTTTGTATTTTACATTTATATAAAATTGATCTTGGAATTAATCTTGAGGTAAGTGTGAGCTAAGATTCATTTTTTTTCGCTTTACCTAAATGCCTCTCAAGCTGAACCGATATTATCTATGCTAAAGGTCATCTTTTTCCCAAGTGGTTTGAAATGCCAACTTTATCATATTCTCAGTTTCCATATATATCTGAGTCTATTTATGGTTTTTCTATTTGTTTCATTGTCCTATCTATTCATGAACCAATATCACACTATTTTATTTATAGAGGCTTTACAACAGAGGGACTATGAAGTGGAGGATTAGTTATACGGATGATGGGCTATTAGAGAGGCAAAATGAGGGCAGTGAGGTGACTTAGAGACTAGCAAAAACAGGAAGCCCTTGTCTAAGGAACAAAAGGAGATGGTTATTGGAGCTCAAAGGCCAGCAAAACCATAAATATCATGGAACATGGAAAAGAAGCAGTCACCAATGAGATGCTTTCCAAGGCAGAAAGAGAGAAAAATACCCATGTTTTCTCCCTACTTAACACTTTCTAGTCACACATAAGAGCTTCTCATTGGCTGTACAAGCCCACGCTGAAACCAGCTGATTTAGAATCCTGGGGAAACACAGCCTACAGAAGTCAGCCGTGAGATACAAAGAGGAGCAGAAGAACAAGGGTGGAATCTGAGGGAAGATGGGTCCTGGTGCAGCAATACTGGCTGTATTTTTCAGGGGCCATTCTGTGGATATGCAAAGAACTTTTTAAATTGTTTGGGTTTTGTTGTTTCAATTTTTGTTGTGGCCTTTTGTTCCTTTTTAATATGTTTTTTGCTTTGATATGACTCTGATTTTAAATAATTTCTCTTTCCCCCTTTGTATCCAAACCTCCAATGAACACCTGAACTACCTAGAGTGCCACCCTCTCTGACAGGAGAGGTATCTGATAGAGACCACCACCTCCAGTCTTACCCACTAGGTCCTTTCTTCCAGATCTCCAGTATTTAGCATTCTGCTTCACCAGATCTTAGGCTGTTCTGAATGTTTTCTCACTTTGAATTGGACCAAGTTCAACCCTTAGACCTAGGCAAGTGTGTCTCTCGCCTCAGGCTCTGTGCCTTAAGGGGCCCCAAGATTTGAGGTACCTGCTTCAAATTTTTTCCAAGGTCCTTCTCTTGTCTGACAGTGCCTGACAATCCTGTCTGGGCCTGGTTCTCTGAATCCAGACCAGGATCTGCATGGCCCATTGTCCCCACTGCTTGCCTCTGAGGCCCCCAGTAACTCTCTGCACACAGAATCATCCAGTGCCCCCCAGGTGCTCTAGCAGTTATACTTCTGGGTTACCCCAGGGCCTTCTGGCCTGTGCCAGTTCTAACTGGGTAGCCTGGTGAGTGGATCATTCCTGCTGGCTACCACAGAATTTCTTTTGGGACTGCATGAAACTGGCTCCTAACAGTAGTGCTGACATGCTGATTTGGGTAACTCTCATGTCAGACACAGGAGGATCTCAGGGATGTGGGCTATCAACCATCAGTCATTGACCCTTGAGCTTGAGCTCTGGACCTGTGCATAGTCATTTCTCATTGACTCATGCTTGACTTTTGTGATGACTGCAGTCTCTAGCACTTAGGGCCTTCAGGGACTGCAAGAGGCATCTTAATGCTGTGCACTCCCAGCCACTGGCACCCAGAATGCTCACCCCACTCCTCAGCAAGGTCTATGCCACGTGTCAGGTAATCCTCCACAGCTGACTATGCTGTGTCTTCTGAGACCACTCAAGACTCTTGCTTACCATTGTCAGTGGGCCCTTCTGATTCATTTTCTTCAGCTGATGCAGTGGTACTGTGCTCCCCAGGGTCAAGTCTGTGCTGTGCTTAGTCACTTAGTCATGTCCGACTCTTTGTGACCCCATGGACGTAGCCCTCCAGGCTTCTCTGTCCATGAGGATTCTCCAGGCAAGAATCCTGGAGTGAGTTGTCATGCCCTCCTCCAGGAGATCTTCCCAATCCAGATATCAAACCCAGGTCTCCTACATTGCAGGTGAATTCTTTACTGTCTGAGCTACCAGGGAAGCCCAAGAATGTTGGAGTGGGTAGCCTATCCCTTCTCCAGGAGATCTTCCCAACCCAGGAATAAAACTGGAGTCTCTTGCATTACAGGGAGATGCTTTACAGTGGTAGTATAAAATTTGCTAAGAATGGCATGTATGACAATAAAGAACATGAAGATATAGTTCCTGGATCTGAACAGGAAGAGGCAATGAGAGCAAGTTGTACAATAAAAAATATGTAAGTGCCTTTTCTCTACCCATTGTTCTAAATCTTCATTGATAAATCACTGTATTTCACTAGGTATGTGAATTGTGTGATACACTTAAATCAGAATCTTTATAGACAACAGTCCCACAAAACAAACTATTTGCCCAGTATCTCATACCCAGGATGGTCCTGGTTGGACCTTCTTCTTTCGGAGGAATGCTTATTGGTACCTTGTATGTTACCACTTCGGGAAACCTACTTCACTGTTCTCTTCAGTGTGCAATTTCCTTCTCTCCTCACTAGGCTGAGGGCTGAGGAGTCAGTGTTTTCGGTTTCAGATAATTATTTTTCCCACTTATATGTAAATCTATTCTGGTGTCCAAATTATGCTTTGGGCTGAGTTATGGTGATTTTATTTGCTGTACTTGGTTTGATCTGAAAGGCTTGCTAAATAATTTTGGAGGGATTCCATTAGACAGCTTATATTATCTCATGAGATAAATTCAAAGTAAATTCAGATTTTGTGGGTCCTGGAGCTTATATAAATTTGGAGGCCCCCTTTAAGAAGAATGCTATATCAATAATTAGGTATAGCTGTTTGAAAAGTTTTGATGTAGATCAAGGGTCCTAAAGCTTAAGCACCATAAGCTTTTTGGTAAATTTGCCTTTGCTGGAATAACCTTTCTTTAAAGAAATTCTCAGTGCAAAATGTTGTCTATTTCTTCTACATTTTACCATGTTAAATTTCTTCTTCTTGAGAACTTATATCTGTTATACAGTCTGTTATTTATTCCTCTTGACTTCATGTCATTTGTAAATTAGTATTTCATCTATGATTTCATTTGTCACTGTAAAATAATGAATAAGTCAGTTAAAGGTTACACTAAAAACATTTTATCGAAATATTTGTTGCCAAGGGAGATAATCCCATCCTTCCTTTCCTACCCAGTTTCTATCTTTCCTTTGCAGTCACCCTTCATACCCTGTCATAGTCATCTTCTTACTAAAAGTGATAATTGGAAAGTCTGCTAAAGATTATTTATAAGCTAGGTCAAGGAATGTGTCCTTTATCTGCAATGGCTGTAATGAGGTGAGGAAAGATCCACTTAATTTTTGTAAAATACTTACTTTCTTAGGCAGATTTGTAACAATCTTCTAGGTTCTAAAAATTCTCAGACATCGCTGAGATTTACAATTTGATGCTAGTGAAATGGATAATTCTTTAGTCTAAGACTAACCTACATCAGGTATGTATCCTACAATTCTCTTAATTTAGTAATCAAATATGAATAAAATAACAAAGATTCCATAGGAGTTCATTATTTTCATATCCTGGGGCCCCTACTGGGATAAAATGTATTTTTTAGAGGTTATTGAACTCTTTAGAGGAAACAAAACGTAGAAATTAGTAGATAAATTGATTGATTATATTAAAGTATGTGACTATAAAAATTATACTGAAGCTTGGTAGACAAAATATGTATTTGGAAATAAAATTCCAAAAACATCATAGGAGATAGTTTCATAAATATGTGATATAATATATTAGAAGACTATGGTTAAAAAAACCCCAAAAACCTCAGTTTATTGTTTAATTTCTGCTTCTAACTATGAAACTTTGAATATGATGCTTAGTATCAGTATCTATAGATATTAAACTTATGAGCCTAAAGGATTTTTTCATTTCTTCTGTTCATTAGGTTTAACATGGAGTGAATTATGAGTCATGGATACATTTTTTTTTACTTTAGACATCTACCTTGGGCAAAATATTTTGTGACTTGCAGCCTCAGTTGCTTTGCTGCTGCTGCTGCTAAGTCGCTTCAGTCATGTCCAACTCTGTGTGACCCCAGAGACGGCAGCCCACCAGGCTCCCCCGTCCCTGGGATTCTCCAGGCAAGAACACTGGAGTGGGTTGCCATTTCCTTCTCCAATGCAGGAAAGTGAAAAGTGAAAGTGAAATCGCTCAGTCACATCTGACTCTTAGCGACCCCATGGACTGCAGCTTACCAGGCTCCTCCGTCCATGGGATTTTCCAGGCAAGAGTACTGGAGTGGGGTGCCATTGCCTTCTCTGTTCAGTTGCTTTACTGTAAAGGAAATTCCTACCTCATAGGGCTTGTGTGTACAGATTAGATGAGGAAATATATCTAACATGTTTAACAGATAGACTCCAGGTAATTAGAGTTCAACTAATGTTGGCAGCTATAATTGGATTATAGCTTGACACAATCTATAACAATTGTGTCAAGTCATTTCTAGGCATAGATATAATCTCTAAGGCTATAGCTGCCATAAAATGCCCTCAACTTTTGAATGTGCCAATCAGTTTTAGCAATATGCCATTTCATTTCACTGAACAGTTCAATTAGTGTCCTTGTGATGCTTTAGAATATGTCTATAATGTTGTTGATTCTTCAGATTTTCTTCATAATTATGCTATATTTATAATATTCTCAGAAAATAAATACCTGAGTATTAACTTCCCTACATAATATATGTTTTGCTTCCTTTCTTTCCTGGCATTAGGAATTACATAGACGATGTCTTGTATAGATATAGGTACTTAGTCATCTTCTTGACTAGATATGCAAATATAAAGGAAATACAAAGGTAAAATATAGAACTCATAACTTAAAAGTAATTTTTCTTTTGAAATTAAATATAGTCAGATGCCTAGCGTCTCTCCTACCCCCAATGCTGTTATAAAGTATAAACAAATCACCAATCATTCCAATAATTATGTAATTTTAGAGATTTTTAATAATAAATTTCAGCCAGTTAATTAGAAAACACTATATAGGTATTCAAATTTGACCATTCAGATAGATGGAATTCACTGAGTCACACTAAAGCTAACTCATCAGCCAAAGCATGTTGACCATATAGTGACAATAGTGCCAGATGACTGACCCCACAATTTCCATCTGTTTGTACCGTTAACACTTACATTTTTAAACACATAATTCTGAGAAATAGCTTCAGATATATCTGTTCACTTTCCTACAAACATACCTTTCTTTCCTAAGTCTTACTTTGGCTGATACAGTACAATACCAGGCATCAAGGAGGGAACAAAAGCCCTGATAATAAGGAGTTGCTTAATAAAGCATTTGGAACTAGACTTTTAAAAATAGTTTCTTTTTATGAGTTTAATTAAAAAGTACACTAAGTACTTGATTAGTCAGCTTTTGCTGTGACAACAAACCACAAAACTGTAATGGCTTACACCAATGAAAACATTTCTTGCTCACAGGTTTGCAAGTTGGCTGGACTGGACAGGATGCAGGTGGGATTCAGCTGGGTTTGGGTCCGTTGCACTACTCTTTGTGTCTTTGCACTCAGGGACCCAGACTCAAGAAATACCGCTATTTGAGGCATGCTTACTTATAGCTGAGAGTGTAATCTTAAGAGAGTGAGGAGAAGCACACAGTGCCTCTTGAAGCCGCTGCTTGGGTCACCACAGTGCTCTTTCCACCACATTCTAGAGGTCGAAGCATGTCACGTGGCCGAGCCCAAAGTCAATAGGGCAAAGACAGTCCACAGGGAAGCTATGCTGAAGGAAGATGTGAATAACTGTGAACAGATAATGCAATCTTTTATAAATATATATTATATATATATATTTTTTATATATATGTATGCACTATGTGCTTAGTCCTGCCTGACTCTGCAAACCTGTGGACTGTAGCCCACCAGGCATCTCTATTCTTGGGACTTTGCAGGTGAGAATAATGGAGTGGGTTGCCATTTCCTCCTCCAGAGTCTCTTCCTGACCCAGGGATTGAACTTGTATCTCCTATGTCTCCTGCATTGTAGGTGGACTTCTTACCCTATCATATTCAATCACTAAGTTGTGTTGGACTCTTTGCTACCCCATGGACTACAGCACACCAGGCTTCCCTGTCCTTCACTGTCTCCAGGAGTTTGCTCAAACTCATGTCCATTGAGTCAGTGATGCCATCCAACCATCTCATCCTCTGTTGCCTCTTTATCCTCCTACCCTCAATCTTTCCCAGCATCAGGGTCTTTTCCAATGAGTTCGTTCTTCCCATTAGGTGGCTAGAGTTTTGGGAGTTTCAGCTTCAGCTTCAGCATCAGTCCTTCCTATGAATATTCATGGTTGATTTCCTTGAGGACTGACTGGTTTCATCTTGCTGTGCAAGGGACTCTCGAGAGTCTTCTCCAGCACCACAATTTAGAAGAAGAATCAATTCTTTGGCACTCAGCCTTCTTTATAGTCCAACTCTCATATCTGTACATGCTACTGGAAAAACTATAGCTTTGACTAGACAGACCTTTGTCAGCAAAGGTCTTTGCTTTTTAATATGCTATCTAGGTTGGTCATAGCTTTTTTTCCAAGGAGCAAGCGTCTTTTAATTTCATGGCTGCAGTCACCATCTGCAGTGATTTTAGAGCCTAAGAAAATAAAGTCTCTCACTGTTTCCATTGTTTCCCCTTCTATTTGCCATGAATTGATGGAACCAGTTTTTTGAATGTTGAGTTTTAGGCCAGCTTTTTCACTCTCCTCTTTCACACTCATCAAGAGGCTCTTTAGTTCCTCTTTGATTTCTGCCATAAGTTTGGTATCATCTGCATATCTGAGGCTGTTGATATTTCTCCCAGCAGTCTTGATTCCAGCTTGTGATTCATCCAGCCCAGTATTTTGCATGAGGTACTCTGCGTATAATTTAGATAATCAGGATGACAATATACAGCCTTGACATATTCCTTTCCCAATCTTGAACCAGTCTGTTGTTCCATGTCCAGTTCTATCTGTATATAGGTTTCTCAGGTAAGGTAGTCTGGTATTTCCAACCCTTGACAAATTTTCCAGTTTGTTGTGATCCACACAGTCAAAGGCTTTAGTATAGTCAATGAAACAGAAGTATATGTTTTTCTGAAATTCCCTTGCTTTTTCTACGATCCAGCATATGTTGGCAATTTGATCTCTGGTTCCTTTTCCTTTTCTAAATCCATCTTGTACATCTGGAAGTTTTCGATTCAGTTCAGTTGCTCAGTTGTGTCCAACTCTTTGTGAACCCATGAACTGCAGCATGCCAGGCCTCCCTGTCTATCACCAGTTCCCAGAGTCCACCCAAACCCATGTCCATTGAGTTGGTGATGCCATCCAACCATCTCATCCTCTGTCATCCCCTTCTCCTCCTGCCCTCAATCTTTCCCAGCATCAGGGTCTTTTCAAATGAGTCAGCTCTTCACATCAGGTGGCCAAAGTATTGGAGTTTCAGCTTCAACATCAGTCCTTCCAATGAACACCAGACTGATCTCCTTTAGGATGGACTGGTTGGATCTCCTTGCAGTCCAAGGGACTCTCAAGAGTCTCCTCCAACACCACAGTTCAAAAGAAAGCACTCAACTTTCTTTATAGTCCAACTCTTTGGTTCACATACTGCTAAAGCCTAGCTTGAAGGATTTTAAGCATTACTTTGTTAGCGTGTGAAATAAGCACAATTGTACAGTAGTTTGAACATGCTTTGGCATTTTCTTTCTTTGGGATTGAAATGAAAACTGACCTTTTCCAGTCCTGTGGCCATTGCTGAGTTTTCCAAAGTTGCTGACATATTAAGTGCACTTTAACAGAATCATCTTTTATGATTTGAAATAGCTCAGCTGGAATTTCATCACCTCCACTAGCTTAGTTCATGGTACTACTTCCTAAGGCTCACTTGACTTCACACTCCAGGATGTCTGGCTCTAGGTGAGTGACCTTGGTATACTCTGGAATTCTGGCCATGGGGGAAGTCCCAAAAAGTTGTTAGTCACCCAGTTATGTCCAACTCTTTGTGACCACATGGACTGTAGCCCACCAGGCTCCTCTGTCCATGGAATTCTTCAGGAAATAATACTGCATTGGGTAACCATTCCCTCTTCAGGGGACTTTCCTAACTCAGGGATTGTACTCCGGTCTCCTGCATTACAGGCAGATTCTTTACCATCTGAGCGACCAGGAAGCCCAGTCTTCTATACTACTTATATTAAATTCACCCCTAAATTCACACTCAAATCATTAGATGTTTTTATGTGTAAGATAGTCATAGAATTTTAGCATTTTTGAGATGAAGGGACCTTGAAGAATCTGTAATCCTGTTACTTCATTTGACAGATAAAATACTGTGACTTAGAGATGTTAGATGACTCTTGCCTCTGATTAGATTATGTTAGTGACAAAGATGGATATGAAACTCAGATTACCATTCTTCACAAATAATGCATTGTGTCACTAACTGCTTAATTATTTAGCCTAGACTAGGTACTCTTCTGAGAAGTGAAAAAGAGTAGAAATTCTAATTCAGTGTTGAAAAATTAAGAGTTTACCATAACTATCTCCTCAGCCTAGAAAAATTTAATAGTTCAATTTTAGTTCTGCTAGAATTGATTGACTTACAGTAAACTGGATTTTACACAAAGGTCTACAAGTCAAAAATATGAAACATTCACACTTAACCAAAATCACTGAGAGAATAGAAGGATAAGACAGGATAAAGTACAATTAATACTTATATGACTATCAAGATAATAAATTAAACATAAAATAATTAAATGTAGTTTACCCTAAGATTAACTAATGTACAGTAGTTTTCCTTTCCACAGGGGATTTGTTCCACGACCCCCAGTGGATGCCTTGGATAGTACCAAACCCTATACTTACTGTGATTTTTTTTCCTATACATATTAATATACAAATATGATGAGGTTTAATTTATAAATTAGGCACAGTAAGAGATTAACAACAATAATAAATAGTAAAACCATTATAACAATATACTCTAGCAAAGGTTGTATGAATGTGGTCTGTCTCTCTAAAACTATCTTGTATAAATATAGACTTTTCCATCTAACTAAGTACTGATTACATACTGTGGCCATAATTTTTCCGTTCTGAGATGCCACAGCAAAAGTAGCATGGATTTCTTTTCCTTTCTTCACAACTTCCTGATTGGAAGATTTGTTCTTACCATAGATCTTAGCAATGTCAGCATATAATATTTTTTTCTTTCATTTTTAAGTCTGGAATCATCTTTTTCCCTAAAAGAGGTACTTTGCTGCTTCCTTTGACCACCTCCAAATTACCAGCATCACTACTCCGGTATTTTGGGGCCACTATTAAGTATTAAGTAAGGGTAACTTGAACACGAGCAATACTGAGACAGTGGATCTGATAACTGAGTTGCCTACTGAGTGACTAATAGGAGGAATGTTGGACAATGATCCACGTCCCAAGTACAATGGAGCAGAATGGCACAAGATTTCATCATGCTACTCTGACCTGTACACAGTTTAAAATTTATGAATTATTTGTTTCTGGAATTTCCCATTTAATATTGTAGGATTGAGGTTGATCACAGGTAACTGAAACCATGGAAATAGGAACTGTGGATAATGAAGGGACTATTTATTACCTGAAATAAATACAGACATACCTTGTTTTATTGCACTTTGCTTGAGCTTTGCAAATACTGTGGTTTTTTTTTTTTTTTTTTTTTACAAATTGAAAGTTTGCATTGAGCAAATATTTTGGCACCATTTTTCCAACAGCATTTGCTCATTTCACGTCTCTGTCACATTTTGGTAATTCTTAAAATATTTTTAACTTTTTTTGTTATTATTATATTTCTTATGGTGTGATTACTGTGATCAGTGATCTTTGAAGCTTCTACTTAGATGATGGTTAGCATTTTTTTTAGCAATAAGGTATATTTTAATTAAAGTATGTATGTTTTTTAGGTATAATGCTATTGCACACTTGCTAGACTGTGGTATAGTGTAAACATAACTTTTATGTTTTATATGAACTGGCAAACCAAAAAATTTGTATGACTTACTTTATTGCTGTGGTCTGGAAGCAAGCCCTCAATCTCTGTGGTGTGCCTGGACATAAAAATCAAAGAATCAAAATTAAAAAAGCAAAAAATCTATTAGATATTGACTGACTCTTGAAGAATTAATTTGATGGTGGCGGGATATTTGGTCAAAGTGGTTAAGGACATCATGTTGTGCATTCCCCATCCCATAAAGTGAATAGTGCCTTTGTGAAAGCAGTTTTCCAAGATAATATAAAATTGATTACATATAAGGAAAGCATCTATTTAAAAACTGGTTTTTTGTATCTCTTTTAATAGTAAGAAAACATTTTTATAAACTTTAGGATTTCTATATAAATAGTAATTGTGTCATTTTGATAAGCTTAGTTTTTATACTCCTGGCACACTTCACCACAAATATTTTTTCCATCTGTTAAAAAGTAATTGTGATTTTATGAGAGTCACGTATGAATCAAGTCATAGATCCTGGGGGATAGTGAGGAGTGCTAGATTGTCTATCTGTTGCATTCTAAGTTACATAAATATACTAAGAAAAGAAAGATGTGAAAAGGGAAGTGAGCATGTATATTAAGGGTAGATAGCAGACATAAAGAGCCTGGTAGGCTGCAGTCCACGGGGTTGCTAAGAGTGGGACACAACTGAGCGACTTCACTTTCACTTTTCACTTTCATGCATTGGAGAAGGAAATGGCAACCCACTCCAGTGTTCTTGCCTGGAGAATCCCAGGGACAGGGGAGCCTGTTGGGCTGCCGTCTACTGGGTCGCACAGAGTTGGACACGACTGAAGCGACTTAGTAGTAGTAGTAGTATCAGACATAAAAGTAAATTAGTTCAAGCCCCTGAATTGTAGAGGAAATGCATAAAATTGGATAACAGAGAGACATTTTACCCTCAGACTCAAAACAAAATAAGAAACTGGATCACCAAAACATCTTGAATGAATAAAAAATGAAATATATTTAAGAAAACTTTTAAAAAGAATAGAGATCAACTCACCTGCCGAATTCTTCCTCACACCTCACAACTTTTAGATTTTAATTTTCGTTTCATTTTCTTTGGCAAACTTTTCTTTCTTCCCCAAGTTTGTACAAGTAGCTGCTCATGCTGCTGCTGCTAAGTCGCTTCAGTCGTGTCCGACTCTGTGCGACCCCATAGATGGCAGCCCAACAGGCTCCCCCATCCCTGGGATTCTCCAGGCAGGAACACTGGAGTGGGTTGCCATTTCCTTCTCCAGTGCATGAAAGGGAAAAGTGAAAATGAAGTTGCTCAGTCATGTCTGACTCTTCATGTTCCCATGGACTGCAGCCTTCCAGGCTCCACCATCCATGGGATTTTCCAGGCCAAGAGTACTGGAGTGGAGTGCCATTGCCTTCTCCGAGTAGCTGCTCATAGCACCCTGTATTTTCCCCATGACAATCTATCTATAATATAATTTCTGCTTGCTTATCTTGTCCCATCCAGTATACCCTTTTAGTTCATAGAGGAGGGACCATGTCAATTCGATCAGCTGCTGTGTTTGTGGTATCTGACACAATTCCTGACTACATACACAGTAACTCAAAGAAACGTCATATGGAAAACCCAAAAGAACTTTTTGGCCAACCCAATATTTCCTGAATGAAAGAAGTGTGATGTGTGCACATGTTCATGTGCATGGTTGGAGGCAGAAACTTTCCCTTCAAGGTATCAGAATGACTCAAACTTACCACACTAAAAACGTGTGGTATTAACAGAGTCTAAAATCTATGGGGTGAAGGCAATGGCACCCCACTCCAGTACTGCTGCCCGGAAAATCCCATGGATGAAGGAGCCTGGTAGGCTGCAGTCCGTGGGGTCGCTAAGAGTCAGACACGACTGAGCGACTTCACTTTCACTTTCCACTTTCACGCATTGGAGAAGGAAATGGCAACCCACTCCAGTGTTCTTGCCTGGAGAATCCCATGGACGGAGAAGCCTGGTAGGCTGCAGTCCATGGGGTCGCAGAGAGTCAGACATGACTGAATCGACTTAGCAGCAGCAGCAGCAAAATCTATGGAACTTAATAGAATTCAAAGGCTTACTAAGTATAAAAACATAATAAATTACTCTTACCACTTAAAACTTGTAAAATGTAGAAATCCATGGAAGTTAATAGATAGAATTCAAAGATGTTACTAAATATAAAAACATATTATTTTATAAAATATCAGCATGCCTTGGGAAGGATGAATTACTGTACAAATAATATTGAGAATATTCACTCTTTAGGGGGTTAAAATAGATTCCATTTGATCTAAGACTTCTGTTGAAAACAACATCAAATAAAATATGGATGATGTTTTTAACTTTCACATGAAAAATTTCTAGTACTTAATCACAAATAAAATGATCAATGTGTTAGACTACATAAAAATTAATAAGTATACTAAAATTAAGAGGAAAATGTCATACCCAAAAAAACAAATGTTTGCTGTCTTAATAATAAAAAAATTCTTAAAAATCAGTAAGAAAAACAGGTTCGATGCACGATACTGGATGCTTGGGGCTGGTGCACTGGGACGACCCAGAGGGATGGTACGGGGAGGTAGGAGGGAGGAGGGTTCAAGATGGGGAACAAGTGTATACCTGTGGCAGATTCATGTTGATGTATGGCAAAACCAATACAATATTGTAAAGTTAAAAAATACAATAAAATAAATATATTAAAGGAAAAAAATCTCTATGTCAGTATAAAATTGGGTATATTCAATTTTATTCAACTGAATTCCTTATTTTATTCTTTATTATTTTTTAAAAGAATATAATCAATTGGACAAACATTCTACCTCACTAGTAATTAAAGAAGCACAAATAAAAGCAGCAGTATAATATAATACAGTCATCCCTCTGTATCTACGGGTCCTACACCCACAGATTCAACCAATTACAGGTGGAAACTATGAAAAAAATTCCAGAAAGTTGAAAAAAGCAGAAATTGAATTTGCCACGTGCTAGCAACTCTATACATATTATTTACATTGTACTGAAAGCCGAGCGCCGAAGAATTGATGCTTTTGAACTGTGGTGTTGGAGAAGACTCTTGAGAGTCCCTTGGACTGCAAGGAAATCCAACCAGTCCATTCTGAAGGAGATCAGCCCTGGGTGTTCTTTGGAAGGAATGATGCTAAAGCTGAAACTCCAGTACTTTGGCCACCTCATGCGAAGAGTTGACTCATTGGAAAAGACTCTGATGCTGGGAGGGATTGGGGGCAGGAGGAGAAGGGGACAACAGAGGATGAGATGGCTGGATGGCATCACTGACTCGATGGACGTGAGTTTGAGTAAACTCCGGGAGTTGGTGATGGACAGGGAGGCCTGGCGTGCTGCGATTCATGGGGTCGCAAAGGGTCGCACACGACTGAGCGACTGAACTGAACTGAACTGAACTGAACTGAAGCCCCAATACTTTGACCACCTGATTCGAAGAACTAACTCATTGGAAAGATTGAAGGTGGGAGGAGAAGGCAATGACAGAGGATGAGATGGTTGGATGGCATCACTGACTTGAGGGACATGAGTTTGAGCAAGCTCTGGGAGTTGGTGATAGACAGGGAAGCCTGGCATGCTGAGGCATTTTTAAAGTAAATGGGAGGATGTGCCTATGTTATGTGAAAATACTAGGCCATTTTATATAGGACACCAGAGCATCCATGGATTTTGGTCCCTGCAGAGAGGGTCCTGAAACCAAACCCATGCATACTGAGGGATGATTGTATATTAAAAATTAGAATAAAAAATTTCAAATTCTACTAATTAATGGTGCCAAGAGTAGACTAAGAAATGCATTCTCCTGGACCGTGGTCAGAAAGTATACGAGACAGCAAAAGAGACACTGATGTATAGAACAGTCTTTTAGACTCTGGGAGAGGGAGAGGGTGGGATGATTTGGGAGAATGGTATTGAAATATGTATAATATGATATATGAAACGAGTCGCCAGTCCAGGTTCGATGCAGGATGTTGGATGCTTGGGGCTGGTGCACTGGGACGACCCAGAGGGATGGTATGGGGAGGGAAGAGGGAGGAGGGTTCAGGATGGGGAACACATGTGTACCTGTGGCAGATTCACTTTGATATATGGCAAAACCAATACAATATTGTAAAGTGAAATAAAAATAAAATTAAAAAAAAAAAGAAAGTGAATTGAAACTTTTCTGGAATGTAATTTAACAAGTATCAGAATCTTAAAAATGTTCATAATCTTTGCACTAGCAATTCCACCTTTAGGAATTCATCCTATCATAACCAAAGATTTTGTTTATAAATGGAAGGTTTTTATCATGTAATTCATTAAATTCAAACTATGAATAAGATACCATATTAGATGTTAGGGATATAATGGTAAACAAAATAAGGCACATGCATCTCAGGGGAGTGTACAAACATGTAAACAAATGATAAATGTAACAGCTAGTATTTAAATAGCTTAAGTTGCCAGGAGCTGTTCTAAGTGCTTTCCATATATAACTATTGTATCCTTCCAAAGCCTGATTAGGTAGGTGTTATTATAAGTATTATTGAAGACAGAGAGGTCAAGTGATATTTCTCAAGGTCACTCAGTCCATGCTGGAGATGGGATTTAAACCCAGGAGTGTGGTTACATCCACACCATTAACCACTGTGTGAGGATGGCTATAATGCCGAGGACATTGTTTACAGTGCTAAAAAGTTGTTCAAAAATAGGAAAAGAGTTGGAGAAATAAAGGTATATTTAAATAGTAGTTTTATTCAACCATGATAAAAATGACTTCTAAAAAGAGCTTTTAGTGACGTTGGTAAATATTTATAATTTTAGCTAAATCAACATAGATAAAATGAATCCAATTTTACTATTACAAAGTGTTATACATATATATGTGTACTATACATATTTATGTATTCCAAATTTTTTTATATAATTCACATTTTTATATACATATTCATTTAGCATTTGTTTCCCTCACTAGATTCTGAGCTGCTGACAGGATGCTCGATTGGTTTATCCCTGTAAACCTAACAATTACTACTCCCGGACATAATTAATACTAAGTTTTAATTGAATGAATAAATGAAGGAAAAAATAAGTCTAGAGTAATATCCACCTTAAAATGCTAGCAGTAGTTTTCTCTAAATTCTGGAACTGTGAGTTATTTTAGTTTTCTTTGTTATGCTCTTTAGGTATTTCCAAAATTCTCTCTAGTGAACATATATAAATTTAACTTGACTTAGGCTTTTAGAGCAAAGTAGGTTCTAAAGGGAAGCAGTGTTTAAATAGAATTAACAACCATCTGTGTTAGATGGCTTAGGCATTAATCTGTTGGAAGACAGGAAATAGAGCCAGATGATCCCTTGAGCTTCTTGTTAGAACCAGGCTACTTGGTATACCAGATATCAACTTATTGTCTGTCAGCTACAGATTTTTACCCCATTGCCTGCTCTTCAAAAATAGAGATGAGCCCTTTAAATATTTTCATTTTGCCAGCATGCACAATGCACAATGTTAAGCTCTGTCAGTTGAGGGCACTGGAGACACCCTAACAGGGGGAAGGGTGTTCTCCTGCCAGGCTCTGGTGTGCTTGTTTAGCAGACTCATACAGTGTGAGCAACTTCTCCAGCATCAGGTCCCTACAGTGTGTGGTGGTCAGCAGTACCCAGTAGCCTGCAGTTTATCCCCGCTGCCCACCTTGAACAGGTTCAGAGCAGAGTGACTCCACCAAGGCCTTTCCCAATGAACAGTTTTCCTTGGTATTCTAGAGAGCAGATTTCCAGCAAGTGCTGGCAGGCTGGTCTTTAGCCGCCTACTCTGTCATGGCACCCTAATCACTGCCTTGCTATTCAAGGAGACATGGCTGTGCCCTCTCTGATGGGTCTGGATCAATCTTAGGGGTAGAGGACATCTTCAACTACTCTGTCTTAGCCCTAAGGTAGTGGCTGCTCCTTATATTTGCTATTCCCATATTCTTTAGAGCTCCCTTTACTCCTCACTAGCCAATCCTTCAATACACCAATCCTCTGTAACAGAGAATAGTTCTTCACATATTAATATTTTTCCATTCAGATTATTTTATAGTAGTTTCTGGCTCCCAGTTTCTGACTGGTACACCTGGATTTTGTGAATTTCAATAATTTTATTTCAATTTCCCTCCTCTTCTCTCCACTAAATAACAGTAAAAGATATAAGTGAAATACTGCAAGGAGTACATTTATTATAGAAGTCAACAAATATGGAAAAAGTGACATAAAGAGAATCTTCTCAAAGCATATGAAATTCCAAATAAGCAAGTGCATGGTATCACCTGGGTAAATCTCTCTCAAGCAGGGAAGGAGGAGATGTAAGGTATTAATATTAAAGAAAAATATTCCTTCTGTAATGATAAACAGCATGAAAGCAGAGTTATTAGTAAAAAAAAGGTATTATAGTAGGGGAACTATCAGAAGACAAAATAATATATGCAAATAAGAAATAAAATAAAAATCCCCATATAGAGGGCACCAAATCAGAAAGACAAGCAAATAGAAGTGAGCTCCTTTTTTGCAGAAGAGTGATGCTTGTCTAATTCTGAATAATATGATTCTCTTAAATTAGTATTACACACCTTTTATTCAAAGAACAACTTAAAAACAGCAGAATGAATGCAAACTTTTAAGGTATAGTTTTGCCACAGAAAAAATAAGTAAATAAAATTGCAAATGCAAAGCTGAAGTAATTATTAAAAGGAATACAAATAAAATTGCATTAAAACTAAGGAAATAATTCTAGCACTATCCTAATCTGTGGTTACTAATTATGAAACCTGAGGCACATTTACCTTATTTTGTGGGAGTCATTGTGATGATGTAGAAATTCCATAGGCTTAGGCCTGGGAAGGACTGGGCTTAAAATGGAGATTCAAAGAAATGATTATTCATAAAGATTCAGGGATAAGTTTATCAATTAAAGGAAATAAACTTGTAAAAAATTTAACATATTGTATATAATAAGTATATAATAATATTAAATATCACATTGTTAGTTATTAATAAGTAATACAGCCAAAGATCATATTTATATTTTATTGGCATCACACATTATTGTTTGTTCAAAATGCCCTTTAGTTTTTTTCAATAAACTATTATACTAGGAGTGGTCGGAGAAGGCAATGGCACCCCACTCCAGTACTCTTGGAAAATCCCATGGACAGAGGAGCCTGGTAGGCGGCAGTCCATGGGGTCGCACAGAATTGCACACGACTGAGCGATTTCACTTTCACTTTTCACTTTCATGCATTGGAGAAGGAAATGGCAACCCACTCCAGTGTTCTTGCCTGGAGAATCCCAGGGACGGGGAGCCTGGTGGGCTGCCATCTATGGGGTCACACAGAGTCGGACACAACTGAAGTGACTTAGCAGGAGTGGTAGAAGAAATAAGATTATTGGATATGCTAGTACCTATCCCCAAAATTGTTTGAATCATATACTTATTTTTTACTCTACTTGAAGTCAACAAAAGTTTATGAGGTTTTTTTCTTTTTTTTGTCAACAGTTGTTGACTCACAGATCCCCTATCCTTTACTTATGTGATTGATTTTGCAACCTAAATCAACCATTTAATTTACTCATGTTAATATTGTGGATATTTGGCCCAATGGTCCAGGACTTGATATCATTTTGGCATTTGTTATATTAGCTCTCTTTCTCAATGCTGTGATAACCATGGATTTGATAAGCATTTCTTTTGGGTATTCATTTAAATTGAGATGCATTGTTGCTATTTAATTGATCTCTATTATAAGCCTGAAACTATTCATACATCACTTCATTTAATGATGACCATAAAGAAACACTGAGGCTCAGAGAAGTTCAACATCACATTTAAAGGAAGAAAGAGAGACAAATTTTGAATCTATATCTTTGATGTTTGAAGCACAAGCTTTCACCTTTGCTTGTGGTTCTTAGTACATTAGAAATCACATGAAAAATAATTATACTTCCAAGGCTTTATCCAAGAATGTCTGATTGATTTAAGTCTGGAGTGGAATCTCTATTTGAGAATTGCTACACTATTCCATGCTGTACTTCATGAACAGGAAAGGTCTATGACTCCTGTCAGACCTCTCTGATATATTGCTGTAGATCTCCTCCCTGGTTGTATAGATCCATTTATTAACACTCTCTGGATATAGTACATCACATTGTGGTATTATTTAAAGCATAATTACTATTTAGTTCATAGGAGTTTTTTGATACTTCTTTTATCATGCATGAAACAGAAGAGAACCCCATGTGCTAATAAGAAGCTTAGCTGAAAATCAAGATAATCTGCCTAAACGTAAATTCATCCTTTATTTGGATTATAATCCTAGTAGCTTCAATGGAAGAGAAAATTATTTTGTTACAATGTAAAATAGATGCCCAAAGTAGTAGGATTATATACAAAGAAGAATAGGCTATAATAGGGAAAATGAGAGTATATTACAGAAAAATTTCATCCTTTTCCAAGCTGCTCTGAGAGCTGGCAATACAAGCTAGAGAACAACAGAGTTTACAAAATGGGTAGGTCCTGGCGTAGGGATGATACAATAAGCAAGGGAAGGAGAAGAACAATGACAACATGCATGACTTGATGTGCTGAGTGAAAGAGACCACAAAGAAACTAGACTGATCAGAGTTATGGTTTATGTTCTGGAATCCTGGGAAAGGAGATTAAATTGGGCCAGAATATAGAAAGCATTAGATAGTATCACTGACTCAATGGACATGAATCTGAGCAAACTCCAGGAGATAGTGAAGGACAGTGAAGCCTAGCATTCTGCAGTCCATGAGGTTGCAAAGAGTTGGACATGACTTAACAACTGAACAACAATGACAAAAGAAAGCATTAAAAGCACAATGGAGGAAAAGACTGAATTTAATTTCATATGACTAGAGGGACTCATGGAGAAGGCAATAGCAACCCACTCCAGTACTCTTGCCTGGAAAATCCCATGGACGGAGGAGCCTGGTGGGCTGCAGTCCATGGGATCGCTAAAAGTCGGACATGACTGAGCGACTTCACTTTCACTTTTCACTTTCATGCACTGGAGAAGGAAATGGCAACCCACTCCAGTGTTACTGCCTGGAGAATCCCAGGGATGGGGGAGCCTGGTGGGCTGCTGTCTCTGGGGTCTCACAGAGTCAGACACGACTGAAGCGACTTAGCAGCAGCAGCAGATCATACTTAAATTTCTGAGTATGAGATGACATGAGAAAGCACTGTATTAGAAGGTGATGATAATTAAATTCACTACCACTTATTATGTGCCTACTGTATGCCAGGAATAGATAGATTTACTTTCCTATATAAATTTATGAGATTGGTATTATCATAGTGTTGCAGATCAGGAAACTGGGACATAAGGGAAATAAGAGGTTCACCCAACAGTTCACAACAAAATGGGGTGAAACCAGCACTTAAACCATTTACATCTGACTCTAAAGACTATAGCATTCTATTCTGCCTCACTTGAGATTGGACTGGTATCCTTGTAAGATTTATACCCAAAGGAAGCAAAAGTTCCAGTTGGGAGAAAAGGAACCTGGGCTTGGGTTGTGTGGTTCTATTTTATATACACTGTATTTGAAGGGATAAGATCTCTGTTTGGGATTGATATTAAGTTTACAATTTGAATTACAATTTGAAGCAAATTATAAGATCAAATCTCATATGAGTTTATCATTAAGTTTTTAAGAATTATTGAGAATCTTTAGCTATAGATATAACAGACTCTATAAATAAATTGTTTAGAAAAAAACTAGATTCTTAAGAGAAATAAGCTTTCATATGCATCAAGAGATATTTAGGGGACCAAAAGGCAGAGGAACCAGAGATCAAATTGCCAACATCCTCTGGATCATCGGAAAAGCAAGAGAGTTCCAGGAAAACATCTATTTCTGCTTTATTGACTATGCCAAAGCCTTTGACTGTGTGGATCACAATAAACTGTGGAAAATTCTGAAAGAGACAGGAATACCAGACCACCTGACCTGCCCCTTGAGAAATCTGTATTCAAGTCAGTTAGAACTGGACATGGAACAACAGACTGGTTCCAAATAGGAAAAGGAGTACGTCAAGGCTGTATATTGTCACCCTGCTTATTTAACTTATATGCAGAGTACATCATGAGAAATGCTGGGCCGGATGAAGCACAGGCTGGAATCAAGATTGCTGGGAGAAATATCAACAACCTCAGATAGGCAGACACCACCCTTACCACAGAAAGTGAAGAACTAAAGAGCCTCTTGATGAAAGTGAAAGAGGAGAGTGAAAAAGTTGGCTTAAAACTCAACATTCAGAAAACGAAGATCATGGCATCTGGTCCCATCACTTCATGGGAAATAGATGGGGAAACAGTGGAAACAGTGGCAAACTTTATTTTTCTGGGCTCCAAAATCACTGCAGATGGTGATTGCAGCCATGAAATTAAAAGATGCTTACTCCTTGGAAGGAAAGTTTTGACCAACCTAGACAGCATATTAAAAAGCAAAGACATCACTTTGCCAACAAAGGTCCATCTACTCAAGGCTATGGTTTCTCCAGTGGTCATGTATGGATGTGAGAGTTGGACTGTGAGGAAAGCTGAGCACCAAATAATTGATGCTTTTGAACTGTGGTGTTGGAGAAGACTCTTGAGAGTCCCTTGGACTGCAAGGAGATCCAACCAGTCCATCCTAAAGGAGATCAGTCCTGTGTGTTCATTGGTAGGACTGATGTTGAAGCTGAAAGTCCAATACTTTAGCCACCTGATGCAAAGAGCTGACTCATTTGAAAGGACCCTGATGCTGGGAAAGATTGAGCTCAGGAGGAGAAGGGGACGACAGAGGATGAGATGGCTGGATGGCATCACCGACTCAATGGTCATGGGTTTGGGTGGACTCAGGGAGTTGGTGATGGACAGGGAGGCCTGGCGTGCTGCAGTTCATGGGATCACAAAGAGTCGGACATGACTGAGTGACTGAACTGAACTGAATACCAAGAAAACCCCCATCAAATGAGGGTTAAAGAACTCAAAAACCCGTGGATGTTTAAACTTTTGAGTGAATAATTAATGGATTGGTCAAATCTCTCTAAGGTTTTTATGAACGGTGCAATTTTTATCTTTAGGTGGTCTTTTGCTTGACAAAAGTGGCCCCTTAAAATAGGTATTTTGATCTTTATAATCTATTTATTTATCTTATATGCAACACATATTACAAAAGATAATGGAAATAAGAAAGCAGGTTATAGTATAATTTCATCACAGTCACTAAATACAAAGCAGAAATTTTTGGTGGCTTCAAGAAAGTATCTGTGGCAAGATTCAATTCTGTGTGATTTTCCTTAAGTCTTTCAGTGTTTCTCTGCCTGAGTAAGCTGCTCTCACAGAACAGATTCTTTTCCAGATATTGACCAGAATGTTTAATATTTATGTCATTCTTATTTATGTTTTTGTTTTAAGCATTACTTCTCAGTAACATTGTAAGAACATAAATATTCATTAACATTAAATTATATAGCGTGAGGTATCTAGTCACTGGCAGAAAAATGTTCACCAAAACATTTGCAGAATGATCCCCAAAACAGTGCCAGCAGCCCAATTTACAAACCCAATGCAACTCTTACACCATCTCCAGCCATGTATGAATTAACTTAAAAACAAGCATGAACTAATTTTATGAAGGTTATCCACACACAAAAAAAATTTTACAAAGCACTTGTTTCTGACCCAGCCTGGGTACCAACCACAGCATTTGGTTCAGCTCAGCAGGTAATGCCAGATGTGTTTTTAAAAGGTCTGCATACCCTTTTAAAAGGATTTGCCTTTCTGGATCAGAATGAAAAGAGACCCACTTCCTTTCTTCACTTATATGTTCTTCCCCATCCCCACCATAGGAACCCAGAGACACTATTTTCACTAACTCTCTGTGCAACCTGGGTCAAGTGATTTAACCTTTTTAAAGGTCAGTTTCCTTCTCTTTAAAATGAAAGGGTTGAACTAAAATGATGTTTCTCTAAAGTCCTTTATATGCTTCAGGTTCCATGATTTCTTCTGACAGTTTAGAATCTTTATATTCTTCTGTTCTCTTTATATATATATTTAGCACCATGAATCTCTACCTCATAAACTATACTAACACTGTTTTCCATTGTTCCTCTAAACTATCCTTCTACATCACAACTCACTTCATGAACTTTGTCTTCCTTCCAATTATTATGACCTTGCCTAAAAGAAGCACCCTACATTTCCTCCTGTTATCAAGTGCCCAACTTAGGACTGGAGAGAAAGACAAGAGTTATTCCTCAAGTCCGTAGATCTTGCCCATCTGATTCCTCAGACTGCTTTATTGAGCAATTTGCAGAGTAACAATTTGATGGTACCCCCACCAATGTCACTGGCCAGGACCTTTGAGATAAGATGAATTAGAGTCATCTTATTTGACACCTAAAAATGTTTGCACTTTTAATCACCCTAATAAAGTTATTAAAATTATTTGTTCTAAACACAGACATTTCCACATTGTCTTTTTCAGAATTGGAAAGGACATGGTCCACAGCCAATGAATGTCAAAATAAATAGTTTCATCTGTTCTAAGAATTAGCCTAAATGTTTTTCCTCTTTTTAGGCCATTTGAAAACAGCAGTGATTACCATGAGAAAAGTGGTGCCTATTTAAAGGGTAATTATAAGAATATGAAATTGACAACAAAATTAGTGTTCTTAGTTGTTTTTTAAAATCATATTAGCACTTCCACAGCAGACTGGATAAATCTCTTTCCTACTGCTTACAGCTAATTAAAATATTAATACATTTGGAATACAAAAAAATGTGATCATATGCAAATATTATTTGCAAAAGATAAATTCATTGTTCATAGAAAATCACATCTAAGAAAATTAGATACAAAGGATATTTATCTAGTTCATGTAGTTGTTGTCCAACCTAATCTTTAAAACCAGTGGTAGGTAAGAATTTATTTTTTATAGTTATAAATCTTTAATAGCAAGAGTTTAACTAAAGGAAAGAAAAATATAAATACATGAATTTGTTCATCTTTGCCAGACTCTAACATTCTGATAAAATTTCATTTCAAGGTTATTTATCACTTGAACCTCATTTAACACAGTACCTGCAATTCTTATAATTCATATATTCCACAAATCTAGGAGCATCTTATTAAGTAGCAGAGATAATGCTAGCAGTAGAAATGCCACTGCAAGTACATGGTGTCTGCCTTCAAAATGTTTAGTTGGTAACAGAAAACAATTATGATACAATATTATGAGTGTTACAATGAAAGGATGTCTTATGTCAGGTTGTTATTTTAAAATGTACCATAAACTTGGGGGCTTATAGACAAATTTATTTCTCACAGGTAAGTCTAAGAACTAGGTGCCACAGATTTGGTGTCTGGCAAGGGCCTGTTTATAGCTCATAAACTACCCTCTCTTTACTGTGTCCTCACATAGCAGAAAAGGTGAGGAAGCACCCTGTGGTCTCTGTTATAAGGGTACTATTCCACTCAAGAGGATTCCATCCTCATGATCTAATCACCTACCAAAGATCCTACCTCCAAATACCATCATACCAGGGGAATAGGTCTGAATATAAAAATGCTGGGGAGACACAAACATGCAATTGATAGCATGGACTATATGAGATGCAATGAGAGTAAAAGCCCACAAGGCTCCTCTGTTAAAGTGATTTTCCAGGCAAGAATACTGGCATTGGAGTGAAGATCCTTCTCCAGGGGATCTTCCTGACCCAGGTATTGAACCCAGGCCTCCCACATTGCAGACAAACTCTTTACTAAGCCAGATAATAGAGAGAAAGGGATTAAGAATAGCATGGGCAAAAGAACACACACACACCATACATACATGCAAAGTATTTTGTGTAGCTGGGCATATAGTTTGTTCATAGAGAGAATGCTGGCAGCAGACCAGATAAGGAATGACCTAGTACGATTCATGTGTTTGTCAGGGTAAATAATACTAGATGCTAGGATAATTCATAAATCCCAGTGGCTTAAGAAATATAAGTTTATCTCTTGCACACATAAAATAGTTCAATTGAGTGTCTGGTGGGCACCCTTACATGTAATAATTCTAGGAACCTGGCTTATTCTTCCTCATGGTGCCATCAGCTTCAAGAAGTATCTGGTGCACTGCCCTTCTTGCAGGAAGGCTGTGCTCTGCATTGTGATCAGGGCAATCTCATATCTTAACATCCAACACTAGACAAGGGAAAAGAGCTGTAAATGACCACCAGCTCCAATCATACTGAAGTAGCTGTGAGGGAGTTCTCATAGATTGATTTCATTTACAGAGTCAGTAATGAATCATAGTTTTTAATCTTTGAGTTTTCTGTGGTTTGAGGCACAATAAAATGCTGTACTTTTGACCATTTAAACAAAAGAAGTATCTGGTTAATAGTATCAAGTGCTCCCAAGAGGTCAATCTAAGAAGATCTGAAAAGTACCCACTGAGTATGGCAATTAAGAGGTCACTGGTGATGATTTCAGTGGCTGTTTCATTGGAGCATTTTAGCAGAAGCGACAAGGTAGTTGAAGGGTAAAGAGAGGTGGGAAATAGGAGCCAGTAAACACCAACTCCATACAAATCTTGATATGAAGAAAAAAAGAAAACAAAGATTATGGATCAAGGGAGGCTTATTTGAGGGGTTTTTTTTTTTTTTTTTTTTTTGGTCTACTTTTACCATGAGAGAGAATTGAGCATAATTATACATTGAGGTAAAAGAACCATTAGTTTGTTTAGAGGAAAAGGTTGCATGTGCTGAGAACAAAGTAATCATTGGTTAAGAGAAGCCCCAGAGTAGGCAAAAGGCCATGATATTCAGAGGACAGATAAAAGGGTTTAGCCTTACACTGGAGGCCTTATGTTCTGTCCATTGACCTTGGAGAGAAGCAGAAAAGGGAAAGCAATTTTAAGACCCTTTCATGAATGTCAAGGACAGTGTTAGAGGTCCAAGCATATGTCTATGATAACTCAAGTAATTAAGAAATAAACCATCTACTTTAAAACAATTATGAATCATAAGATATGAGATATTCAACCTATTCATGAAAGGTTTGGAAGGCTACTTAATTTTCTTCATTGAATATGGCTCCTGCTCACTAAATGTGTTTGAACAGCCAGACATTTCACTTATAGACTTAAGAGATACACATATATTAAATTAATATATGATTTTAACCATTACTTTGGAATTTTTAATAATGTAAATCTTTGAAAGTTTGACAATGTGTATTAGATAGTGGTAGAGTAATTTTTTAGTTTCTTTGTATGTAAAGAAATGGAATGTAATTCCATTTTTCTTTTCACGGAAATAGGGCAATTTAATTTTTTGTATTTGATTTAAAATATATTAAAGAACAAATCATAACATTCTTAATGTTAGCATTTTGTGCATTTTCCATTGTTTTGAAGAAGATTAGGGCAAAGTTCTAAAACATTTTTGTTTATACATCAAGACAAAATGTTATCTCAAAGGCCATATAAAAAGATGAAAGGAACCATTTGCTTGATTTTAATTATACTAAATTATCCATTAGATTTGCCATTTTACTTTTAGACATTAGATAATTGGGTCCATTCTGCTTTTCTCTTTGTAGAATCCACAGCAACCACAAGTGTGGTTAATTCTAAAGTGTTAAGTAGACTGTCAATGTATTCTAATGAGCTTAGAGGAGTTTACCACTCTGGCTTCCCTTTTCCTTTTCTAAAAGGCAGAAATTTACTGGCTTTTTGGAATCATAAAATCTCAGTGTAAAAAGGAAGGTTAGACAGCTTCACAGCTACCACACACTAACACATGCACACTTTCATTCATCTGTGAATGTTTGATAAGATACTAGGGCTTCCCTGATAGCTCAGTTGGCAAAGAATCTGCCTACAATGTAGAAGACCTGGGTTCAATCCCTGGGTTGGGAAGATCCCCTGGAGAAGGGAAAGGCTACCCACTCCAGTATTCTGGCCTGGAGAATGCCATGGACTGTATGGTCCACAGGGTTGCAAAGAGTCAGACACAACTGAGCGACTTTCATTTCACTACCCCTATATCTTTATCACATATCCATCTCTTCCTTGCTGTCTATATTCCAGCAACACTAGCTTTCTTCAATTTCCAAATCTCCTTTCAATCTCAAGGACATCTCACATTTTATTCTGTGTGCCTACAATACTATCTACCTTGATCTGTCCCTTGGTCTGGCTGATACCTGCTCTTCTTAGAAGTCTCTATAATTCAGGTCCACTGACAAAACATGGTTCACTGGAGGAGGGAATGGCAAACCACTCCAGTATTCTTGCCTTGAGAACCCCACAAACAGTATGAAAAGGCAAAAATATATTACACCAGGACATGAGCCCTGAAGGTGGGAAGGGATCTAATATGGTACTAGGGAAGAGAGAAGAAATAGCTCCAGAAAGAATGAAGAGGCTGGGCCAAAGGAGAAAGATGCTCAGTTGTGGATGTGTCTGGTGGTGATATTAAAGTCTGATGCTTTTATATCAGTAAAAGATATAAAAGAACAATATTGCATAGGAACCTGGAATGTTAGGTCCTTGAATCAAGGCAAAGGAAGCAACAGTTAGAACTGGACATGGAACAACAGACTGGTTCCAAATAGCAAAAGGAGTACGTCAAGGCTGTATATTGTCACCCTGCTTATTTAACTTATATGCAGAGTACATTATGAGAAACGCTGGGCTGGAAGAAGCAGAAGCTGGAGTCAAGATTGTCAGGAGAAATATCAATCACCTCAGACATGCAGATGACACCACCCTTATGGCAGAAAGAAAGAGGAACTAAAAAGCCTCTTGATGAAAGTGAAAGAAGGAGAGTGAAAAAGTTGGCTTAAAGTTCAACATTCAGAAAACTAAGATCATGTCATCTGGTCCCATCACTTCATGGGAAATAGATGGGGAAACAGTGGAAACAGTGTCAGACTATATTTTGGGGCTCCAAAATCACTGCAGATGGTGATTGCAGCCATGAAATTAAAAGACGCTTACTCTTTGGAAGGAAAGTTATGACCAACCTAGATAGCATATTCAAAAGCAGAGACATTACTTTGCCAACAAGGTCCATCTAGTCAAGGCTATGGTTTTTCCAGTGGTCATGTATGGATGTGAGAGTTGGACTGTGAAGAAAGCTGAGTGCCGAAGAATTGATGCTTTTGAACCATGGTGTTGGAGAAGACCCTTGAGAGTCCCTTGGACTGCACGGAGATCCAACCAGTCCATTCTGAAGGAGATCAGCCCTTGGATTTCTTTGGAAGGAATGGTGCTGAAGCTGAAACTCCAGTATTTTGGCTACCTCATGGGAAGAGCTGACCCATTGGAAAAGACTCTGATGTTGGGCGGGATTGGGGGCAGAAGGAGAAGCGGACAACAGAGGATGAGATGGCTGGATGGCATCACCAATTCGATGGACATGAGTTTGGGTGAACTCTGGGAGTTGGTGATGGACAGGAAGGCCTGGCATGCTGTGATTCATGGGGTCGCAAAGAGTCAGACATGACTGAGGGACTGAACTGAACTGAACTGAAGCAGGAGATGTCAAGAGTGAACATCAACATCTTGGGAATCAGTGAACTAAAATGGATGGTAATAGGCAAATTTAACAGATGACCACTATATCTACAACTGTGGGCAAGTATCCCTTAGAAGAAATGGGGTAGCTCTCATAGTCAACCTAAGAGTCCAAAACACAGTACTTGGGTGCACACTCAAAAATGACAGAATGATCTTGCTTGGTTTTCAAGACAAATCATTCAACATCACAGTGATCCACATCTGTGTCCCAATCTATAATGCCAAAGAAGCCAAAGCTGAACAGTTCTATGAAGACCTACATGACCTTCTAGAACCAACACCAAAAAAAAAAAAAAAGTCTTTATCATCATGAGGGATTGGAATGCAAAAGTAGCAAGTCAAGAAATACTTGAAGTAACTGGAAAGTTTGGCCTTGGAGTACAAAATGAAGTAGGGTAAAGGCTAACAGAGTTTTGTCAAGAGAGCACACTGGTCATAGCAAACACCCTTGTCCAACAACACAAGAGATGACTCTACACATGGACATCACCAGATGATCAATACCAAAATCAGCAGCTGAAGATGGAGAAGCTGTACACAGTCAGTAAAAAAAAAAAAAAAAAAAGACCTGGAGCTAACTGTGGCTCAGATCATGAGCTCTAAATTGAAAAATCCAGGCTTAAACTGAAGAAAGTAGGGAAAACCACTAGACCATTCAAGTATGACATAAATCAAATCCCCTATGATTATACAGTGGAAGTCAAAAATAGATTCAAGGAATTAGATCTGGTAGACAGAGTGCCTGAAGAACTATGGATGGAGGTTTTGAAACATTGTACAGGAGGCAGTGACCAAAACCATCCCCAAGAAAAAGAAATGTAAGAAGGCAAAGTGGTTTTCTGAAGAGGCTTTACAAATAGCTGAGAAAAGAAGAAAAGTGAAAGGCAAGGGAGAAAGGGAAAGATATACTTAACTGAATAAGGAGTTCCAGAGAATAGCAAGGAGAGATAAGAAAGCCTCATTAAATGAACAATGCAAAGTAATAGAGGAAAACAATTTCAAGAAAATAGGAGATACTAAGGGAACATTTCATGAAAAGATGAGCACAATAAAGAACAGAAATGGGAAGGACTTAACAAAAGCAGAAGAGATTAAGAAGTGGCAAGAATCCACAGAAGAACTATACAAAAAAGATCTTAATGACCCAGATAATTACAATGGTGTGGTCATTCACCTAGAACCAGACATCCTGGAGTGTGAAGTCAAACGGGCCTTAGAATACATCACTACTGACAAAGATAGTGGATGCGATGGAATTCCAGCTGAGCAAGTTAAAATCCTAAATGATGATGTTGTTGAAGTGCTGCACTCAATATGTCAGTGAGTTTGGAAAACGCAACAGTGGCCATGGGATTGGAAAAGGTCAATTTTCATTCTAGTCCTAAAGAAGGGCAATGAGAAAGGGTATACAAACTATCCTACAATTGTACTCATTTCACATGCTGTATATTGTCACCCTGCTTATTTAACTTATTTGTAGAGCACATCATGTGAAATGCCAGGATGTATGAATCACAAGCTGGACTCAAGATTACTGGGAGAAATATCAACAACCTCAGATATGCAGATGACACCACTCTAATGGCAGAAAGCAAAGAGGAACTAAAGAACCTCTTGATAAGGGTGAACAAGGAGAGTGGAAAAAGCTGGTTTAAAACTCAGTATTCAAGAAATAAGATCATGGCATCCAGTCCCATCACTTCATGGCAAATAGGAGAGGAAAAAGTAGAAACAGTGACATAGTTTCTTTTCTTAGCCTCCAAAATCACTGTGGATGGTGACTACAGTCACAAAATTAAAAGCACTTGCTCTTTCAAGGAAAATTATGACAAACCTAAACAGTGTATTAAAAACCAGAAATATCACTTTGCCAACAAAGGTCCATATAGTTGGTTATGGGTTTTCCAGTAGTCATTAACAGATGTGAGAGTTGGACCATAAAGAAGGCTGAGCACCAAAGAATTGATGCTTTTGAATTGTGGTGATGGAGAAGACTCTTGAGAGTCCCTTGGACTGCAAGGAGGTCAAACCAATCAATCCTCAAGGAAATCAGTCCTGAATATTCATTGGAAGGACTGATGCTGAAGCTGTAGCTACAATATTTTGACCACCTGATGCAAAGAGCCAGCTCGCTGGAAAAGACCCTGATGCTGGAAAAGATTGAGAGCAGGAGAAGGGGGAAAGAGGATGAGATGATTGAATAGCATCACCAACTCAATGGAGATGTGTTTGAGAAAACTTTGGGAGATAGTGAAGGACAAGGAAGCCTGATGTGCTACAGGCCGTGGGATCACAAAGAGTTAGACACAGCTTAGTGACTGAACAACAACAAGAATTCAGGTCACTGCTCTAAAGAAATCTTTTCTTGGCTGACCTCCAAAATTAGCTTCAGTTCAGTTCAGTCGCTCAGCGTGTCCGACTCTTTGAGACCCCATGAATCACAGCACGCCAGGCCTCCCTGTCCATCACCAACTCCCAGAGTTCACTCAGACTCACGTCCATCGAGTCAGTGATGCCATCCAGCCATCTCATCCTCTGTTGTCTCCCTTCTTCTCCTGTCCCCAATCCCTCCCAGCATCAGAGTCTTTTCCAATGAATCAACTCTTCTCATGAGGTGGCCAAAGTACTGGAGTTTCAGCTTTAGCATCAGTCCTTCCAAAGAAATCCCAGGGCTGATCTCTTTCAGAATGGACTGGTTGGATCTCCTTGCAGTCCAAGGGACTCTCAAGAGTCTTCTCCAACACCACAGTTCAAAAGCATCAATTCTTCGGCACTCAGCCTTCTTCACAGTCCAACTCTCACATCCATACATGACCACTGGAAAAACCATAGCCTTGACTAGATGGACCTTTGTCGGCAAAGTAATGTCTCTGCTTTTTAACATGCTAAGTTGGTCATAACTTTCCTTCTAAGGAGTAAGCGTCTTAATTTCATGGTTGCAGTCACCATCTGCAGTGATTTTGGAGCCCCCCAAAATAAAGTCTGACACTGTTTCCACTGTTTCCCCATCTATTTGCCATGAAGTGGTGGGACCAGATGTCATGATCTTCATTTTCTGAATGTTGAAAATTAGCTTAAATCCCCCTTTTAAATGTTCTCTTTATTTTCATTTATCATTTTGTCATATCACATATAATAAAAGTTAAATTTAATTAATTTGTAGTTTATCTAATGACTGTGCCACTAAATGCTAATCTCCATGAGATCCGGAACTATATCTGTTTTACTCATTCCTATATTCCTAGGTCCTAGATGAATGCCTGGAACATAGTAGATATTCAATAAAAGGTTTTGAATAAATAAAGAATAATGTTACCCAGCATTTTATACTGAAAAATACTTACTGAATTGTAAAGAATCCTGTTCCTAAGAAACTCATACTGTATTGGGGCAGAAGTCATGTAAACATGTAATTACATTAGTGGCTAAGAAGGCAAATGTTGGATTGAAATCCTGGCTTCTTCCCATACTAACTTTTTATCATTGAGCAAAGAACATGATCTACCCAAGTCTCTGTTTCCTTCTCTGTAAAATGAGTGAAATTATATTACCAACCTAAGGCAGAAAGTGCACATTGCTTCACTCACTACTCACTTCAGTTCCATTATATCTTACCATTCTACCACAGAGCCTGAAAAAATCAAACTTCATTCGTAACCTTCAAGCTAAGGTTCCTGTTGAGATTTGGTTCCACTGAGCAAACTTAGAGGCAGAAGGGAGTTGCAAAATAGCAGCTACATGTAATAAGTACAGTGATAGAAATATCTGGTTCCTTTTAGACAGTTCCAGTCAAATGTCTTAAATCTAGGCTTAGGCACTGATCCTCAAGGGTGAGTAGTTCTTCTAGAATGGCCAGATAGTGTAAGTAGTATCCATTACTTCTATTGGCATTAACTCTAGATGCCTTGTTTCTAATTGTGAAACTCCAAGCTTGGATCTGTAGCCCTCCCAAAGATTGTGTGAGCTACATAGTACCTAGAATAAACCCTTGTCTGCTTCAGACAGCTAAAGAGGATTCCATAGTCTGCAACAGTGAAATCTGGAAGATTTACTAACAGTTTGTTGAAAGGGTTAAATCCAAGTGGAAGCTTTATCCTTGAGATTAGCATGCAAAGACTGCAGCAAATCAAACCAATACTGCTGCTGCTGCTAAGTCGCTTCAGTTGTGCGACCCCGTAGACGGTGGCCCACCAGGCTCCCCCAGTCCCTGGGATTCTCCAGGCAAGAACACTGGAGTGAGTTGCCATTTCCTTCTCCAACGCGTGAAAGTGAAGTTGCTCAGTCGTGCCCGACCCTCAGCAACCCCATGGACTGCAGCCTACCAGGCTTCTCCGTCCATGGGATTTTCCAGCGAGAATACTGGAGTGGGGTGCCATTGCCTTCTCCGCAAACCAATACTACATTTGTCAAAAACTTACTATTACTTTCTCTAATTTTCTATCAATGCTGTTCCTCAAAGTTCCTTGAGATGTCAGATTCTTGATTGAGTACGTGTACATATGGGTACTATTAAAGTTTTGACAAGTGCTCAGTTAAGTTGCTATTAAAAATGTATGTATATGCTACTAAAAATATATACATATATTTAGAGAGAAATTTGGCTAGAAGAATTAATTATATTACATTATTTTTTGTCATATCTATCTTCATATTCATAAATAAATGCATATTTTTTTATCTTTAGAAAGACAAGCTTTTTAGCTATGAATCTCTCCACATTTGTATTGTCCTTTCATTTTGGGGGGCTTCCTGGTGGCTCAGATGGTAAAGAATCTGCCTGCAATGAGGGAAGACACAAGTTTATCCTGAGTTGGAAAGATCCTCTGGAGAAGGGAATGGCTACCCACTCCAGTATTCTTGCCTGAAAAATTCCATGGACAGAGGAACCCGGCAGGCTACAGTCCATGGGGTTGCAAAAGAGTTGCACATGCCTGAGTGGCTTTCACTTTCATTTTTTGAAGAAGTTCTCACATGCACTACTTTGACAACAACCCTGTAAGGGATCTAGTAATATTGCCATCATATAACATGCAAACTGAAAACAAGAGAGACTAGTAGTTGGCAGAGACAGAACTTGAATGCAGTTCTTCTAGGTTATATGCTTTCTTACTTCACCACAGTTGATCAACAGTTCATTAAGGGCAGTTCTCTGTAAAATGAAATAAATTTGAATTGTCAGGGCCAAATGAAGGATTTGAATTAGATCCTAGACTGTATCATTGATTTGGTCTTCTATTTGGGGCAAGCTAATGTCTTTTTCAGTTCATTTGTAGCTGTTACATTGGATACCACAAACTTTTGATCAAGATGGTCCCATAAGTTCACAATACATAGCAATGAGATTTTTTTTTTTTTTTTTGGCTAAAAATCTGAAAGAGAAGTCCAGTTCAAAAACCAGATAAAATTTCAGTGGACCAGAAATGCAACAGAACCCCAGATAGTACACAGGTTTGAGGGCTGGGGGCTGTTAGATTCTGATCCAGTAGCTCAGTTTCTGTATGGCAGAGGGGCTAAAAGTATTTTGTGCAAAACTGAAAGTGGGATCCAAAGGTAAAAGCCAGGGTCAAGGGCAAAGCAAGGGTCAGAAGGATGAATACCTAAAATCCAAAATTAAGAAAATACATGAAATTTAAAACTAATAAGTACAGTCAACAAAATCAACGATCAGTTTATCATTTCAGATCAATTAATTTATTGAACCATTCTAATAGGTATGTTTAAAAGCTTGAAGAGATAAATTTTATATAGAAAAATCAATAAATTGTTAATCAAAATAGGAAGATATAAAACTATGAGAGGTAAATAGTAAAAAGAAAATAAAAGGAATTAGAACTGTTGAAAATGAAAACTAGTGATCACGAACAATATCTGCCCTATTAGCTTACTAAACTGTGAGACCACTATGAAGACTAGACAGGATAGTGCAAGCCCGTTTTTGTGAGTTGAAACATTTTATACTATGGAACAAGGAATAGAGGGAATAGCCTGACAGATGTCTGTGTAGAGATCTCTAAGCTATGGGGCTGGCAAAGAACTGGGTTAACTTTAAGAGAGGGAAAGACAATCATCAAAGAGAAACTATACTGACAAATTTCACTTTATTCTAGAATTTGCCTAAAGAGCCAGTCTTCTGGGATACCCTGACTAGGATCTATATGTTAAGGAAGAAAGGATGTGTGCCTTTTCAAGTGCCCATGAAATAGCTACTCCTATATCTTATAGGGAAAGGAGAATGGGAAAAGGTACTATATAAATTAAGGCTATCGTTATCTTTCCCTTTTAGGGAAAACAAATTCAACACCTGGAGAGGAAAACGTCTGCACGTGGAAAGTTTATGTTTTTTATAATGTGCATTTCTAGGATGGTATGTCTGAAATTAGGCATGCAAACCTGAATTTGTGTATGGTATATTCTTATGCAAATGTGTACAGGCATAACTTAGTGCTTGTTCTGTTTCACTCAAAAGTAGGTGGAGATATGAATATTATTGAGCAAGTATAATTTTCATACAAGAATTGTGTGGGCAGCTTCCATTCTGGTTAAGCATCTTAACAAAAATGAAAAGCTCAGATAAGAACAGTGAGATTTTGTAAGTGTTAATATTACAGCATGAATGTTTCTAATCTTTCTCTAAGCCTATTGCATCTTGAATTAGAAAGAATAGAGCCATCCAGGCCAGAAGGCAAATCACTACATGGGGAAAATTGAGACAGAAATGCTTTTTCCTATCTTTTAAAAAACATACATATATATTTTTAGAGGATAAAATGGTCATTTGGAATTCTCTGTTTGGCAAGTCAGACCAAGCATGATGTTTGACCTAGATTATAAATATTCTATGTTGTGAAACTGAAGTACTTGGAAATATTTTCAGATGAAATTCAGAATAATATAACATAAGCCATAAAGCTCCACAGCCTCAGATCATATGAAAATTGATTCTGGCAGTGGTTGAAGTATATGAAGTGTGAATAAGCTGCACCTATCTTATAACTCACGTGCTTTGTTTTGAAGAAACTGAGAACTGGAAATGTGACTTTGACCTCCCTACCATCTAATGAAATCCCAGGTGGTACTAGTGGTAAAGAATCCCCCTGCCAATGCAGGAGGCATAGCATGCACCACCTAATGAAATCAGTGAATCTGATGTCTAAATAAAACACGTGGGAGTGGGAAAACAGCTGGAAATGTGAAAAGGGAAGGCCATTTTCTTGAATGTGAGCAAGGGGTAACCAATTTGCCTCTCTAGAAATATATCCAGGTCGGGGAAACAACAAAAAGAACATGAAAAACAATTCTGTAACAAGATTCCTATAGTTTGGGAGGGTTTCATTTAGAACAAAGCTATGGATGAGCTAAATCAGTAAGAGCTTTTTTGCTTGGTGACCTAAAGAACTTCAAAAAGCATTTCACCCAGTGATTGGTGCATAAGTAAAGGCTATATTCGGATGTGAAAATGGAGACACTTATAAAGATCTGATTTGTGTATAAAATTGTGCCATCCTAAAATGAATACACACCTGCTTCTCGAATCCATCTTTTGATTTCTATTCTTGGAGTCATCAGTGTTCTTACTACCTCTTACCTAAAATATTGCAATAACTTTCTAATGGTCTTCTGCCTTTAGTCTCTTCCCTGTCCAAAGCATTCTTCTGCTTAGAAATTTTCAGTGGATCTCCATTGGCTACTAAGAACAAACATGGTAGTATTTTCTATGATCTGGAGCCAAAGTTACATTTCCAGTCTTATCTGCCATTACTTTTCTCCATGTACTTTATGCTACAAGTTGGCTAATCACCATTCCACAAACATCCTCCAGAATATTTCTAAAACACAAATATGAAAAAATAAATAAATAAAACACAAATATGATCTTGCTTTTGCCTAACTTAAAGACTTCTGTGACTTTCTATACTGTTGCTTTGTAAAATTAATCCTAAAGTTATTGGTCTATGTGATTCTCTAAATTCTCTAAATTATCTGTCAGGTTCTCCAGTCTGGTCGTCAGACCCCAGCTCACTCTCCTCGAAACCTATAATGAAGCCATGTGGAGCTACTTGTATGCATGCATGCTAAGTAGCTTCAGTCGTATCTGACTCATTGCAACCATATGGACCATAGCCCACCAGGCTCCTCTGTCCATGGGATTCTCCAGGCAAGAATACTGGAGTGGGTGCCATGCCCTCCTCCAGGAGATCTTTCCAACCCAGGGATTGAACCCTCATTTCTTATGTCTCCCACGTTGGCAGGTGGATTCTTTACCACTGGCGCCACCTGGGAAGCCCACCCATTTCTTTCCCTTAAACCTTGGTTAATGTTTTTTCCCTCTATCTTGTATACCCTTTCCTTCATCTTCATGCCTTCAATGCCCCGGGGTCCACATGGAAAAAAGAAAAAAGATCTTATTTTTTTCCAAGATTCAGCTCAAGCTCATCTTTTTTACAAAAGCCTTTCATTTGCATAAAACTTGATTGCCATCTTCCTCACACACACCCACTGTTCTTGCTATAACTCCAGTGCCAGGTATCTATTTTTATCATTAAATAACACTTATTTTGCATTAACCATTTCCAATTATGTCTAAAACCTCATTGAGGTCAGGGACAATGTCTTATTTATCTTTGTAATCCTAGCACTGCACACAACGCAGAGCACAGAATATTGTTCAATAAATGGTGATGAAGTGCTAACTCCTTAAGAATAGGGCCTGGGGAATCCTCGTGGTGCTTAATGACCGTCTACTGAGAGAATGAATCAATGGTGGATACTTATTAATATAATCTCCATGCCATCTTTATGTGCAGTAGTCAAGGCACCTCTTTCAGATAGCACACTATATGTTGTAGAGTGGTTCTTCTTTACCAAGCACGTAAATCACCTGCAGATCCTGGGGAAAATGGCATTCTGCTTCAGTAGTTCTGAGTTTGTATATGCTGTTGGTCCTCAAACTGCACTTTGAGTGACATAACTGTAGAGGACTCTAAGTTGAGGGATTTCACATGAGAGATTCAGAGAAGGTACAAGTAGCCCAAGGAAGTCAACAGAAGGGGGATCTACCTAGTGGTACCAGAGGTATTACTCATCCAGGTAGGCTTCTGAGGCTGTGCTGGGGGCTGAGGTTTTATCTTTATCACCTTTCTCTATCAACGTGGCTTTCAGACTCAGGCTTTTCACCCCTTCACTCTGCAACTATGACTCAACCTGTATGATGTTTCTCAGTATAAGAGCTCCCCAGTTTCCATTTTAAAACTCACCTGAAGCTGTTCTCCTCTCTGCTTTTCATAAACTTAAATTCTCTCTGCTTTATTGCTTAAACCCTGGAAATCCAATCTTCCCCATTTTCAGAAGCCTCACCAGCTGCCTGAATTATTTTGCCTCCATTTTAATCAGAAACAGCTTTTCCCTTTCCAGCAAATGCACCAGCTTCACCTCTGCAAAGACCAGTTTCCAGCTGCTGCTGCTGTGATTGATAAGTACAGATCTCATTCTGAAAGAATTGCTGCTCTCCCCGCCCCACTTTCAGGAAAACATGAAGTAGTCAGGATTTTAAACTGTAAGGTGGCTTAGAAGAACACCAGCGTTCCTACTGTTGACTGATCAAATGTCATAAAGGAAAGCAAATGTAGGAGAGAAACTGGAGATTTGGCTGGCAGCTGCAAGAGCTTGTGAATTCATATAATATCATGGAAACTGCCAATGCTTTGCTAGTGTCAATTTATAATTAGAGATGCCATTTTAAGGTGAATTTTGACATTTACTGCTACTAGTTGACTTTTTCCAGTAATATCTACTTTCATATTATAGTGCTGTCTCTTTCTTCAGGAAGTTAAGTGAATCCAGAGGTTTCAGAGTCAAACCAGGAAACCATGAACGTGTTATAAAACCATTTCACATCTTAAAACATAAGCCATTATTATCACAAACACACACAAAGATAAGCATATACATATTTATAATTTAATTATAATTATAAAACTTATACAAGTAAAATGACAATTTTATTATTTGGAATAAAGTTACGTGATTACAAACTTATTTTCCCCCAGCAATATCCACTAGGTCCATCAATACATTGTTTCAATAACCCCATTCAAATGCATTAAAATAATGTATTTGAAATCTGATGTCATACATTTTAACATTTCTCCCAAACTATACACATAATCTAAACCCTAACTATTAAATGGTTTACCTGCTGTTTAAAAATAGGCTTGTTTGATTAATTTTTCACTGAGGGGATAAAAATTGACCCAATTTTTCTATTAGTAGTAAGCTGGCACATTCTTTAACTGAGTTCAGAGCTGCCACTGACTTCAAAGGAGACATCACATTCTATTAGTTTCTTGAAGCATGAAAGACCAAATAGATTCACTACATAAATTTTGGAAGCTTCTACATGTGCATTTATTTGCTCAAGATTTTAAGCCCAGCTAGCAGTACAGGCAATGTACCTTTAACATCTGTAGCAGGTCTGCAGCCATTAAAAATTAACCCCTCCCTCACGCTTTCTAAAACAGATACAGACAACCTCAGAAAATGATTCTTTGGAAGAAAATGCTAACTTTGATTTAGAAAACAACCCCAAATTATAGAATTTCAGAGCTAGAATGAATCCTGATGAGTTTGATTCTCATTATTATAGTTTGGAAAGAAATAGAGTTCTGCAGAGGAGGGCACTCAGGCCAGGAATCTCTCCATAACCATTATGTGCTGGATATGCATATTGAGTAAACTTGGCAGTATTTAATTAGATCTCCAATTCATGTATTTTTAAATAAAGCATTAACTCTTCCTAAAATAGGTTCAAGTGTAACTGACACCACTTCTGGTGAAGGAAAATTTTCTTCCATTATGTCATACAGTGGGTTTTCCCCTTGTCATTAGCCGTTGGATTGAATCTTCAGTTCAGTTCAGTCCCTCAGTCCTGTCTGACTCTTTGCGACCCCATGAATTGCAGCACGCCAGGCCTCCCTGTCCATCACCAACTCCCAGACTTCACCCAAACTCATGTCCATAGAGTCGGTGATGCCATCCAGCCATCTCATCCTTCGTCATCCCCTTCTCCTCCTGCCCCCAATCCCTCCCAGCATCAGAGTCTTTTCCAATGAGTCAACTCTTCGCATGAAGTGGCCAAAGTATTAGAGTTTCAGCTTCAATATCAGTCCTTCCAATGAACACCCAGGACTGGTCTACTTTAGAATGGACTGGTTGGATCTCCTTGCAGTCCAAGGACTCTCAAGAGTCTTCTCCAACACCACAGTTCAAAAGCATCAATTCTTCAGTGCTCAGCTTTCTTCACAGTCCAACTCTCACATCCATACATGACCACAGGAAAAACCATAGCCTTGACTAGACAGACCTTTGTTGGTAAAGTAATGTCTCTGCTTTTGAATATGCTATCTAGGTTGGTCATAACTTTCCTTCCAAGGAGTAAGCGTCTTTTAATTTCATGGCTACAGTCACCATATGATGTGATTTTGGAGCCCCAAAAATAAAGTCTGACACTGTTTCCCCATCTATTTGCCATGAAGTGGTGGGACCAGATGCCATAATCTTAGTTTTCTGAATGTTGAGTTTTAAGCCAACTTTTTCACTCTCCTCTTCACTTTCATCAAGAGGCTTTTGTGTTCCTCTTCACTTTCTGCCATAAGGGTGGTGTCATCTGCATATCTGAGGTTATTGATATTTCTCCTGGCAATCATGATTCCAGCCTGTGCTTCTTCCAGCCCAGGGTTTCTCATGATGTACTCTGCATATAAGTTAAATAAGCAGGGTGACAATATACAGCCTTGACATACTCCTTTTCCTATTTGGAACCAGTCTGTTGTTCCATGTCCAGTTCTAACTGTTGCTTCCTGACCTGCATAGACTTATGAGGTGTAAGAGAGATTTGTTAGATTAAAGTAAGCTGAGGGGAAAGGTATTATAGATATAGAATTCTCTTGTAAATGAAAGGACTAAGTACCTTGATTCTTAACTGTTTGTATTATATAACCGAAAAGCCAAAACCAGTTTAAGGGAGAAATAAGCAGGTTTAGGAGAAGGCAATGGCGACCCGCTCCAGTGCTTTTGCCTGGAAAATCCCAGGGACAGGGGAGCCTGGTGGACTGCTGTCTATGGGGTCACTGTGTTGGACACAACTGAGAGACTTCACTTTCACTTTTCACTTTCATGCATTGGAGAAGGAAATAGCAACCCATTCCAGTGTTCTTGCCTGGAGAATCCCAGGGACAGGGGATCCTGGTGGACTGCCGTCTATGGGGTCATGCAGAGTGGGACATGACTGAAGTGACTCAGCAGCAGCAGCAGCAAGCAGGTTTAAGACTTATAGACAGTGATAAATGTAAATGTATTTCAAAGAGGATACTCTCTTGAAATTATATCAACATATAATTTGATATAAATTTACCTAAGAAAAATACTTACACCTAATAGAAAAGAGGCCTGAAGATATGAACTAGCATTTACAATGAATGTGAAAAATATTTAAGCAACAAATGCAGATTTTAAATGGCTGCTTTTTTTCACCTATAAAAGTAACTAATTTCTCTCCCTTTTTTTCAATAATCCCTTTTTTCTTTTATAATGACGTCTACTTGTAGCTCAGTTGGTAAAGAATCTGCCTGCAATGTAGGAGACCCAGGTTCAATTCCTATTTTGGAATTCGATTTCTGTTCGATTCTTGCCTGGAAAATTCCATGGACAGAGGAACCTGGCAGGTTATAGTCCGTGGGGTCCAAGAGTCAGACACACCTTAGTGATTAACCCACTGGATAGAATGTGGTAAAATATTCTGTATCTATGCTTTGTTGTTGTTTAGTCCCTAAGTCGTGTGGACTCTTTCATGACCCAGTGGTCTGTAGCTTGTCAGGGTCCTCCTTCCTTGGGATTTCCCAGGCAAGAATACTGGAGTAGGTTGCCATTTCCTTCTCCAGGGGCTCTTCCCAGCCCAAGAATTAAACCCACATATCTGGCATTGGCAGGCAGATTCTTTATCCACTGAGCCATCAGGGAAGCCATGTCCATATTATATATACACACTACATAATCTTTCTGAAAAATACCTCAAAATTATATACTAAAAACCTAAAATATATGCAAATTATTTACCTAGTAAATCCACTTCAGGAAATATATCTCAAGGATCAGATGCAAATCAGTATTTGTGGCTGCTGCTGCTGCTAAGTCGCTTCACTCGTGTCCAACTCTTCGAGACCCCATGGACTGCTGCCCACCAGGCTCCTCCGACCATGGGATTTTCCAGGCAAGAGTACTGGAGTGGGGTGCCATTGCCTTCTCCAAGTACTTGTGGAGGAAAGGTTAATTACAGCATTCTTTGTGAGAAAAAAATTGAAATAAAAATTCTCAAGCGTAATTAAAGAACTAAATGATCATAAAATACTGATGGTATTTTAATACTTCTTTAATATTCCAGGAGAAAATACTATTTTATAGCCTCTGGAACCACATTTTCACATGATATATAGGAACCAAGACAAATTTTGGCAGCAAAATATTAAATGAAAAAAAAAAAAGAATAGCTTTCACCAAATTTGGAAAAGTTTTCAACCACTTTTTCGTCAAATTTTTTTTCTGTTCTGTTTTACTTTGAGTAATTTCAGTTGCTATATCTTCAAGTTTACTGATATTTTCTTCTATAATGTCTAATTTTCCCCTTATCCTGTCCAATGTATTTTTTTATCTCAGACTTTATCTCTAGAAATTTGAATTATGTCTTTTCTGTTTTCCCAGCCTCTACTTCACTGTTTTAAACATGTAGAATATAATTTTAATGTATGTTGTAATGTTTTTATCTCCATGTGTGCTAATTATAACATATATCAGTTCTGAATCAGTTTGATTAATTTACCTCCTTATTGGGTAGTATTTCCTTCTTGTTTACACACCTGGCAATTTTGGTTCAGATGCCAGATATTATGAATTTTACTTTATTTGATGCTGGGTATTTTTCTATTCCTATAAATATTCTTCAGGTTTTTTTTTTGGAATGCAATTAAATTACTTCAGAACTGTTTGATCTGTTGGGGGTCTTACTTTTTTCTTGTGTTAGGGAAGAACACAGCAGTACTAATCTTAGGTTAATTATTTCTTACTACTAAGCAAGATTCTTTTTTTTTTTTTTTAAAGTTTGTGATTTATTGGCATTTAGTACACTTGAAATGCTATACAAACATCATCACTTTATAATTTAAGAATATTTTCATTGTGCCAAAAAGGAAATCACATGCTCATTAAGCAGTCACATCTCATTTCCTCCTTCCCCCAGTCTCTGGCAATTACTAATCTGTGTTCAGTATTCATGAATTTTCCTATTCTGGACATTTCATTAAAATGGGATTATCCAATATGTGGCCCTTTGGGTCTAGCTTCTTTCATTTACATAATGTTTTCAAAGTTCATCCACACTGTAGCATGTATCAATACTTCCTTTTTATAGTTATATAATATTCCATCAAATGGGTATATCATTTTAATTTATTCAGTTATCAGTTGGTAGGCACTTGGGTTGTTTCTGAATTTGGGCTAGTTTATGATTTGCATGTTTTTACAATTTTTTTTGGTATAAAATTAAGACTGGAACTTCTGGGTCATATGATAATTCTGTTTTTAGAGATATGGCCAAGCTGTTTTCCACAGCAAGTATACCATTTTATTTTCCCACCATCCATGTAGGAAGTTTCCAATTTCTCCACATACTTGCCAATACTCTTTATTTTCCAGGGTTTTGAAAGTAATTATTACAGTCATCCTAGCAGGAATAAAGTGATATATCACTGTGGTTTTGATCTTCATTTCCCCAGTGACTAAGGATGTTGAGCATATTTTCATGTGTTTATTGGCTATTTGCATGATTTATTTGGAGAAATATCTGTTAAATTTCTCTGCCCATTTTTAAATTGCATCGTTTGTCTTTTTTGTTGTTGAGTTGCAATAGTTATTTATATATTCTGGAGACTAAACCATTAGCTCTAGAATTTCTACATACGTATAGTCCGCTCAAGAAAACATGACTCGTTTGAAGCTGTCTTACCTCAATCACAGGTTACCTATCAATTATAGGTTACCTATCAATTATAGGTTGAGTACATAGTATATTTAATGCATTAAGTTTAGATTTGGGAATAAATTCTTTTTTTTTTAATTTTATTTTAACTTTACAATAGTGTATTGGTTTTGCCATATATCAAAGTGAATCTGCCACAGGTATACATGTGTTCCCCATCCTGAACCCTCCTCCCTCCTCCCTCCCCATACCATCCCTCTGGGTCATCCCAGTGCACCAGCCCCAAGCATCCAGTATCGTGCATTGAACCTGGACTGGCGACTCGTTTCATGTATGATATTATACATATTTCAATGCCATTCTCCCAAATCAACCCAACCTCTCCCTCTCCCACAGAGTCCAAAAGACTGTTCTATACATCAGTGTCTCTTTTGCTGTCTCGTATACAGGGTTATTGTTACCATCTTTCTAAATTCCATATATATGAGTTAGTATACTGTATTGGTGTTTTTCTTTCTGGCTTACTTCACTCTGTATAATAGGCTCCAGTTTCATCCACCTCATTAGAACTGATTCAAATGTATTCTTTTTTAATGGCTGAGTAATACTCCATTGTGTATATGTACCACAGCTTTCTTATCCATTCATCTGCTGATGGACATCTAGGTTGCTTCCATGTCCTGGCTATTATAAACAGTGCTGTGATGAACATTGGGGTACACATGTCTCTTTCAATTCTGGTTTCCTCTAAGCAAGATTCTTCTGTGTGCTCTACTTAATTCTTATCTGGCTGATGGTAACAGGCACAATTACTGGGCCTGAATTGGCACTGGGCACTCGTACCAATAATTCTTTCAAGTGGTTCTTTTGCCAAGGTCGAGTCATTTCTTCATTTGCCTGATCTGATCATACTGATTATTTGGGGGAGTCCTTTTTTGAAGTTTTATCTCTATATACCTCTCTCCTTTATATGCTCTGTCAACTGACAACTCTAGTCACCTCGATCTTTCCATACTGTCACCAGCACTGGGAGTCCACCACTCTGAGTTCCCTGTTCCTGGAACACAGCTTGGGAACTCCCTCATGGCTATAGTCTGGGCAGTCACAGGACTCTCTGTTTGCTGTCTCTCAAAATTTCTGTCTCTTAACTCCTCATGTCCAGTGCCTTACAAACCATCATTTCTTATATTCTGTCTTTGTTTTCTTATTTCAGGCAGAAGGTCAAATTTGGTCTCTTGTCTAGACATGGAAGCCCTTACTGTTTTTATGTCTGTTTCTCAAAAACATTATTGAAAACTGATTTAAGTGTATGTGGTAGAGGAGGAGCCTTACTATACATGAAAAAATATGAGAATATAAATAATCCCAAATTAGTTTAAAACAGATACATGCAAAATACTAGCACATGCATAATACTCATATTAAAAGAAAAGAATATCAAAATATTAGCAAAAGGGCTGGTTCCTGGGATTATATCTGATTTATATCTGCTTTCAGATTTTTCTAAACTATCTTCTAGTATGAAAATATATTAACTTTACTAAAAATGAATGTTATATATTCTATAAGTATATATAACTTTTCCAAAAAGAAAATAAACTTCTATTTTGCTTGAAAAAACCACAGAATAATCAATGAGTATCATGTACGTATGAGTAGCGTGCACAGACACACACACACACATCTGATTTCATAAAGGGGATGAGGTGTACTTACTAACGAACAAAAGAACCAGTGGTGAAGGTAGTAGGTTCTCCATATAGGAGACCAGAAACCAAAAGCTGAAAGTCCAGTGTTCAAGGAAGCAGAAAAGAAGAAGTCACTGCTTGGTATTAGGACAGGATAATATCTAAGCTCCTGCCATCTCTGAATTTCTATGCATGCTATTTCTTCTGAGAATACCTAAATGGTACTTGGGCTCCCAAGTGTTTCAGTGGTAAAGAATACACCTTCTATGCAGGAGATGTCGGTTTGATCTCTTGGTCAGGAAGATCCCCTGGAGAAGGAAACAGGCAATCCAGTCCAGTATTCTTGCTTGGGAAATCCCATGGGCAGAGCAATCTGATGGGCTAAAGTTCATGGGGTTGCAAAAGAGTCAGACATGACTTAACAACTAAACAAAACAGCATATGGTACTCAGTAAATTATTAAATTTCAAAGACATACTGATTCCTTTGGAAAGAGGTAACTTTATACAGCCTCTTCATAGTAACAAATGAGTATTTCTTGTGGAAATGTCAGATAAAGCATTTTCTGAAAATGCAATAAAATTAGACATTAGCATTTGTGGATAACTGACTAAACGAGCAATTTCATGTAACTGTGAGGAGACGAAAGTGAAAAGGCTAAAAATCACATGCAGTCTAACTTAGACTCTCTTTGAGAGGAACTTATTAAACTAAGTAGATTTGTTAAGTACATTCTTAGGAACTCAGAAGAGTGTGCTCCAGAGAAAAGTAAAGTCAGAAAGGCATAGTGCTAGAATGGACTGTAGACGTCTTCCTGTCCATTGTTTCCCAAATGTGGCTACAGACTGCCTGGGTTTGAATCCTGATTCTGCCAGTTTCAAGCTGTATGACTTTGGGCAGTTATTAACCTCTCTGTGCCACAACTTCGCATCTGTAAAATCAGAATTAAAATGTATATTGTTAGGATTATATGAGTTAATGCAAATATAGAGCTAGAATATCTGGGCACACAATAACCCTTAAATAAATATTAGCTATTCTTATTCTAGATGTATATGGATGTATTTTTTTAAAAAAACATTATTGTTCATGCATTTAATGTGCATGCAAAAATATACAGCTGATTGTTGCTGCTGCTGCTGCTAAATCGCTTCAGTTGTGTCCAACTCTGTGTGACCCCATGGACAGCAGCCCACCAGACTCCCTTGTCCCTGGGATTCTCCAGGCAAGAACACTGGAGTGGGTTGCCATTTCTTTCTCCAGTGCATGAAGGTGAAAAGTGAAATTGAAGTCACTCAGTCGTTCCGACTCATCACAACCCCATGGACTGCAGCCCACCAGGCTCCTCCATCCATGGGATTTTCCAGGCAAGAGTACTGGAGTGGGGTGCCATTGCCTTCTCCGATACAGCTCATTAGATCTGTGATTATATTAATATTATTGCTTAAGATCTTTTGTAGTGGTGATATAAAGTTAAAAGCACTAATTTAATTTTTAATTAATCAAATACTAATATCCTTGTGCCTGCACATTGCAAAAGTCATACTGATGGTATACTTAAGTACAGTTCCCTAACTTAACAAATGAGGAAAATGAAACGCACAGATGGAAAATAAAGCATCTATTCAAGAAGTGAGAGGCAAGATAAGGATCTAAATCACTTGAAATTTCACTCTTTTTGCAATGTATCTTTTAAGCCTTCATTCCCACTTCTTACCTATACTTGGACTTCTACTTTTCTAGATACAGTCAGTAGTTCACTTTCTTCAGAGTTCCCTTTCTCCTCATTTCAGGTCACTCATGTTATAACGAAAATTTACTTCCCCAGTTTTAATAACTAGCCCTAAGTGTTAGCTCTGACAGACATAATGAAATAACTTATTTATAAAGACCAAGTGTGACAAATAAGGTGAGTGTCATTCATTAAAGGTTAACAATAAAATACATAGCATGTTTATACAAAACATGAGAACAAGAAATGGCTCTACTCAACACACCTCAAACATGAGAAACTTTCAGTTCAGTGCTGGATTTGAGCCCATGTTGGAATTAGGAAGACATAATGTCAGGAATCTATGATAGTTAAAGGAGTAGAGCTGCAAGAAATCAAAACCCTTGGCAGTTGAAGGAATATGGCTACATGAATGTAACCTAAAAATTGATTACTTATTGGGGTATGTGTTTCTCATTTAAGCTCCTGCCTAGCAGAGGTAAAAAAAAAAAAACAAAAAACTAATCACAGTACAGTGATACTTGCTATCACAGAAATAGGTAAGGGTCAAGGAGTTGATTAACTCTGTCCAGAAATTAATAGAGGCTATGTAGGTGATCTGACACCTGAGTTGAATCTCACAGGTTAAGTATAATCTTAAAGGCAGATAAAGGAAGAGCAACCCAAGCAGAAGGGAAGGCAAATGTAAACACAGTGAAGGTTGGGTACTTTCAGGGCTCTGTGAATTACTTGATATGCCCGAATCCTAGAATACTCACAACAGGAAATAGCAAGACATGACGAGATAAAAGTAGATGAGAATACCTTGCCAAAACTTCACAGTTTATTCCTTATGGGTAGGTTGAGATTCTAAATCAGTGTTATAGGGCTGTCCAACTAAATGAATGCTGACAACAGTCTTATAGAGGCTCATAAGTGCATTTTCCCTTGACTCATCTGTGATAAAAATGTTTACCTCTCCATTCATTCATTAGGTTAATCTGTATTTATCTGCCTACTGTGTAATGAATTAGTTCACTCACTGTTAATAAAAGGTGGGAAGGCCAGACTTCCTGGGTGGTACAAAGGGTAGGAGTCTGCCTGACAATGCAGGGGACACAGGTTCAATCCCTGGTCCACATGCTACAGAGCACCTGAGCCCATGTGCCTCAAATACTGAGCGTGCGCGCTAGATTCCACAAGCTGCAACTACTGAGCTGGTATGCCTAAAGCCTGTGCTCCGCAGCAAGAGAGACCACTGCAGTGAGAAGCCCACACACCACAGCTAGAGAGTAGTCCCCGCTCTCTGTAACTAGACAACGTCCACTTGCAGGTGAAAGTTCAGTTCAGTCACTCAGTCGTGTCCGACTCTTTGTGACCCCATGAACCGCAGCACGCCAGGCCTCCCTGTCCATCACCAACTCCCGGAGTCCACCCAAACTCATGTCCATTGAGTCAGTGATGCCATCCAACCATCTCATCCTCTGTCATCCCCTTCTCCTCCTGCCTTCAATCTTTCCCAGCATCAGGGTCTTTTCAAATGAGTCAGCTCTTCACATCAGGTGGCCAAAGTATTGGAGTTTCAGCTTCAACATCAGTACTTCCAATGAACACCAGGACTGATCTTTAAGATGGACTGGTTGGATCTCCTTGCAGTCCAAGGGAATTTCAAAAGTCTTTTCCAACACCACAGTTCAAAAGCATCAATTCTTCTGCGCTCAGCTTTCTTTATAGTCCAACTCTCACATCCATACATGACCACTGGAAAAAGGTGAAAATTAAAAGCATATAAATATGATCCATGTAGTCGTTTTGGCGGAGCAGGCAGTGGCACCCCACTCCAGTACTCTTGCCTGGAAAATCCCATGGTCGGAGGAGCCTGGTGGGCTGTAGTCCATGGGGTTGCAAAGAGTCAGACATGACTGAGCGACTTCATTTTCACTTTTCACTTTCATGCATTGGAGAAGGAAATGGCAACCCACTCCAGTGTTCTTGCCTGGAGAATCCCAGGGACAGCGGGGTCTGGTGGGCTGCCATCTATGGGGTCGCACAGAGTCGGACACGACTGGAGCGACTTAGCAGCAGCAGCAGTCATTTTGGAATAGCACTTCATGAAAAGTCATGAAACTATTACTCAGAAAAGATTGATCTCGAAAGTGACAGTTTGAAACAAGCAAAGATTTATTTCATCACTTTCTATTTAGGTGCCATATAGGGCTTTTTGTTTTCTATTCACCATTCACGGGCAGCAGGTAGTAAGAATGGGCACTCTCATATTATTAAATGGAAAGAACAATGTTGTCCACTGCCTGTAAAAGTCCATAGATGTATCCAGTGTATTTTGTTGATTTGCCTACATTTCTGACATCATTTCAAATCAAGACTCCTAGTTGCGGGCCCTAAGAGATAGCCTTTGATGCAAAAGGGTGCCTCCATAACAGAAAGGCAGTCCTAATGATTCAAGAAATGACTCATTTAACCCAAATAGCCTTCAGCTTAAAAAACTATAGAGATCACTCCTAAGATTTATTTCGATGTCATTTTAAAGATCCATTCCTAAAATTCCACCAAATGCTTCAACTATGCTCTCTAATAAAACTCATTATCATATCTTCATTTTCTCTTATGATGTGGAGTGGAATAGTGTAGTTTGCTTTGAGGAAAAAATAATGCTCCAAAATCTGTACCCGTCAAGAGGGAATCACTCATTTCTGTCATTCTACTTGAGTATAAGCCTCTTCAACACTATAAAAAGATGAAAAAATATAATAATAGGAAGAACTAGATTCCTCTTTCCTTCTCGGCTTGCACTTATTTTTGGTATGGTTATGACTTATACATTGTATGTACTTTAAAAAATACTTTCGATTATTAAATTTAATGAAAGGCTTGTGACCATATTGACCATTCAAAAATGCCTTGCACTTTTAAAAAATATAGGCAGATTATTAATACAACACCCTGAGCACTTTACAGTTTGAGTAATTATGTTCCATCTACCTAGGTTCCCCCTGGTGATTTCAATTTGCATACAGAATTCTCTTCACTTCCAGTTCTAAATTCTGGTGGCGTTTACTTCTATACTGATACCTGGATGTAACAACAATCTCTTTCTTCACTCATCAATTTTTATGAAGTTGAGGAAAATATACTTTATACCTTCATATATTTGCCCCCTTTTTTATAAAACACATTTATCAGGTATATCCAGTGGCCTCATTTAGATTGGTTTCCCTTCTCTGTAACTCCATGGAGGCCCTCACTTACCTACAGAGTCTACATTTGCTTCTAGTCTTCCTGGAAATGTTTTCTATGTGTGCTCAGTCACTCAGTCGTGTACAACTCTCTGCAGCCCCCTGGACTGTAGCCTGCCAGGCTCCTCTGTCCATGAAATTTTCCAGGCAGGAATACTGGAACGGGTGGCCATTTCCTACTCCAGAGACTCCTCTCCTTGACCCAGAGATCGAATCCGCATCTCTTGCATCTCCCGCACTGGCAGGTGGATTCTTTACCACCAGCACCACCTGGGAAGCCCTGGACTTCTAGAAAGTCCCATTGGGTAGGAGGGTGTAAATTCTTCACTGGGCTATCTAGCTATAGATTAACATCGGCAAGAGTAAGTTATGTTTGCTTAAGAAGTAGTAAAAGCATAATAATACTGCTATGTGAAAATACATTCTATAATAAAAAAGTGACAACCACCACCATAACTACATCATGATTAATAGAACTGTTTAATGAACACTTGTTATAGGTCAGGCATTCTTCTAAGTGTCTTAAATGTAATTACTTGTTTAATTCTCACAAAGCCCCATTTAGGTAAGTGATATTACTTTTCTTTTTTTAAATATGGGGAAAACAAGATGCTGAGATTTTAATAACTTGCTGAGAATCATATAAGCAGTAAGTGACAGAGTTGTGATTCAAGCTGAGGTAATCTGGCTGCAGAGTTTATGCTTTTATTAGTCAGTTTCACCAGAAAAACAGAGCTACTAGGATATAGAGATAGAGAAAGACATAAAAAATGATTTATTATAAGCAATTGGCCCATGTGATTGTGGAGGTGGACAAGTACCAAGATCTGCAGAGTGAGTGGGCAAGCTAGAGACTTGTAGACTTGGAGAATGGATGGCTTAGTTCTAGTCTAAGTTTGAAGATCTGGGAACTAGGAGAGATGATAAGCATAGTTTCCATAAAAAAGGAGGCAGGCTTGAGAACCAGAAAGAGGTGATGTTTTATTTAAATTCTGAAGGCAGGAAAAGAGCTGATGTCCCAGTCTGAAGGTATTTAGGCTGGAGAAATTCTCCCTACCTAAGGGAGGGTCAGTCCTTTTTTGCTATTTAGGCTTTCAGTTGATTGGATGAAGCACACACACATTAGAGAGGGCAATCTGCTTTACTCAGTCTGCCAATTTAAATGTTGATCTCATCCAAAAATACCCTCACAGACACACCCAGAGTAAAGTTCAACCAAACATATTTGACCATCTGTGGTCCCATCAAGCTGACACATATTAACAATCACAATACCCTTATCTACTATTCTGATATTTCAAAGTTATGTAGCTTCTAAAAAATGAAAAATAATGAATGATATATAGTCTCCCATTTCAAAACATGAGAATGCCTGTAATTATTTCTTTAGTGAAGATAGATCATAAAACATAAATATTCAAATACTTTGAAGCTAAGTCATCTCTAGACTATATTAAATCAGACTCTTGACCTAGATCATGGCCAAAAACAATAAGAACCTTGGTTTTCTAGGTTTTCAAATACGAAGAATCTATGTTCCCTAGCAACACCATGTGGAGCCACACAAGGAACTTCCAAATACCATTTATAGTAAGATTTTTCACCCCTCCATTACCTCTTCACTCTAAACTCTTGATTATAAGAGAAAATGAGCTCTAGAGATTTTAAACAATGTTACTAAGAGGACACTATGGTGTTTAGCCAAGTGAATATTGCTCATAAAATTGCTTAGACTTTTATATCTTCCTTGGCTTCCCTGGTGGCTCAGATGGTAAAGCATCTGCCTGCAATGCTGGAGACCAGGGTTCAATTCCTGGGTTGGGAAGACCCCCTGGCGAAGGAAATGGCAATCCAAAGTGATGTGGAGCCTCACTTTATTGTTTTTCTTATGATTACATTGATAATAATATATGGTTATTATAAAGGATTGAGAATAGTGTTAGTAACAATGAAAATTTTAGTGATGTCCTGAATAAAATGGACAAGTATAAGTACCTTTATCTATATCCTTCCTTATATGTGTATGTGTAAATATGTATGTACATATTGTTTATGTGAGTAGATATATGCTTTATGTAAATTTATGTGCATATTTATATATGTATGCGTATGCACACACATAAAGATGGACCACTGGATCCCTAATGACAAGACTCTTGCTTTGTGTTTTCTACTTTGAAAATCCTGTCCCAAGAAAAAATTTTAGCTGATAATTAACAATAAACCATTAACAAGGTATGTTTGGAAGACAATATCTTTTAACTGATAAAAATTATCTATATGAAACTTAAAGCAAATATATATCACTGCTTGTATTCAAATATACTAGGGTCCTGGCCAATGCAATAAGATAAGAAGAAATAAGGGGCATAATAATTGTAAAGGAAGATACAAACTGACATTACATGTGATCTATAATGTTACATCCATAGAATATCCAAAAGGAGCTACAAACTATTATGGAGTTTAGCAATGTTGCTAGGTATCAGGTTGATATAAAAAACACAATAGTAATCTCCTATATATATGGTACATGTTTATATATATATATATATATATATATAAAATACATGAAAGATGATGCTGTGAAAGTGCTGCACTCAATATGCCAGCAAATGTGGAAAACTCAGCAGTGGCCACAGGACTGGAAAAGGTCAGTTTTCATTCCAATCCCAAAGAAAGGCAATGCCAAAGAATGCTCAAACTACCACACAATTGCACTCATCTCACACGCTAGTAAAGTAATGCTCAAAATTCTCCAAGCCAGGCTTCAGCAATATGTGAACTGTGAACTTCCTGATGTTCAAGCTAGTTTTAGAAAAGGCAGAGGAACCAGAGATCAAATTGCCAACATCCGCTGGATCATTGAAAAAGCAAGAGAGTTCCAGAAAAACATCTATTTCTGCTTTATTGACTATGCCAAAGCCTTTGACTGTGTGGATCACAATAAACTGTGGACAATTCTGAAAGAGATGGGAATACCAGACCACCTGACATGCCTCTTGAGAAATTTGTATGCAGGTCAGGAAGCAACAGTTAGAACTGGACATGGAACAACAGACTGGTTCCAAATAGGAAAAGGAGTACGTCAAGGCTGTATATTGTCACCCTGCTTATTTAACTTCTATGCAGAGTACATCATGAGAAACGCTGGACTGGAAGAAACACAAGCTGGAATTAAGATTGCCGGGAGAAATATCAATAACCTCAGCTATGCAGATGGCACCACCCTTATGGCAGAAAGTGAAGAGGAACTCAAAAGCCTCTTGATGAAAGTGAAAGAGGAGAGTGAAAAAGTTGGCTTAAAGCTCAACATTCAGAAAACGAAGATCATGGCATCCAGTCCCATCACTTCGTGGGAAATAGATGGGGAAACAGTGGAAACAGTGTCAGACTTTATTTTTTTGGGTTCCAAATTAACATCATATGGTGACTGCAGCCATGAAATTAAAAGACGCTTACTCCTTGGAAGGAAAGTTATGACCAACCTAGATAGCATATTACAAAGCAGAGACATTACTTTGCCAACAAAGGTCCGTCTAGTCAAGGCTATGGTTTTTCCTGTGGTCATGTATGGATGTGAGAGTTGGACTGTGAAGAAGGCTGAGCGCCGAAGAATTGATGCTTTTGAACTGTTGTGTTGGAGAAGACTCTTTTTTTTTTTTTTTTAAACTTTACATAATTGTATTAGTTTTGCCAAATATCAAAATGAATCCATCACAGGTATACATGTGCTCCCCATCCTGAACCCTCCTCCCCAAGACTCTTGAGAGTCCCTTGGACTGCAAGGAGATCCAACCAGTCCATTCTGAAGGAGATCAGCCCTGGGATTTCTTTGGAAGAAATGATGTTAAAGCTGAAACTCTAGTACTTTGGCCACCTCATGCGAGGAGTTGACTCATTGGAAAAGACTGTGATGCTGGGAGGGCTTGGGGGCAGAAGGAGAAGGGGACGACAGAGGATGAGATGGCTGGATGGCATCACTGACTCGATGGACGTGAGTCTGAGTGAACTCTGGGAGTTGGTGTTGGACAGGGAGGCCTGGTGTGCTGTGATTCATGGGGTTGCAAAGAGTCGGACATGACTGAGCGACCGATCTGATCTGATCTGATCATACATGTAACATGTATTATAGACATATATCTCACATATAATATGAGATTCTTCCTTCACAATAGCAACAAGTGTATAAATTACCTAGGTGTAAATCTATTAAAAGATATGTAAGACCTTTGTGAATAAAACTGCAAAACATTTTTGAAAGATACTAATGTTGTGATTAAATGAAGCAATAGACCATATTCAAAATGTCCCAGCTCAGTCTCATAGAGATGGCATTTATCTCCCAATTTAAAATCTAAAGCCACTGTGATATTTCAGCAGAGTTTTTCATGAGGCATGAAAAGCATATACTAAAATTAATGAAAAAGAACACAGAACCAAAATAAGTCAAAGTGGTTTTGAAAAGTATGGGAAGATTGCCTTGCCAGATGCCCAAACTGTATTAATTAAGATGTTGTGGAATTGATACAAAAATAGACAAAGTGATGATGACATGGAAAGAGAACCTAGAAGCAAAACTTGTGCATAAATGGAAATTTTAGGATAAACTACTGTGTAGCACCTACTCAGTAAAATAAAATATTATTTTACAGTATTTGCCTCATAAAGAAAAATAAAGCTCATTGTAAAACTCGTCACCAATCCAGTCCATAGAAAATGATAAACCAAAATTAGGGATGGAGAAGTGAAAATATCAATAGATTGAAGAACGACGTACAGAGAGCTTCAAATATATCTGTAATTTAGTATGTCTTAATAATCTGAAACAAATTTATAAAATTGTATGGTGACTGTTTTGATTCTTATTCTCTATACTATTCCATAGAATTATAATACTTAAATCTGTTTTTAAAAAGTTAATATAAAAACAATTATAGTCACCTCTATGTGACATATGGTTTTAAATAAGCCAGAATCATTGATTTGTTCATTCAGTCATTTGATGAACTGCCAGCAGAAGATGGACTATGTTGATAGAGAACATGGTTTAGTTGAGGCTGAGCTGTTTGAACTATGAGTCTAGGGATTATTCTGTAAGAAAGAGTACTGAACCAATGACTGAGAAACAGGGATTCTCTCATTTCAACTCTAAAATAAGCTGGTTATGTGCCGTGAGGTTGTTGATGGAGCAGTACATAAGAGACAGTAGCAGGATGAAAATCAAAGAACTACTGGCAACAGCTCCACATGTTGGCGAAGAACTTAAGAAAATTTTATGTATGTTAGTCCCTCGGTCATGTCTGACTTTTTGAGACCCCATGGGCTCTAGCCCACCAGGTTCCTCTGTCTGTGGGATTTCCCAGCAAGAATACTTGAGTGTGTTGCCAGTTCCTTTCTCCAGGGCATCTTCCCAACTCAGGGGTCGAACCCAAGTCTTCCACATTGCAGGGAAGCCCATGAAAATTCAATATTGGAGCACATAACTAAAGTCTGTTTATCTTCCTGCCTTGGCTCCCACCATGCCCTCTGAAAATCTAAATTATAGACCTAAATATATATAAATTATGGCTACAGCAAATGCTTGTGTATAGGCAAAATGTTACATGAAAGTAAAAAGAAGTCCCTCAAAATGTGGTTCAACTTCTGTTATGGAAATAGAAGTTCAAAAGAAATAGATTTTTGAATTCAACAAGGGATGAAAGGCATTCACTGCTTTAGGGAAAAATGAGTTCTCAGTATTGGAATCTGAATATTGTGTGCCAAGGAAGTTGCCCATTGATTCAGATCTTAAACAGAGAGATGGACTAGTGATATTTAAGATCCCTTCCTACTCCAGGAATCTACTACTTTGATTCCAGGATACTTCCCTTGATTTGTCAAGCTTTCTTGAGTATGGTTGCATCTAGAGAGAATCCCCTGAGACAGAGCTTTGACTTCTGATTTTAGCTGTAGAATATCACTTAGCTTTCTAAGAAGAATTTTGATTATATAAGAATTCCTTGTTGTGTCCATATTTCTAAGAATTGAGAGAGTCTGAACCTTGTGTATTCCTTCTCTTTCTCTCTAGAAATATTTTTTCTCTGCCCTTGTAACTGCAAGGAACTACTTCTTTCGTATCTAAGATTCCCACAAGCCTTCATCCTATTGCTAGAAAGCATCATCCTCTTAGGTAAACAGTACTTAGACTGTTAGTTGCATCATCCAGAGTTTTTGCCATCAATTTAATGATAGCCCTTGCTATCTGAGTCAAAGAATTAGGAAACAGTTTGCACGCATGCATGCATGCCAAGTCACTTCAGTTGTGTCTGACTCTTTGTGACCCCATGGACTATAGCCCACCAGGCTTCTATGTCCATGAGATTCTCAGGCGAGGATGCTGCAGTAAGTTGCTGCGCCCTCCTCTGGGGCATCCTCCCAATCCACAGATCAAACTCTCATCTCTTATGTCTCCTTCATTAGCAGGTCAGTTCTGTACCACTAGCACCACCTGGGAAGCCAGGAAAACACTTTAATTTTATTTAAATTAATATCAGCACACAATGTCAAATAAGTAATTCATCTTTTTTATTAATTCAAGACAGTGTCAAAGTACGAATTCATTGCTAAAGATTCAAGATGACTTTTTAGTAAATTTAGAGATGAGCAAATTACAATTGATGGCTAAACTATAAATATTTCACATATTAAAAATGACCGATGCCACTTTGGCTGATCCCAACAGCTTTTTAAGATTAAACCCAGTATACACAAAGATGGAGACTGCTGCTGCTGCTGCTAAGTCACTTCAGTCGTGTCCGACTCTGTGTGACCCCATAGACGGCAGCCCACCAGGCTCCCCCGTCCCTGGGATTCTCCAGGCAAGAACACTGGAGTGGGTTGCCATTTCCTTCTCCAATGCATGAAACTGAAAAGTGAAAGCGAAGTCGCTCAGTCATGTCTGACTCTAGCGACACCATGGACTGCAGCCCACCAGGCTCCTCCATCCATGGGATTTTCCAGGCAAGAGTACTGGAGTGGGGTGCCATTGCCTGATTATTGGTGTTTTCTTCCCTACCAGAGTAACCATGTAAGGAAGAATATTCTTTACAGTGATATATCCTCTGAGTTTTATATGATCACTGAGAGTGACCACAAAAAATAGAGCTGTAGATGTGGGTTAGCTGAAGGAGATGAGAAAGTGGTCCATTCATGGTAGAAATAACTCAAACTTTGGAGTCAGACTGATATTTACGAACTGATACTGTGGAACTTTGGAAGAGTTATTTATTCTCTCTGAGTGTTGATTTATTCATTGTAAAGTAAAGCCCAATTTATATTTTTTTTAAAAATGACCAGTGCCAGACATATCTCCAGAGCTGATGGTTGACTCAAATCACTTAGACAACCAGGCAACTTTCAATTATCTGTTGATATACAGGGCTTCCCTGGTAGCTCAGATGGTAAAGAATCTGCCTGCAATGCAGGAGACCCAGGGTTGGATCCCTGGGTTGAGAATATCCCCTGGAGAAGGGAATGGCAACTCACTCCAGTGTTCTTGCCTGGAGAATCCCATGGACAGAGGAGCCCGGTGGGCTACAGTCTGTGGGGTCACAAAGAGTCATACACAACTGAGCAACTAACACACACACGTTGATATGCGAGCCCAGTGAAAGTCGCTCAGTTCTGTTGGACTCTCTGCCACCCCATGGACTATACAGTCCATGGAATTCTCCAGGCCAGAATACTTTTATTGTTGTAACTAGGTTTTAATATCATCTGTACTTTTAGCATGCTTGGGTTATATGTGTTTTATTGACTAGATAACTGACAGTAAGCAAATTTAAACTAAATCAGTTTGTTTTCAAACTGATAAGTGACGCTGGAAAAGCCATTGAATAGACGGGAGTTGGAACAATTCTTAGATGAAATTGTCTTCTTTCAAGCCACTGTAATAATTAGTATGCATGGCACATTACTGAAAAACAATGTCATATTTACTCTTCATTCAGTCCCTGCCTAAAAACTGTATACTACAGCCCCATTGACCATTGAAGACTATTTTCAAGGGGAATCAGAAAATCTTAACTGTAACCAAGCCTTCTTGACATAAATAGCTAACTGAAATGGTAGGACTCTTGTTGCTTTATTGAATGGCAAATGGATACATTCTTTTGTAAAATACACATGATCTTGGGAAGAGAGTATATAAAGTACATCTTAGAAAGTAACTTTATAGTTTCAACACCTAAAAGGAATTTACTATTTAAATAACAATGCTGTGGCAAAATTCCCTGGTAAATGAAACAGCTCTTGTATCATGCAACTAATCAGCATCTTATTTGTTCTAAAACATCAGATTTTCACATATGAAATCTCTTCACAGTGGAATAAATCTGCATTGTTGTCCCATTGGAAAGACAATCTCTGCATTGATAAATACCACATGACTCTTGTTTGTATGGGCTTCTGTGGTGGCTCAGTGGTAAAGAAATTGTCTGCCAATGCAGGAGACATGAATTCAGTCCCTGGGTCAGGAAGATCCCTTGAAGAAGGAAATGGCAACCTATTCCAGTATTCTTGCCTGAGAAATCCCATGGACAGGAGAACTGGAGGGCTACAGTCTATAGGGTCACAAAGGTGGCTCAGACAGTAAAGCGTCTGCCTGCAATGCGGGAGACCAGGGTTCAATTCCTGGGTAGAGAAGATCCCCTGGAGAAGGAAATGGCAATCCACTCCAGTATTCTTGCCTGGAAAATCCCATGGACTGAGGAGCCTGATAGGCTACAGTGCATGGCGTTGCAGAGTCGAACATGACTGAGCGACTTCACTTTCACTTTAGCGACTAACAACAACAGTTTCTTTTTATAGAGGCTGACACAGAATTTAAAACTAATGATGTTCCCCACTCCCATTCTCTGTGAATCTGCTAGGAAAAGCTTTCATTGAACATGGTTCACCTATCCAAAACTGTATGGCCTGTCTGATACACCGTTCCCACTCCACTTGAACAAATTTTGCTCTTTCCCCACTCTTAAGTGTAATTGTTTACTTCCTCTGACCTAATTTCATTTGATCCTAGTCTCTCCAATGCCTTACTGTTGGTTTATATCTTTGTGTATGCATATAGGTGTTAGGTGTTATACAAGTGTTTTTTAACAATTGTTGTTTTCATGAATTTGGTGTTTCTTTTCGACTATGATGGCTATATTTTATGTTTGTGCTTTTTTCCCACCATGAGTTTACCTTTTCTTTGCTGCTGCTGCTGCCTTTTCTTTATCTGATTTTAAATTCCAACAGCAAAGACCACTCCAACAAAGTCTATTTTGTTCACTCAGCTTCTAACTTATATACTCAATATTTTTGAATGAACAAATGAATGAATATATTATGTACATTTAATACACGAGTATATTTTTTTAATTATAAAAAATATAATTTTAAAAATAAATGATAAAATCCTTTTTATCATAGGGTTTCCCATGAATGCATTTCCATAATTCTAAAATAGTACACTAAATGCACTGCTTTGCTGATGGCTCAGATGGTAAAGAATCCACCTGTAATGTGGGAAGCCTGGATTTGATCCCTGGTTTGGGAAGATCCCCTGGAGGAAGGGATGGCAACCCACTCCAGTATTCTTGCCTGGAGAATCCCCAGGGACAGAGGAGCCTGGCAGGCTACAGTCCATGGGGTCACAAAGGGTCAGACACGACTGAGCAAATAAGCAAACTAAGCATAGCACAAATGCTTTGCAATTCATAGCTCCTATTCAATATCCCCTTGTTTTCTTATTGTCTGAGTGACAAGTCTACTGATACCTTAAGAAAAGAACTCAGTTTTTCACAAATGCTTTTATCTGGTCACCAAGTAGTACTTACTATTTTCATTTTTTCCCCAGTCTTTATATCTATATCAAAATCACATCTAAACTATGCAACCAAACTATGCATCTAAGCTTTCACATTTGTGACCCAAATCAGACCAAGACTCATCCAAAGAGAGAATAAGCAAAAATGAAGCTATGTTTTACTTTGTATCTCCCACTTGCATCTACTGAGTTTTCAACACAATGTCTTACTTGCTAAAATTCTTCATAATGTCTCCTTTTAATGGGAAATTGATTTCTAAATATGAAAATAAAGCAAGACTATACTGCAGCCAAAATGTAGATACTCCAGGGAGTTTATTTTAATAGGCTTTTATCTATGTTTCTGGTTTGGTTTTTTTTTTTTTTTTTTCATTTGCAAGTCTGAACTTCTGTGATGTTCTAATCTCAGTAGATGTTCAATAAGTGGGAGAAAACAAAAGGCCCAAGTAATATGTCATCCACATTCCATTTAGTGCTGGAATGATAGTTTACCTGTAATTACCTATAATTCATGTCTTTCTAAAATGGTAATGAACTACATTTATCATATTTAGTAACCACTCATTAATTAGATGGATCTGTGAGTCTATATGATATCTGTTGTGCATCTTATGGGAATCCTTTCCTCAGCCTAAATTCTTTTGGGATTTTAATATTCTTGATTATCTTTTCAATTTTACTCCTTTTAATATAGATTTTTTCTCTCTTTGTAAATTAACTAAGACATTTTTATTTTCCTAAAGCATAGTAATTCTCTGACAGTTGCATAGTTTCCATCATCTGTTAGGCTGAACCACTCACATCAGACTTTTAACATTCGATGTGGCTTGCCCCAGAACTGATTTGATTACAGCCATCAGTACTGCCCACAAAAGCAAACTGGATAAACCGTGATTTGCCCACCAGGGATAGGAACAGCAGTGGGTTCAGGTCGTTCATTGTCCCTTTCTAGGAGAGGCAAGAAATCAATAAAACAAGTGTTCATCACCAAATTTGTATACCCAGGGAGATGGCAACAGTTAATATCAAAAGGAAAATACAATGTGCTTAGTAAAAAAGGGGGGAAAGGAGATTTTTAAAAAGTATTTATTGAAAACCTTGTTTTATTAGTTGATTATTTTCCCTGAATACAGGCATGCATATTTAGTATTTTATGTTTAGTATATTTTAGTAATTTAGTATACTAAATTTAGTATAATTTAGTAATTTTAGTATATTTAGAACTTAAAGTTGTTGGAAAATTGGGTAACTTTAAAAGAAACTAAAGTTAATTTTATACAGTTAACAACAGAACCACAAGCAAACAAATATTTTATTCTAAAGTAATAGGATATAAGTTTAGAACCAAGAAAAGTTAAAAAGTAATTATAGTTTTCCTTTTGTTACAGTTCGAAAAAGAGTAATTTAATTTTTAAGAAAGATTTGCTATAAAAATTGTGCCATTATTTCTTATGATATTGACATTTTTATCTTTTATACTAACCCGTAAGCTCTCCTTCCCACTCTCAGAAGTTACAAACATGAGAGAGAATAAATGGCCTATAGTCAAAATTACAAAAATAACTTTAAGGTCAGCCATAGCCTTGTACTTCACAGAGGCAAAAATTTTCTACGAACAGCTTGTTTTAAAAAACAAAAATGTCTATAAATATATAAAGTGAGCAATTTTAGTATCATTGCCCTGACTCAGTGGTAAAGAATATACCTGCTAATGCAGGAGACTCAGGAGATGCAGGTTTGAGTCCTGGGTTGTAATGATCCCCTGAAGAAGGGAATCACTCTAGTATTCTTGCCTGTAGAACACCATGGACAGAGGAGCCTGGTATGGAGTACAGTCCATGGAGTCACAAAGAGCTGGACACAACTGAGCACCTGAACACACGTTGGATACTAAAAGCCTAGAAAATGGGGTTGCAAAGGGTATAGAAACCATTCTTAATTTTTAATATTAGTATTTTCTAACCTTAAAGTGGGCTTCCCAGGTAGCTCAGAAGTTAAAGAACCTGCCTGCAATGTGGGAGAGCTGGGTTCGATCCCTGGGTTGGGAAGATCCCCTGAAGAAGGAAATGGCAACCCACTCCAGTATTCTTGCCTGAAAATCCCATGGACAGAGGAGCCTGGTGGGCTATACTCCACAGGGTAACAAAGAGTTGGACACGACTGAGCGACTTCACTTTCAACCTTGAAGTAGAAACTTAAAGATAAAATATATATGTTATTAATACTATAGTGACTAAGTATATAAGCTATGACTAAACAGACAGGGTTAAGTTAAAATCCTATTCTCTTACTTGTGTAATCTAGGTGAAATTATTCATCCTATCTGAGTCTATATGATAACATGGAGAAATAAGTGTCCCCACCTCCTAATGAAGTGAAAGTCGCTCAGTCATGTCCAACTCTTTGTGACCCCATGGACTATACAGTTTATGAAATTCTCCAGGCCAGAATACTGGAGTGAGTAACCTTTCCCTTTTCCAGGGATCTTCCCAACCCAGGGATTGAACCCAGGTCTCCCACATTGCAGGTGGATTCTTTACCATCTGAGTCACAGGGGAAGCCCACCTCATAAGATTAATGCAAAGATAGAATGAAAGCAGGCATGCTGCCCAGTGCCTGGTACATAAGAAACATTCAATAAGTGTTAATTGCTATAATTATACAAACCATAAATTATGAGTTGTTATACAAACATCCTACTAGCTCTCATCCTGACTTTAACTCTAGAACATCTGAAAGGTGCAAGCAAAAATATAAGGGGAAGAGGAAGGCTGCCTACAAGAGCCAAAAGTCTTTATGCAAAGAGGTCCTTTTTAGTACTGTGGTGACACAGACTCTCTCTCTCTCTCTCTCTCTCTCTCTCTCACACACACACACACACCTTACATGTTAAAGTAACCTAGGATCATTAAAATGTGGGTTAATAATAATAAATTTTTTAAAGCAGAGTCTCGAAGCCACAGAGAAACTTGGTAAAAAATCTGGGGATTTAGATTGATCGTGGAGAGTTATATTTAAACATGATTACCATGTTGCCAGTGGGAAGTGTGTCTTAGAATAATCAGGTTTGAGAAGGCTAATAATAGAACACTAGATCTGTAGTTGCCTCGGAGTCACTTGGCTGAGGAAGGGGAAAGCTAAGCCCACCATGAGGCATAAATATTGAATGAAGGCCACTTGAAAAGGAACCAGTGAAGAGAAGCTCACTTGTTTTTCATGATTTCCTCTCTTTTCTATTGTAGTTTTCTCCATAAACTATTGAAATTATAAAATCTGTAGCTTCTTGAAGGGATGGAGGCTTTATTTATTTATTATCCCCATAGCTTAGCTTAGTTCCTGGCACATCATTAGTGCTCAGTATGAGTTTAGTTGGAGAAGGAAATGGGAACCCACTCCAGTATTCTCGCCTGAAGAATCCCATGGACAGAGGAGCCTGGTGGGCTACAGTCCATGGGATCACAAAGAGTCGGACATTACTGAAGTGACATAGCAGCATAGCAGCAGCATGAGTTTAGCAGGTTAAATAAATGAAGGTTCTGAGTGAGGGAAATAGAACAATGAGGAAAAGTCTGTTTGTACCCCTACAAGAGATATTGAGATGGTTTTAGGTTTTGCATCTGTATTGTATGAGTTTCTTTTTTATGTTTTAACTTTTTATTTTTTAGAGGTGTAGTCAAATAACAATGCTGTGATAGTGTCAGGTAAATATCAAAGAGTCTCAGCCATACATATACATGTATCCATTCTCCTCCAAACTCCCCTCCCCTCCTCCAAACTCATAAACATTGAGCAAAGCTCCATATGCTTATACAGTAGGTCCTTGTTGGTTATCCTTTATAAATATAGCAGTGTGTACATGTCCATCCCCAAATCCCCCACTATTCACCCCTGGCAACCATAAGTTTGTTCTGTTTGAGCTTCTTAAGGATAGAATTCTGTTCATACATTAGAAACATGGATATGGCTCAATAAATTGATTTTGTTGTTGTTTGTTACTTTAAATTGGAGAAGGGAATGGCACCTCACTCCAGTACTCTTGCCTGGAAAATCCCATGGATGGAGGAGCCTGGTAGACTGCAGTCCATGGGGTCGCTAGGAGTTGGACACAACTGTATAACTTTCAAGTAGAAAACCTGAGCGACTTCACTTTCACTTTTCACTTTCATGCATTGAAGGAAATGGCAACCCACTCCAGTGTTCTTGCCTGGAGAATCCCAGGGACGGGGGAGCCTGGTGGGCTGCCATCTCTGGGGTCGCACAGAGTCAGACACGACTGAAGCGACTTAGCAGCAGCAGCAGTTGCTTTAAATAATCAAGCACATAAATAATATACTTTTTAATTGTTGCTTTTGTTGTATCAAAACTCTAGCTTCTTTTATTTTAAATCAAATATTATTTTGGAAATGCCTTACTATTTCATAATAAGTTAATAAGTTTGTGTTAACTAGCACTATGATATTTACATTTTAGTGGAATATTTACTTAGAGGCACATTTATCAAATAGTCAGTTGTTCATCTAACAAATATTTAGTGTCTGCTTGTCAAAGGCATTTTTCAACTTTAGGGATATAAGACAAGCAAGGTTTCTATTCTTATAAGTTGGATAGTCAGATAAGAAGTAACTAAAACAAATGAACAAGATTAATTTCAGACAGTAATTAATGCTGTAAAGTCAGTAAAATAGAATGTTTTGATATAAAGCAATGAAGGATGTGAATTTAAACCAAAAGTTCTCTCTGAGGATATTACTTCTGAACTGAAATCTGAATGGTGCCAAGGATCCAGTCATAGAGAAATCTATGTCAGGAGAAAAAGGATCCAGCCACAGAAAAATCTATGTCAGGAGAAAACCAAAAACTGAAAAGGTCTCAAAGTGAAATAAACTTTACATTTTCAAAGATAGAAAGATGCTACCCTACTCAAAATCCCGAGAGGACTTTTTAGAGACACTGGCAGGCAGACCTTAAAATTCATGTGTAAATGTGAAGAATGCAAAGTAGTGCAAAACAACTTTGAAAAAAGTTAAGTTTGCAAGACTTACACTAATAAACTTCAAGACTTATTATAAAGTCACAGTCTGTAACACTTGTCTTAGTTTAAAGACAAACGAATATATCAATGGAACAGAATATAGAGTCCAGAAATAGATGCACATTTATATTACCAACCGATTTTTATCAAAGATGCAATTCAGTGAAGAAAGGAAGGCTTTTTCAACAAATATTCCTGGTAAAATTGAATATCATTTTAAGAAGAGATGGATTAATATCGCATGCCTTATAAAAATTAACTGAAATGGATTATAAACATAAAGCCTAAAACTTTAAAATTTCTAGAAGAAAACATAGAAAATTTTTGTGACCTTGGGTTAGACAAAGATGTGTCTGAAAATTACATGAAAAGTATAATTCATGAAAGAATTGATGAAAAATTGATAAATCTGGGCTTGATCACAATTAAGAATTTCTGCCTTCAGAAAGACATTTATAAGAGAATAGGAAAGCCATAAACTGGGAAAATGTATTTCCAAATACCATATATGATAAAGGACTTAACCCTGAATGTATCAAGAACTTTCAAATCAAATGATGAGGAAACAGTTCAACTTCAAAAAAGATGAGCAAAAGATTTCAAGAAACCCCTCTCTATAACAGAAACACAGACAGCAAATAAACATATAAAAATACTCAACATTCTTGGTCATTAATCTAAAACACACCCGTGACAAAATTTAAAATTAAAAAAGACTGATCATACCAAGTGTTGGTGAGAATGTAGAGCAACTGAAACTGTCATACATTACTGGTGGAAAAGTGAAATAATATCACCACTTTGGAAAACAGTTTGGTAGTTCTTTTAAAAGTTAAACATATACCTACCATGTGGCCCAGCCATTTACTCCTAGGTATTACCCAAGAGGAATGAAAGTATGGGTCTATACAAAAACTTATAGACAAATGTTCAAAGCAACTTTATTTCTAATATCCCAAACCTGAAAACCACCCTAATGTTCACCATAGGTGGCTGGATAAACAAACCATGCTATATCTATTCAATGGAATGTCATTTAGCAATAAAAAAAGGAATGAACTATTGATATAGCAACAACATGGATGAATCTCAAAATGGTTATGCTGGGTGAAAGAAGTGAAACTAAAAAAAGAACACGTACTGTATTATTCCATTTACATAAAATTACAGAAAAAAATATCCATCGTGGCAGTAAGAAGATCATCTGTTCTTGGGGGGTAAGAAGACATGGAAAGGCATGACTGAGGAAGTAGAAAAGACAAAAGAAAATTGGAGATGATAAATATGCTTTTAATCTTGATTGTGTTTATGGTTTCATGCATGTATACAAATGTCAAAAATTACCAAATAGTACACTTTAAATCTGAGAAGGCAATGGCACCCCACTCCAGTACTCCTGCCTGGAAAATCCCATGGATGGAGGAGCCTGGTAGGCTGCAGTCCATGGGATTGCTGAGGGTCGGACACGACTGAACGACTTCACTTTCACTTTTCACTTTCATGCATTGGAGAAGCAAATGGCAACCCACTCCAGTGTTCTTGCCTGCAGAATCCCAGGGACGGGGAGCCTGGTGGGCTGCCGTCTATGAGGTCACACAGAGTCGGACACGACTTAAGTGACTTAGCAGTAGCACACTTTAAATGTGTTCAGTTTGTTATATGCCGATGATACCTTTATGTATACACTAATTAGAGTTATATTATAACTCTAACATAATTAGAGTAGTGAAGGAGAGTGGTGAAGTGGAGATGCTCCAAGATGACGTCAGAGAGGTTGCAACCTGGATCACACAGGACCTTAAAGAGGAGGAGGGCTTTGTTCCAGGTACCATGGGGGAGCCACTGGAAGATTGATTTATATTTTAGAAGGATCATCCCAACTAACAAATGAAGAAGTAATTATAGAAGGGCAACAAAGAGGGTGGTAGAAAGGCTTTGCAACAGTCCTGGCAAGAGAAGACAGTGTTTTTGAACTAAGGTGGCAGAAATGGAGAATGGAGAGAAAGATACAGAGAATTATAAAGTTTCACTAACATGGAATGCCTTTTTGGATTTGTTTAGATTTTGAGAACATATGGTTTGGAGTATTCTTTGCAGAGCACCGCTGTATTCTAGGCTTTAGGTTACCAAGTGCATCAGCTCCATTGTCCTCCAATCCTTCTTGCTAATACCTGTTTTCCAGTTGCTCTACTTTGGGCACTTGAGTACTAGCACTAAGTTAAAGCACCCAGGCCTTCCTTCTCTTTTTACTGCTGCCCGATTCCTCCTCTCATAGAGGCTATGTATATATATGTAGATAGATATAGATATATACATATAAAGAAATAAAGGTTCAGAACTACTGCTACAATAAAATGTCACAATCCCTTGCTAAGTTTCTGGACCTGATTCAGTTTTTAACCCAAAAACCACTGAATGAAATCAAGGCTGGGTTTCATGAGTGAAGGACACTGTAAGATCATGGCAAATGCTATCATAATGATTCTCCCTGTCCTTCTCTGAAGGGATCTACACTCATCTACTTAAGGAACTACGTACTGGGGAAAGGAGACTACTCAAATGTTCAAGAAATGTGTATTGAGATAAGTACCCACTTCATGGTCAGCTAAGTGTATGGACTCAGTCAGTGGTTATTTATATATATTTATGTATATATCTATATAATTTGAATCCAGTTCTGGGTAGTGGAGGGAGAGAAGAGGGATAGGAACTTGAAAAAGAAACTACTTGAGCCTGGTGCTAGGGTCAGAGAATTCCCCTGAGATGCCTTACAGACTGCTTGTGAGCCAAGCTTTAGTGTTACTCTGGCATTTGTCTCTTCTTTATGAAAAGTATCTCACTTAGTGATTCTTGTTGTGAAGGACAGGCCCCAAAGTAATCCAGAACTTATCCAGAATCACTTAGGAAGATTCTGACCAGGGAAAAACAGAAAATTCATTCATATATAAATTAATTCACTCATTTAGTTTTTCCGTTTATTCTTCCAATAAGCATTTGGTGGTTTACGTTGAAAGCACAGAAATGAAATACAAGCAAGAGATTGTAACTGAATATTATTTCAGCTACCCCTGATTTATTCAATAAACACTTTCTTTCCTCACCCTAGGTAAAGTTGCTTTTTTATTTCAGAGCTAAAAAAAAACCTCACATTAGCATCAAATAAAACATAGATTTTCTTCAAAGACAGCTGATCTTGAATCACTACACGGTGTCTAGCTACAACAATAGGTTTTAACAGCTGCAGTGAAAGGTCTACTTAACCCAGCTATTTATATACAGATAGTTCTTCCAGAGCACTGAATAAATCCTCCGAAATGAAATTATTTGGTGAGCAGTTAAATGCTGAAATAATGGTACACTAATGCCAGCTGATGAAGAGCCCACTGGCACCCCTCATCCCTCAGACCCAACCCGCCCCCTTTCTAGTCATCACTCCCTCCTTTAGCCCTAAATCCACCAATAAAATTGAGGAAGAAAGGGAGGAGCAAAGACAAGTACTTAATAATAGTGATCTCTGGGATTAGAATATTTATAACTAATAATGAGGATCTTGCTTCCATAGTCAACACTGTTGAACTACAGGATTCATATATGAGAATCTTACTATAGGGCCAAAAATTGGAGGGAAGAGTGAGAAATCTGGCATTTAACCAGAATTTCACCACAGGTCAAGAATGAACATTTATTGAGGATATTCTGAGCTTTGTGTATGCTTTCCCATGCTACCTCTTTTCAGCCTTTGGCAATCCTATGACCTTGAAATTATCTACATCTTTCATTTATAGAAACAGAAACTTGAAGAAATCAGACAATAATGGAAATTTGGATTCAAAACATTATGGTTCTCCTCCTACCTTACCAACTGCTCCTTCTCATTCCCTCTTCCGGGTTCTTTGACCCCAAAACACCAGAGTGCCCTGGGCTTAGTTCTTGATTGCCTTTTCTCTTTCTCAATCTCAATCAGCCTCAACAGTTAATGAACTATAATACATGCTGAGGACTTGAAGCTTTGTATCTCTATTTCTATCTGCTTTTTATATTCAACTGCCTCCCTGACATCTCCACTTGAATGTCTAATAGGCATCTCGAAGTTTTACATGTCCAGAACTAAACTCCTAATTCTCACAGTCCTGAAATCTGTTTTTCCTATAGTTTTCCCACCTTTGATGACAATTCCATCCTTTTAAGGGGCTTCCCAGGTGGCTCACTGGTAAAGAATTCACCTGCGAACGCAGAAGATACAGGAGGCATGTATTCGATCCCTGGGTTGGAAAGATACCCTGGAGAAGGAAATGACAACCCACCCCAGTATTCTTGCCTGGGAAATCCCATGGAGAGAGGAGTCATCTTTTTAAACTGCTCATAACATCCTTGGAACCTCTTTTCCTTTAATCTTTCACATCTAATAAATACATCAGTAAATCTTGTTATTTCTACCCTCATAATAGCAATATAACAGAATCTAACCACATCTCACAAGCTGTATAGCTAAAATCCTAGAGCAAGCCACAGTCTTTTCCTACCCGGATTATTGTGATAGTCTTTCAACTGGCCCTCTGATTCCACCTTGTCTTTCCTACAGTCTATTCTCAACAGAGCAGTCAGAGTGATGCTTTGAAAATACATGTCACTTCTCTCCCCAGAACTCTGCAAGGTTTTTAATCTCATGTATCAATGAAAACCAAAGTCCTTACTAAGCAAGACAAGGTTTACACGAACTGGCCCTTCTACCTTGCTGTCCTCATCTCTTACCACTCTCTCCTTTGCTGGCTTTGCTCCAGTCACACTAGCCTGCTGTTTCTTGAACATACCAAGGATATTTGTGCCTCAGGGGCTTTGCACCTACCATTTTCTCTGCTTAGAATGCTCTTCCCCACAGGGAACTTTATGTGGGAATTGAGCTATATTCCCTCACTTCCTACAGTTTTCCACTCAAAGATTACCAAAGATGGTTTCCCTGAACATCACAAAGTAGCAACTTTCTTGCCACCCAACACCTGCATCCACCTTCTGGTCTTTATTTTTCTGTATTGCATGTGTCGTTGTTAGACATACAGTACATTGACTCATTTTCTATCTCTTACGACTAAGCATAAGTTCTATGGGAATATGGACTTTGTTTTGTACTTTCTGAATACCTAGCACCTACAACAGTGTCTATCATGTATTACTTTTGAATGAAACCATTATTTTTCATCATTCAAGTAGAGTTGAATATCAGCATTCTCATGGTTTGATTTACTTAGTAGATTCTCAATAAATATTTGTTCAATTGTAAGAATGAATTAAACCTATGACAGCCTAATTCTAAAGTCCATGTTCTTCCTAGTATACAATTCTGCTTCTCTATGAAGCTGCTTACAACAAAATATTTCCTTTCAGAAATTCTTTTCTTTGTTCAAAATCATAAAGTATGGTGTATTAGTTATAGCTATTTGTACAGCTAGAAAAATATAATAAAAGTATTCTTGTGCTTGCTAACTGTTATGGAATTACCTACCAACAGATAGGGTTTGTCCTTTGTCTATTAAGAAAATCCAGACTGGATGAGTCAGATCTGAACTCTAAGCAGTGCCCCAGGATTCAGCTACCTGGGTTAGATGCAGAGCCTTCAGGAGAGCTAGCAGCTGGCCAAGGCATAGCACTCATCACTCTGTTTATAACTCAGACTTTCCTCTTGTAGTAATTTTTAAAATGTACAAGCAAAAAGGTATTTATTTGACTTAGTTACCCTTTGACTTGGAATGGATTTGCCTTCAGTTCTGAAAAATCCAGTATGCAATATGTGTACATAACGCTACCTTCTATAGCAGTGTGTATGTGCTCAGTCGTTCAGTTGTGTCTGACTTTCTTTGCAACCCCATGGACAGTAGCCCACCAGGCTCCTCTGTCCATGGGATTCTCCAGGCAGGAACACTGGAAGGGGTTGCCGTACCCTTCTCCATGCGATCTTCCTGACCCATGGATTGAATTCAGCTTCCTGCGTCTCCTGCACTGCAGGGTGATTCTTTACCTACTGAGCCATCTTCTATAACAGATAATCCTCCAAATCTCAGAGGGCTACACTGTACATCTTTGTTTCTCATTTATGTTGCAGTACAACACAGGCTGACTGGTGGGTTCTCTTCTCATTTTTTATTCAGAGACCCAGACACCTTCCATTTTGTTGTCCTATCTTTCCCTCAGTCCTTAGAATCCTCTTCACTCATTCAGTAGATGAGAGAAGAGAGCAAGGATCTTCTGTGGGAGGATTTGTGTGTGGGTCCTATGTATTAGTCAGAGTTTCCAGAGAAGTAGAACTGGTAGGATATGTGTGTGCATGTGTGTGTGTATGGAAAAAAAGATTTATTATAAGGAACTGGCTCTTGAGATTATGGAGACTGACAAGTCCCAAGATCTGCAGTCAGCAAGCCGGAAACCCAAGAGAGCCAATGGTATAATTCTAGTCTGAAAGCCAGAAGGCTCAAGACCCAGGAAGAGCTGATGTTTCAGTTTGAGTCTGGAGGCAGGAAGAAACCAATGTGCCAGTTCAGGCACAGGAGTTCCCTCTTATTCAGGCTTTTTGTTGTATTTGGGTCTTCAACTGATTGAATTAGGCCCACCCTCATTAAGGACTGAATCAATTGCTTTACACAATCTACTGAATCAAATGTTCATCTCATCCAGAAATGGCATCTCACAGACACTCTCAGAATAATGGGATATTCAACATGTGTCTGCCAAAGTCACCCCAAGAGTTGATAACCTTGCAGCAAAAGAGAAAGAGAGTAGAATTTCCTTCCAGGTTTTCCTGGGCCAGGCTGGGATGTGAGGTGCATCACTTCTGCATGCCTTCTCTTGGCCAGATCTCAAGTACATCAGTTCAGTTCAGTCACTCAGTTGTGTCCGACTTTTTGTGACCCCGTGAACCACAGCACACCAAGCCTCCCTGTCCATCACCAACTCCTGGAGTTTACTAAAACTCCTGCCTTCAATCTTTCCCAGCATCAGGGTCTTTTCCAATGAATCAGCTCTTCGCATCAGTTGGCCAAAGTATTGGAGTTTCAGCTTCAACATCAGTCCTTCCAGTGAATATTTAGGACTGATCTCCTTTAGGATGGACTGGTTGGATCTCCTTTCAGTCCAAGGGACTCTCAAGAGTCTTCTCCAACACCACAGTTCAAAAGCACCAATTCTTCGGCACTCAAGGGCTTTCTTTATAGTCCAACTCTCACATCCATACATGACTACTGGAAAAAACATAACCTTGACTAGATGGACATTTGTTGACAAAGTAATGTCTCAGCTTTTTAATATGCTGTCTAGGTTGGTCATAACTTTCCTTCCAAGGAGCAAGAGACTTTTAATTTCATGGCTGCAGTCATCATCTGCAATGATTTTGGAGCTCAGGTACATGGTCCCATCTAAATACAACGGGACTAAGAACAGGTAATTCCTGGGTAAGCAGCTATTTCTTAGCAACATGGCCAGTTTATCTACTGTAAGAAAACATAAATTTTTGGAAGACAACTTGATTTCTGATATTCTCATTTGAAAATTCATCTTTTACATCATGAAGTATAGAATTACATCTATGGATTACTCTCACTGTCATCAGTATTGTGAATGAAGAGAATATGCTGAAATACTTGGAAAGCATGTTCAGATTATCTCATAAGTAAAAAAAGCAAATATCCATTTTTCAGGCCACTAGATTAAGATTTGTTTGGGAATAGTTTCTAGGGAACAAATTCACAATGGTCTGTTCCACTCTATAAAATGTGTATTCTATCTTACAGTGATCCCTAATTCACTTCTTAACCCACCTGAGTTCAAACAAGACCTAGTACCAATGAGTAACATACCAATTTGAAGATACTTAGCATCTTGAACTATATCCTGATTGCTTAGGGTCTATCTTGCTTCCCAAGTTTTTGAACAGTGCTGGAACTCAGCCATTCTACACAACCACATGCCCTCAGAAGTAAAGAGGAGAAATCTTTACGAAGCCACAAGTGCATCTTTGTTTCAATCTCCCACATTCCATATATATACATGTGGCCTTAGAACCCCGCAATTTTCTTACCCAATATTTCTCTCCAATAAACAATATTCTTTAACTCCTTCAAACAATTTCATGCTGGCAAAATTTGCATTTCTTTGGGTTCTCAGTTGCAATTTTGCTCTGTGACGTCAGAATTGCTTTGATAATGCTGTGACTCTTACAGCATTAAGAAAGTTCCTTTGGTCTGTGAAGGAACCCAGTGATTCTGTTTTTGACTTTGATTTTAATTTTAATCATATCAACAGTAAGTAGGAATGAACTTCCTACTTACCTAGGAAGAACATCCTACAAGGGTGCTCTTGTTGGAAATAGGATCAAAATTTAAAGGATCATTTATTCATGCATGTACCAAATATGTACTTAGCACCTATCCACCATTCTCCAGTTGCTGAAGATTACTTCAATGACTACAATAGACAAAAGTCCTTGCTTTGGGGAGTCTATCGTCTACAGTCTACTATTTGGCTTCCTAGGTGGCGCAGTAGTAGAGAATCTGCCTGCCAGTGCAGGAGATGCAAGAGACAGGAGTTCAATCCCTGGGTTGGGAAGAGCCTTTGGAGTAGGAAATGGCAACCCACTCCAGTATCCTTTCCTGGAAAATTTCATGGACAGAGGAGCCTAGCGGGCTACAGTCCAAGGGGTTGCAGAGTTGGATATGAGTGAACACACACATTTGTCAAGAACTGCATGGCAGAGAGGAATTAGTGAGGGGGAGGCTCAGACAGAGCCTGAAGACAATCATACCCAAATTTTTTTTAACACATCAAAACTACAGGTTCTCTAGTATAGATTATTACTTCCAAGCCCCCTTCCAAGAATTGCCTTGTGGTCATCAGGAGATAGACTTTCATGATGAGTAGGGGTGAAGGGATCTAGAAATATCCAAAAAGGAAAGGAAACAATGGCAACAGCTAGCCAACTTTAAAAAGTGGTTCAGTGTTTATCCAATAAAATATTAAGAAACTATAAAAGGTCATATAACTTATCCAGAGAACTAAAACACTTAAGAATTATAAACGTTTCTCAGTATTTGTTGAGATGTCTCCTTTATTTCTCTAATTACAGATGTATAGCACAATCTTATCACAAAAAGGATGAACTAATAAACCTCATCCTATGTCTGTCTAACAAGTAAGGATCATTGAGATCTAACATGGCAAGCACACTAAATGATTCTGGAATAGAAAGCAGGCATTCCATCTGGACATGGAACAACAGACTGGTTCCAAATAGGAAAAGGAGTACATCAAGGCTGTATATTGTCACTCTGCTTATTTAACCTATATGCAGAGTACATCATAAGAAACGCTGGGTGGGAAGAAACACAAGCTGGAATCAAAATTGCCGGGAGAAATATCAATAACCTCAGCTATGCAGATGACACCACCCTTATGGCAGAAAGTGAAGAAGAACTAAAGATCCTCTTGATGAAAGTGAAAGAGGAGAGTGAAAAAGTTGGCTTAAAGCTCAACATTCAGAAAACTAAGATCATGGCATCTAGTCCCATCACTTCATGGGAAATAGATGGGGAAACAGTGGAAACAGTGTCAGACTTTATTTGGGGGGTGCGGTGCTCCAAAATCACTGCAGATGGTGATTGCAGCCATGAAATTCAAAGACGCTTATTCCTTGGAAGGAAAGTTATGACCAACCTAGACAGCATATTAAAAAGCAGAGACATTACTTTGCCAACAAAGGTCCGTCTAGTCAAGGCTATGGTTTTTCCAGTGGTCATGTATGGATGTGAGAGTTGGACTGTGAAGAAGGCTGAGTGCCGAAGAATTGATGCTTTTGAACTGTGGTGTTGGAGAAGACTCTTGAGAGTCCCTCGGACTGCAAGGAGATCCAACCAGTCCATCCTAAAGGAGATCAGTCCTGGGTGTTCATTGGAAGGACTGATGTTGAAGCTGAAACTCCAGTACTTTGGCCACCTCATGTGAAGAGCTAACTCATTTGAAAAGACCCTGATGCTGGGAAAGATTGAGGGCACAAGGAGAAAGGGACAACAGAGGATGAGATGGTTGGATGGCATCACTGATTCAATGGACATGAGTTTGGGTGAACTCCGGGAATTGGTGATGGACGGGGAGGCCTGGGGTGCTGTGGTTCATGGGATTGCAGAGAGTCGGACATGACTGAGTGACTGAACTGAACTGATTATTTGTCTGCTTAATGTTTTGGACCCATGACAGATCTGTCTCTTAAAAAGTGTACTTCTTAATCACCTAGTTCTAGCATTCTCATGAAAGCATCATCAAGTTCATTTTAATTTTTAAAATGTGTTATTGACATAGGGAACCAATATCACCCAAAATAATTTCCTTTCTTGTTATGAAAAATTGAAACTAAAGATGAATTTAGCAAGTTAGCTATATCAGACTGAGACAGATTATGTTTCGAATGACCACAATATTTTATCTACAATTTCTTCTCTCAATAGGATGTTGACATTTATCTTATCAAAGTTTGGATTTACAGTTCATACATTTGAATATGATATGGCCAGTGACTATAGCAGAAATGACACTAAGTGACAGCCAAGGCTAAGTCATAAGATGTTCCTGGTTCCTCTGGGAAGATTGCTCTTAGAACCCAGTCAGCATGCCATGAGGAAACCAAACAGCCAAATAGAAACTACACGTAGGTCAGCATTCTAACTGATGGCCTAAGAGCACTTTCAGCTAAAATCCAGCATCACCGTCAGATATATGAGTGAGAAACCTCTGAATTGACTCCAGTTCCCACCACTGTCCTACTGAAATAGGATTTTAAGGTATTATTGTATACAGATAGATAACTAGAAAAGATTTTAGTGCCTGGAATTACCATACTATCACAAAATCTTAAAGTATATGGCATTGGCCTTTGAATATTAGCAGGCAGAAACTGGAAGAGTATTGGAAAACTATTAGCAAGAGCCTAAAGGACTTCTAGAAGAATGCTGGTGACAGCCTAAAAGGGCAAGTGTTAGTGGAGCTTGAAGAAGCACCAAAGTAGGCTCTCACTGGGGGGGTCAGGGGAAACTAAAGGAAATGTGGTTAGAAGCAGGAGGAAAGGAGACCTTTGTAATATAGTGCAAGATTATCTTGCAACATTATTGCTGCAGTAACATGGAAAATAGTAAATGTACCTAATGATGATCTTACTAAGATTTCAAAGTAGGATATGACAGGTGTTACCTCGCTTCTTCTTCCTATCTATGACAGAATGTGAGTGGACAGAGATGGGCAAAAAATGAACTGTTTTGAGGTATCTATTTTGGTAGAAACACCCCAACTTGGACTAAAAGAGAGACAGGGGAGCATCTTTCGGACCCCTAAGTTTTTATGGACAGAAGGAAGGCATGAGAAGTTTCTTATGTGAAGAGAAGGATCATCAGAGGGAGAGGCCAAGAGCCTAGAGGGTGGAACCAACAGTGAACAGGTACAGTGTAAGAGGACTGAGCCATAACCAAGAAATGGGCAACTTCTGCCAGGCTGGACTTCAGAATTTCTATGGGATAATAACTGCTGAGCACCTTCCATTTTCCCTCTCTAGTGGTTATCCTACACCTGTGCAAAGATAAAGATTTTCACTCAATATTAAGAGAGCAAAAGGAGGGAGTACCTAACCCAGCCTGAAGAAGAAAAACAAAAGTCCATTTTAATGAATTAGGTGATCTGTGAGCTGAGTCATAAGGATGAAGCGGAGCCCAGGTAATAGACAGTAGGAAAGAAGGGAGCAAACCAAAGGCATTCTAGGCCCAGAAGACAGCTAAACTAATGATAGACAGACAATAAATAGTGTGATGCTTGGGGAGAGATGCAAATCATTTGGTATTATCAGAACATATAGCACAAGGCGAGGGCTCGTGGAAATTATGCCACAAAGTAAACAGACTTGAGAGAGAAGGAAATGGAACCCACTCCAGTATTTGTATGTTGAGTTTTAAGCCAACATTTTCACTCTTCTCTTTCACTTTCATCAAGAGACTTTTTTCAAAAGGCTTTTTAGTTCTTCTTCACTTTCTGCCGTTAGGGTGGTGTCATCTGCCTATCTGAGGTGATTGATATTTCTCCCGGCAATCTTGATTCCATCTTGTGCTTCCTCCAGCCGAGCGTTTCTCATGATGTACTCTGCATATAAGTTAAATAAGCAGGGTGACAATATATAGCCTTGACGTACTCCTTTTCCTATTTGGAACCAGTCTGTTGTTCCATGTACAGTTCTAACTGTTGCTTCCTGACCTGCATATAGGTTTCTCAAGAGGCAGGTCAGGTGGTCTGGTATTCCCATCTCTTTCAGAATGTTCCACAGTTTATTGTGATCCACACAGTCAAAGGATTTGGCATAGTCAATAAAGCAGAAATAGATGTTTTTCTGGAACTCTCTTGCTTTTTCCATGATCCAGCAGATGTTGGCAATTTGATCTCTGGTTCCTCTGCCTTTTCTAAAACCAGCTTGAACATCTGGAAGTTTATGATTCACGTATTGCTGAAGCCTGGCTTGGAGAATTTTAAGCATTACTTTACTAGCGTGTAAGATGACTGAAATTGTACACTAGTTTGAGCACTCTTTGGCATTGCCTTTCTTTGGGATTGGAATGAAAACTGATGTTTTCCAGTCCTGTGGCCACTGCTGAGTTTTCCAAATTTTCTGACGTATTGAGCACAGCATTTTAACAGCATCATCTTTCAGGATTTGAAATAGCTCAACTGGAATTCCATCACTTCTACTAGCTTTGTTCATAGTGATGCTTCCTAAGGTGCACTTGACTTCACATTCCAGGATGTCGGGCTCTAGTTGAGTGATCACACCATCATGATTATCTTGGTTATGAAGCTCTTTTTGTACACTTCTTCTGTGTATTCTTGCCACCTCTTCTTATTATCTTCTGCTTCTGTTAGGTCCATACCATTTCTGTCCTTTATCGAGCCCATCTTTGCATGAAATGTTCCCTTGGTATCTCTAACTTTCTTGAAGAGATCTCTAGTCTTTCCCATTCTATTGTTTTCCTCTGTTTCTTTGCATTGATCGCTGAGGAAGGCTTTCTTATCTCTCCTTGCTATTCTTTGGAACTCTGCATTCAAATGGGTGTATCTTTCCTTTTCTCCTTTGCTTTTTGCTTCTCTTCATTTCACAGCTATTTGTAAGGCCTCCCCAGACAGCCATTTTGCTTTTTTGCATTTCTTTTTCTTGGGGATGGTCTTGATTCCTGTGTCGTGAACAATATCACGAACCTCCATCCATAGTTCATCAGGCACTCTATCAGATCTAGTCCCTTAAATCTGTCACTTCCACTGTTAGTCATATGGGATTTGATTTAGGTCATACCTGAATGGTCTAGTGATTTCCCCCAGTTTCTTCAACTTAAGTCTGAATTTGGCAATAAGGAGTTCATGATCTGAGCCACAGTCATCTCCTGGTCTTGTTTTTGCTGACTGTATAGAGCTTCTCCATCTGATTTTGGTGTCAACCATCTGGTGATGTCCATGTGTAGAGTCTTCTCTTGTGTCATTGGAAGAGGGTGTTTGCTATGACCAGTGCATTCTCTTGGCAGAACTCTATTAGCCTTTGCCCTGCTTCATTCTGTACTCCAAGGCCAAATTTGCCTGTTACTCCAGGTGTTTCTTGACTTCCTACTTTTGCATTCCAGTCCCCTATAATAAAAAGGACATCTTTTTTGGGTGTTAGTTCTAGAAGGTCTTGTGGGTCTTCATAAAACCGTTCAACTTCAGCTTCTTCAGTGTTACTGGTTGGGGCATAGACTGGGATTACTGTGATATTGAATGATTTGCCTTGGAAATGAACAGAGATCATTCTGTTGTTTTGAGATCGCATCCAAGTACTGCATTTCGGACTCTTTTGTTGACCATGATGGCTACTCCATTTCTTCTGAGGGATTCCTGCCCGCAGTTGTAGATATAATGGTCATCTGAGTTAAATTCACCCACTCCAGTCCATCTTAGTTCACTGATTCCTAGAATGTCGATGTTCACTCTTGCCATCTCCTGTTTGACCACTTCCAATTTTCCTTGGAAATTGGAGAGCTGACTCATTTGAAAAGACCCTGATGCTGGGAAAGATTCAGGGCCGGAGTAGAAGGGGACAACAGAGGATGAGATGGTTGGATGGCATCACCAACACAATGGACATGGGTCTGAGTGGACTACAGGAGTTGGTGATGGACAGGGAGGCCTGGCATGCTGCGGTTCATGGGTTGCAAAGAATCGGACACAACTGAGTGACTGAACTGAACTGAACTGAATTTGCCTTGATTCATGGACCTAATATTCCAGGTTCCTATGCAATATTGCTCTTTACAGCATCAAACCTTGCTTCCATCACCAGTCACATCCACAACTGGGTGTTGTTTTAGCTTTGGCTCCATCCCTTCATTCTTTCTGGAGTTATTTCTCCACTGATCTCCAGTAGCATACTGGGTACCTACCGACCTGGGGAGTTCATCTTTTTGTGTCCTATCTTTATGCCTTTTCATACTGTTCATGGGGTTCTCAAGGCAAGAATACTGAAGTGATTTGCCATTCCCTTCTCCAGTGGACCCATTCTGTCAAAACTCTCCACCATGACCCATCCCTCTTGGGTGGCCCCACCTGGCATGGCTTAGTTTCATTGAGTTAGACAAGGCTGTGGTCCATGTGATCAGATTGGCTAGTTGTCTGTGGTTGTGGTTTCAGTCTGTCTGCCCTCTGATGCCCTCTCTCAGTGCCTACCATCTTACTTGGGTTTCTCTTACCTTGGACGTGGGGTAGCTCCTCTCGTCCGCCACCACTGACCTTGGATGTGGGGTAGCTCCTCTTGGCTGTCACAGCCTCCATGCTCCTGCACCTTCGCAGCTGCTGCACTTATATATAAATCATATAATACAACATTATATGCCAGGTATATCTCAATAAAAGTTTTAAAAAAGGTAAACAAGTTTGAAAAGACAGAAGGTCTTTAAGTCAGTGTATTCAAAACTCATTTGAGGACACATTCATTGTTTTTTCCATATGTGTAAATTAATTTTTAGTTTTTCTATTTTTCTTATCTTTGGTAATAACATCTGTGAAATCATGAGCTTATGTGCTGTTTAATTGACAGTTGTTGGAACTTACATTAAAATAATTGTTAAAAACTATTAAATTAAAACATTCTTCCATGAATTACTTAAAATGATACCACTTATCACACTATATGCTTTGGGACTATTCACCTATATAAATAACAAAGAATCACTGAAATGCTTTGTGTGGTGGAGTAACATGATTAAATTTGCATTACAGAGAACAGCCCAGCAACAGTGCAGAAAATGAATTTGAGGAAGATGAGGTTGATCTTAAGGAGACCAGTTAGGGAACTCTTAAGTTACCTAGGCAAGAAATTATAGGGCTCCAAATTAGGACATCAAAAATAGGTGTTATTTCAAGTACTTGCCAGATAGTAATTAGGTACCAGGAATTCAGTAGTTGACATGGCTGACAAAGCCCCTGACCACATAGTTTATATTCCATTTGAGGAGGTTTACATTCTAGTTGAGAGTGTGGGAGGAGATAAACAATAAGCAAGGAAGGGTACAAAGGTAAGTAATCTCAAGTAAATAAAATGGAAAAATGATGTATTAGAGGGTAACTAACTGGAGGACGTAGGGGGCAGTGAAGTATAGATAGGGTGAGAGCTGGATAGTTTGATTACTTTAAGTTAGGGATCAGAATTGACTTTTCTAAAGAGGTAACTTTTGAGTTGAGACTCAATAATGGGAAGGACCTGCCTATATGAGTAGGAGAGAGGGAGAACACTGAATTTTGGAAATATATAATAGACAGAGTCAGGTGGTTGAGATACCAAATAGGTAAGAGAGAAGGAAGATTCAAGGATTACCTAATTTCAGAGTTACTCTATTTATCAGAACTTTTATGTTCTGCATAACTGGGGTTTTTACCAAATTCCACGTAGCTGTACTTTCAGTTCGGTTCAGTCGCTCAGTTGTGTCCGACTATTTGCGACCCCATGAATCACAGCACGCCAGGCCTCCCTGTCCATCACCAATTCCCGGAGTTCACCAAGACTCACGTCCATCGAGTCAGAGATGCCATCCAGCCATCTCGTCCTCTGTCATCCCCTTCTCCTCCTGCCCCCAATCCCTCCCAGCATCAGAGTCTTTTCCAGTGAGTCAACTCTTCACATGAGGTGGCCAGGAACTGGAGTTTCAGCTTTAGCATCGTTCCTTCCAAAGAAATCCCAGGGCTGATCTCCTTCAGAATGGACTAGTTGGATCTCCTTGCAGTCCAAGGGACTCTCAAGAGTATACTCCAACACCACAGTTCAAAAGCATCAATTCTTCGGGCCTCAGCTTTCTTCACAGTCCAACTCTCACATCCATACATGACCACAGGAAAAACCATAGCCTTGACTAGACGGACCTTTGTTGGTAAAGTAATGTCTCTGCTTTTCAATATGCTATCTAGGTTGGTCATGACTTTCCTTCCAAGGAGTAAGCGTCTTTTAATTTCATGGTTGCAGTCACCATCTGCAGTGATTTTGGAGCCCCAAAAAATAAAGTCTGACACTATTTCCACTGTTTCCCCATCTATTTCCCATGAAGTGATGGGACTGGATGCCATGATCTTCGTTTTCTGAATGTTGAGCTTTAAGCCAACTTTTTCACTCTCCTCTTTCACTTTCATCAAGACGCTTTTTAGTTCCTCTTCACTTTCTGCCATAAGGGTGGTGTCATCTGCATATCTGAGGTTATTGATATTTCTCCCGGCAATTTTGATTCCAGCTTGTGCTTCCTCCAGCCCAGGGTTTCTCATGATGTACTCTGCATATAAATTAAATAAGCAGGGTGGCAACATACAGCCTTGACGTACTCCTTTTCCTATTTGGAACCAGTCTGTTGTTCCATGTCCAGTTCTAACTGTTGCTTCCTGACCTGCATACAGATTTCTCAAGAGGCAGGTCAGGTGGTCTGGTATTCCCATCTCTTTCAGAATTTTCCACAGTTTATTATGATTTACACAGTCAAAGGCTTTTGCATAGTCAATAAAGCAGAAATAGATGTTTTTCTGGAACTCTCTTGCTTTTTCCATGATCCAGCGAATGTTGGCAATTTGATCTCTGATTCCTCTGCCTTTTCGAAAACCGGCTTGAACATCAGGAAGTTCACAGTTCACGTATTGCTGAAGCCTGTCTTGGAGAATTTTGAGCATTACTTTACTAGCGTGTGAGATGAATGCAATTGTGCGGTAGTTTGAGCATTCTTTGGCATTGCCTTTCTTTGGGATTGGAATGAACACTGACCTTTTCCAGTCCTGTGGCCACTGCTGAGTTTTCCACATTTGCTGACATATTGAGTGCAGCACTTTCACAGCATCATCTTTCAGGATTTGAAATAGCTCAACTGGAATTCCATCACCTCCAGTAGCTTTGTTCATAGCGATGCTTTCTAAGGCCCACTTGACTTCACATTCCAGGATGTCTGGCTCTAGGTGAGTGATCACACCATTGTGATTATCTGGGTCATAAAGATCTTTTTGTATAGTTCTTCTGTGTACTCCTGCCACGTCTTCTTAATATCTTCTGCTTCTGTTAAGTCCATACCATTTCTGTCCTTTATCAAGCCCATCTTTGCATGAAATGTTCCCTTGGTATCTCTAATTTTCTTGAAGAGATCTCTAGTTTTTCCCATTCTGTTGTTTTCCTCTGTTTCTTTGCATTGATCGCTGAGGAAGGCTTTCTTATCTCTTCTTGCTATTCTTTGGAACTCTGCATTCAGATGCTTATATCTTTCCTTTTCTCCTTTGCTTTTCACTTCTCTTCTTTTCACAGCTATTTGTAAGGCCTCCCCAGACAGCCATTTTGCTTTTTTGCATTTCTTTTCCATGGGGATGGTCTTGATCCCTGTCTCCTGTACAGTGTCACAAACCTCATTCCATAGTTCATCAGGCACTCTATCTATCAGATCTAGGCCCTTAAATCTATTTCTCACTTCCACTGTTTAATCATAAGGGATTTGATTTAGGTCATACCTGCCTGGTCAAGTGGTTTTCCCTACTTTCTTCAATTTAAGTCTGAATTTGGCAATAAGGAGTTCATGATCTGAGCCACAGTCAGCTCCTGGTCTTGTTTTTGCTGACTGTATAGAACTTCTCCATCTTTGGCTGCAAAGAATATAATCAGTCTGATTTTGATGTTGACCGTCTGGTGATGTCCATGTGTAAAGTCTTCTCTTGTGTTGTTGGAAGAGGGTGTTTGCTATGACCAGTGCATTTTCTTGGCAAAACTCTATCAGTCTTTGCCCTGCTTCATTTCATATTCCAAGGCCAAATTTGCCAGTTACTCCAGGTATTTCTTGACTTCCTACTTTTGCATTCCAGTCCCCTATAATGAAAAGGACATCTTTTTTGGGTGTTAGTTCTAAAAGATCTTGTAGGTCTTCATAGAACCATTCAACTTCAGCTTCTTCAGCGTTACTGGTTGGGGCATAGACTTGGATTACTGTGATATTGAATGGTTTGCCTTGGAAAGGAACAGAGATCATTTTGTCGTTTTTGAGATAGCATCCAAGTACTGCATTTTTGACTCTTTTGTTGACCATGATGGCTATTCCATTTCTTCTGAGGGATTCCTGCCCGCAGTAGTAGATATAATGGTCATCTGAATTAAATTCACCCATTCCAGTCCATTTTAGTTCGCTGATTCCTAGAATGTTGACATTCACTCTTGCCACCTCTTGTTTGACCACTTCCAATTTGCCTTGATTCATGGGCCTGACATTCCAGGTTCCTATGCAATATTGCTCTTTACAGCATCGGACCTTGCTTCTTTCACCAGTCACATCCACAGCTGGGTATTGTTTTTGCTTTGGCTCCATCCCTTCATTCTTTCTGGAGTTATTTCTCCACTGATCTCCAGTAGCATATTGGGCACCTACTGACCTGGGGAGTTCCTCTTTCAGTATTCTATCATTTTGCCTTTTCATACTGTTCATGGGGTTCTCAAGGCAAGGACACTGAAGTGGTTTGCCATTCCCTTCTCCAATGGACCACATTCTGTCAGATCTCTCCACCATGACCCGCCCTTCTTGGGTTGCCCCATGGGCATGGCTTAGTTTTATTGAGTTAGACAAGGCTCTGGTCCTAGTGTGATTAGATTGACTAGTTTTCTGTGAGTATGGTTTCAGTGTGTCTGCCTTCTAATGCCTTCTTACAACACCTACCGTCTTACTTGGGTTTCTCTTACCTTGGGCGTGGGTATCTCTTCATGGCTGCTCCAGCAAAGCACAGCCACTGCTCCTTACCTTGGACGAGGGGTATCTCCTCACCGCCACCCTTCCTGACCTTCAATGTGGGATAGCTCCTCTAGGCCTTCCTGCGCCAGCGCAGCCACTGCTCCTTGGACGTGGGGCTCCCGGCCGCCGCCCCTGACTGTACTTTACTTTCACTCTAATTCTCTGTTAATTAACTTGATATCTATCACATGTTTGAATATTGGGCCTATCTTTCTTGAAAAAATTTATTATTCATCACCCTTTGTTTTAATGCCAAAAATTATCATCCAAAATGTTCATATTTTCATCTCAAATAAAGCAATGGCCTATTTGATTGTCAAGTCTACCCTGGTATCAACCATGTAAAATATGCTTTCAAAAACCATGAGCAAAAGTTTTGAATTGGTGAATTTAAATGAAAACTTATGAATGAAAAAAAAAATCTGCTGATTTCTTCCCAAATAAATTAATATAATCCCCTAGGGTTTGTTTAATGCAATTTTATGCTAAATATATTCAATATTATGTTGGAGTGATGGCTTCCTTTAGCAGTGTTGCAGACTGCATACAAAAAGCATTTAATTATGAATGCCATAATTTGCTCAATTGATGCCTCTCTTTTATCTGCAAACCATAGATAATTTTCCCTAAATAAATGCAACCATGAAAATAATATTTAAAACAGAAAATAAAAAATGTACTTGCTTGATATAAACCAGACACTGCATAGTCAAAATTAACTGCCCTCATGGCAAATAAGCATCTTGTAAATTCAAATTGCAAAAGCATCATCTGTTCATTTAGGAGCTATTTCCCAGATAAGATTTAGAGACTGCATTTTTATAAACAACTTGGGGATTTTATTTTCAATGTGAACCTGATTTCAATGTAATATTAAAATTATACTTATTTGTATATTTTTAATACTTTTCAGCAAGCCATTACATGATAACCAATGGCACCTGATTTTATGTATAATGAATTCAAAATGAGTATAAATTTCATTCTTCTCCCCCAAGCCAGATTTTATTCCAGAGACAGCTTATTGTCTCAAAAGGAGTTCCCCAGTGGAAAAGATAATGAAGTGGAGAAAAACACTTAGAAATTCCAACCTCCCTTTTTTTTTTTTTTGTTTGTCTTGTATGAATTCATGTTCTTAACTCTCACAGTTGTTCAAGTTTGCACTTCTAAGTTTTTCTTTTCCTTTTAAAAATATTTTATTTTTATTGAAATATAGTTGACTTAAAATGTTGTATTAGTTTCAGATTGTACAGCAAACTCAGTTATACTTATATATACATATTTATTTTTTCAGACTCTTTTCCCTTATAGGTTATTACAAAATACTGAATGCCCTTTGCTATACAGGAGGTCTTTGTTGATTATCTATTTTATGTATAGTAGTGTGTATATGTTGTGCTTCCCAGGTGGAGCTAGTGGTAAAGAATCCGCCTGCCAATGCAGGAGACATAAGAGACATGGGTTTGATCCCTGCATCAGGAGGATCCCCTTGCAGAGGGCATGGCAACCAATTCCAGTATTCTTGCCTGGAGAATCCCATGGACAGAAGAGCTTGGTGGGCTATATAGTCCATAGTGTCACAGAGTCAGACATGACTGAAGTGACTTGACACACATACATAGTGTGTATATGCTAATACTAAACCCCTAATTTATCCCTCCCCCTGCTTTCCCCTTTGATAACCTTGTAGTTGAATATTTATAAGTTTCTTTTCTATGTCTGTGGCTCTGTTTCTGTTTTTAATATAAATTCATTTGCTTTGTTTTTTAGATTCCACATAAAAGCAATATCATATGATATTTATCCTTCTCTTTCTGGCTTACTTCACTCAGTATGACAGTCTCTAGTTCCATCCATGTTGTTGCAAATGGCATTATTTCATTCTTTTTTGTAGCTGAGTAGCATTCCATTATATAAATATCTTTATCCAGTTATCTGTTGATGAACATTTGGGACACTTCCATGTCTTGGCTATTTTAAATAGTGCTTCACTGAACACTGGGGTGCATGTATCTTTTTGAATTATGGTTTCCAAATCCAGATACATGCCTAGGAGAGGGATTGCTGAGTCATATGGTAGTTCTATTTTTAGTTTGTAAGGAGCCTCCCTACTGTTCTCCATAGTGGCTGTATCAATTTACGTTCCCACCAACAATGCAAGAAGGTTTCCTTTTCTTCACACCCTCTCCAGTGGTTATTACTTGTAGACTTTTTGATAATAGCTATTCAAACCAGTGTGGGGTGATAATTCCTTGGAGTTTTGATTTGCATTTCTCTAACAATTAGTGAAGTTGAGCATCTTTTCATGTGCCTTTTGTACATCTTGTATGTCTTCTTTGGAGAAATGTCTGTTAAGCTCTTCTGCCCATTTTTTAATTGAATTGTTTGTTTTTTGATATTGAGTTGTATGAGCTGTTTACATATTTCACAGATTAATCCCTTCCTGGTATTATACCTTTCTGTTACATTTCTCACTTTATACCAATACCAGGATATGGATCATTTTATGATCACTGTCTTTTTCTCCAGCTGTTCAAGGGTCTGTGCCAGGTGATGAACACTGACTTGGACCACAAAGGGTAAACTCTGTGTGATGGCCATCACAGAAGAGGCCAGGGAGGCATAGAAACAGCAGTTAACCACTTATGTGCTTTAAACATGGAAGGAACTAAGAATGAATCTGGTTTGATTTTTATCCAACCAAGATTCCCACTTCTACTTATAATAAAATGGACAAGATCTACCCAGGGGTGTTTCTTCTTAACAACTCAGGGCTCCCTGGCCCTCTTGTCAAAGCTCAAAACACTCACCTCACAGTTCTGCTCTGAATTCTAGTAAGTGTTCAGAAAAACAAAGTTACTTTTGATATGATTGCTGCTGAGATTGCTGTTTATAGAGATTCTTTATCACTTTAAAATACACACCTTCCATGAGTTTTAAATGAAAGATTTATATAAACAGTTTTCAAAAGCAAGCCAAGAGTTCTTTTCATATTCCTTATATCTATTTTTCAAGTTTATTGAGTTATGCATGCTAATAAATTTGGAATATAATGTCGGGGTAGCTAGACTATGGTAAAAAGAGCTACAACCTCAGGATAAGAGAACTTGTGTTTGAGTCCCACTTCTACTGATTATTTTGGTTGAATTACTTACGCTCCCAAATACTACAACCTACCTTTGCACCTTGGTTTCTACCGTTCTTCTCATGGATCTCCCAGCAGTCAGTTGGCAGCTACTCCATTCTCCCACGCCATCAGTACTTTCCTTTTTCTATATCTTTATTTATATGTGTCTCCTCTACTTGCAATGCATATCACTCCTTTCTACTTATCTAATTTCTACCCATTCTCCAATTCTCAAATCTTTTCTCAGAGTTTGTTTAATTTTCCACTGAGGCCCACAAAGTTTCTTAAATTGTACATGTGTTATAGTGTATCTGATCACATGTTTCCTGTCTATATCTCTTCAACAGAATGGACCTTATTTGATTATTCTCTTACTCCAGTGTCTTGGTATGATATGTATATTTATTGAAAGATAGAGTGAATGAATGAATAGCCAAAGGAATCTTTATTTTCTTGTTAGTAGAATGGGGAATAGCACTTACCTTACAGATTACCCTAATGTTACATGTAATTAGATATTGTCGATGACTACCCTCTGTAAACAATAATGTACTACAAAAAGTAAAATATTTTAATACTGTCCTATTAGAGGAACTAAAGTAGAACTAACTTAGGAGGTCCTTGTTGCAAAATTCAGGTTTAAATTGAAGAAAGTAGGGAAAACCACTAGGCTATTCGAGTGTGATCCAAATCTAATCCCTTATGATTATACAGTGGAGGTGACAAACAAATTCAAGGGATTAGATCTGGTAGACAGAGTGCCTGAAGAACTATGGCTGGAGGTTCAGAACATTGTATGAGACGTGGTAACCAAAACCATCCCAAAGCAAAAGAAATGCAAGGCAAAGTGGTTGTCTGAGGAGGCCTTAAAAATACCTGAGACAAAAAGATAAGCAAAAGAAAAAGGAGAAAGGGAAAGATATATCCAACTGAATGCAGAGTTCCAGAGAATAAGGAGAGATAAGCCATCTTAAGTGAATAATGTGAAGAAATCTAGGAAAATAATAGAATGGGAAAGATTAAAGATCTCTTCAAGAAAACTTGAGATGCCAAGGGAACATTTCATACAAAGATGAGCACAATAAAGGACAGAAACAGCAAGGACCTAACAGAAGCAGAAGAAATTAAGAAGAGATGGTATGAAAACACAGAAAAACTATACAAAAAAAGTCTGAATGACCTAGATAATCACAATGATATAGTCACTCACTTAGAGCCAGACATCCTGGAGTGTGAAGTCAAGTGGGCCTTATGAAGTACTGCAAAGCTAGTGGAAGTGATAGAATTCCAGTGGAGCTCTTTCAAATCCTGAAAGATGATGCTGTGAAAGTGCTGCACTCAATATGCCAGCAAATTTGGAGAACTCTTCAGTGGCCACAGGACTGGAAAAGGTCAGTGTTCATTCCAATCCCAAAGAAGGGCAATGCCAAAGAATGTTCAAACTAATGCACAATTGCATTCATCTCACATGCTAGAAAAATCATGTTCAAAATCCTTCAACTGAGGCTTCAATGGTATGTGAACCAAGAACTTCCAGATGTACAAGCTGGATTTAGAAATGGCAGAGGAACCATTGATCAAATTTAAACATCTGTTGGATCATAGAAAAAGCAAGGAAATTCCAGAAAAACATCAACTTCTGCTTCAGTGACTACTCTAAAGCCTTTGACTATGTGGATCAGGAAATTACAGAAAAACATCTACTTCTGCTTCAGTGACTACTCTAAAGCCTTTGACTATGTGGATCATGACAAACCGTGGAAAATTCTCAAAGAGATGGGAGTAACAGACTACCTTACCTGTCTCCTGAGAAACCTGTATGCAAGTAAAGAAGTGAAGCTTAGAATAAGACATGGAACAACAGACTGGTTCAAAACTGGGAATGGAGTGCATCAAAGCTGTATATTGTCATCCTGCTTATTCAACTTCTATTCAGAGAACATCATGTGATATGCCAGGCTGGGTGAATCACAAGCTGGAATCAAGATTTCAGGGAGAAATATCAATAACCTCAGATATGTAGATGATAACACCCTAATGGCAGAAAGCCAAGAAGAACTAAGGAGCCTCTTGATGAAGGTGAATAAGAGAGTGAAAAACTAGCTGAATACTCAACATTCAAAAAACTAAGATCATGCATGCAGTCCTATCACTTCATGGCAAACAGATGGGGGAAAAGTGGAAACAGTGACAGATTTTATTTTCTTGGGCTCCAAAATCAATGTGAACAGTGACTGCAGCCATGGAATTAAAAGACACTTGCTCCTTCGAGGGAAAGTTATGACAAACCTAGACAGCATATTAAAAAGCAGAGATATCACTTTGCTGACAAAGGTCTGTCTAGTCAAAGCTGTGGTTTTTCCAGTAGTCATGTATGGATGTTAGAGTTGGACCATAAAGAAGGCTGAGTGCCAAAGAATTGATGCTTTTAAATTGTGGTGCTGGAGAAGACTCTTGAGAGTCCCTTGGACAGCAAGGAGCTCAAACGTCAAGCCTCAAGGAAATCAACCCTGAATATTCATTGAAAGGACTGATGTGAAGCTGAAGCTCCAGTACTTTGGCCACCTGATGTGAAGAGCCAACCTATTGGAAAAGACCCTGATGCTAGGAAAGTTTGAAGGCAGGAGGAGAAGGGGGTGACAGAGGATAAGCTGGTTGTATGGTATCACCAACTCAATGGATATGAGTTTGAGCAAACTCCAGGAGATGGTGAAGGACAGGGAAGCCTGGAGTGCTTCAGTCCTTGGGGTTGCATGCATGGACATGACTTAGTGACTCAACAACCACAAACTCATCCTAATATAGAGTCAAGGGAGAAAATAAGTGTTTGGAATAAACTTATTCCTCTGTTATTGAGTCAGGCTTCAGTAAGTATTGCTTTGGTGATGACTATAGGAAGGTACATTGCATGGTGCTTGAAAGCAGCTCTTCCATCTCTGATCATTAATATCAAACTGGTCTAGATAGTAAAGGTTGACACTTGTCCTCAATAGATGTACATGTCTGAGTTTTACCGATTTGGGAATGGAGTTCCCTGTCTTAACCTTACTGATGCAAAGCCACAGAGCTCCTCATAGGTGCCCCCAAATTGGATATTTGTTTCAGATAGTCTTTGATGATGCTTAAAGTGCTAGTTAAGTTTTGAGTGAATTCAATAGTACTGGTAACAAAGACAGGTTGACAGAAGAGTTTAGTTGCAGCTAGGCAAATCCTCAAGCCTTTTTGTCAGAGTCTATTGCTCCCCTGTTTGAGCAAGCTCTGGGAGTTGAGCTCCGGGAGCCTGAACAAGCTCCAGGAGTTGGTTATGGACAGGGAAGCCTGGCGTGCTGCAGTCCATGGGGTCTCAAAAACTTGGACATGACTAAGCGACTGAACTGAACTGATTGCCCTGCAACGTAGCAAATATCAAACATAGCACCTAGCATAGTAGCTGGCAAGCAACAGACTATGCAATGAACATTTAGAGTAAATGGAGGTAGAAGTCAAGACTTGTATTGTTTTAGGGATTCTGGTCAGAATAAGAGAAAATAAGCAAACAATTAAAATTACAATAGATTGATGTCTTTCTGTAAACTACTAACCACGTGACTTTGAACTTGGTAGTGGTATAGAAAATAAAGAAAACAACGTACTGTGCAAAAATGATGAGATATGAGGAAACTCTTTGAAAATGAAATGGTCTTTATGTTGTCTATATCATTTAATTACTTTCCAAGATAAGAGATCAATATACATAGCCAGTAAGGAACAGACTCTAAGAACACAATAAAGTCAGACTGTGCAGACCCTAAAAACTGGCAGTTTTACTAATTGTACAAGATGAAAAAGTTAATTAACTTTCCTAGGTTAGTTCATCATCTGTAATGTGGAAATAATAATAGCACATATCTCATAAAGTTGCTATAAGTCTTAAATAAGATGATGGAGATAAATTACTTGAAACAATGCTTGGCCCATGATAAAAATACAGTGAGTGTTAGCAATAACTTTCTGTGTGTCAGGGATCCTTATAATGCAGATACTCTACATATTTCTCTTACATAGATCATTTAAACCATTTAAACCTCAGTTTCCTCAACTGTAAAATGAGAATAATAGAATCTATATCAGACAAATATTTAGGGGATTAAATGAGATGATACACTTGAAATAGTACTGTAGAATTTAATGAAATGAGGTAGAATGAGATATTAAGAGGGATACAGTAGGTTTCTTAGAAAATCAGACATTGGAATGTATTTCTCTGGTTTACCTCCTTCTGTGTCCCCCCAAAAATAACCAATAGCATAAAAATAAGGAGGAATAAGCCTATGCTAGAATGGAAGATTAGTAATGAGTGACACTTACATGCCGGTAATTCACATTTCTACAATTAAGATTGAAGACATACAAGATACATGATTCCCTGAATGTGAAGGAACAACTCTCCAAGGGAGTAAATAGAGAAGACTTAGAAAAGTTATAGGCAGGAATCCAAAGTATACATGGGGACAGCAAGATGGTATCTTTGGATCCTACCAAGTGCCACTGGGAAGCAGACTTAACTGCCAAAAATCAGCAAAGGTAACAGGCTCACTCCTGACTTACACTTAGGGGAGACATTGTCACAGTTGGTTCCTAATGAGGCCAACTGTGATAGATAAAGAATGAGGACACTGCCCCAGTTAACTTCTGTATGCTAACCTCAAACACAGAAAAGAAACATTGGAACAGAGAAAAGTCCTCCTTGTGACTGCTGTCAGTTCTGGACTTCGCCTAACTTGTGATCAGTAGACAAATTGTTCTCAATTCTTAGTGTGCTTTAGAATGATGTGGAAGGTTTGTTAAAACAGAAATGATGAGACCTTCCCCCAGATATTTTAGAGCAAGTAGAGCCTGAGAATTTGCATTTCTAATAAGTTACCAGGAAATGCTGATGCTGCTGATCTTGATACCACATTTTGAGAACTACTGCTTTAGACTCACCCTGCCCTTTGCAGTAGATACTGCCACATGTAACTAACAAAATGCAATTCAAATTAATACAATAAATGACATAGAAAGTTTAATTATTGATTTGTGCCAGCTATATTTCAAATGCATAAGAACCATAAGTGGCTAGTGCTAACCTATTGGTCCACACATATATGGAACATTTCTGTCATCACATGAAATTCTACTGGACAGCTTTCTCTAAACTATAGAGTAAAACTTCAGGGAACAGGGCTAGCACTGCGCACAATTACAGGAGGCATATTTGTGCTGCAGGAATGGAGGCCACTGGGGTTACCCAATATGGCACTCCTGGCAGTTAGTCTAAGCTTTTCCCTTCTCCCTTCCTATGAATCCTAAAGATGTAAAGAAGGACTCTCCCAATCTCTGACAGAACTCATCTCAGTTCTCCAAAGCTGACAAGCCATGGCCTTCCTCTGTAAGAGTGAGCATGTGGAAAAATAACTAGGTATGCTAAATGATACCTCAAATAATTCCTCAAAAAAGAAGCTTGTTCTAAAGAATCAAAATGATGCCATCTTATGAAATAAAGTTGCTCTTTAAAAAAAGGAATTTTCCAGAATATTAGTGTCAAAATGGATCTCAACCATGTTCAACAGACTAATGCTATGTAAAATCAGAATAGGTAGTTATGAAGATTCAAATTATAAAATCATAAAAGCTTCATGTAGTTGAATGATATTTATGTCAAATTCAAAACTATAATGGAAGTTAAAAAATTAATTAGATCATGAGCAATACAAGTCAAAGAAGTAGAAGAGTAACTCAAAATATCCAACAGATATCTACAGATGTGTATAGAGAAAGAAAAATTATGAGAAAAGACAAAATATAGAGGAAATATCTGAGTTCCAATATGCATTTGATGTAAGAATTTCAGAAGAGCATAATATTTTTTTAAAAGCATCAATACAAAAGAAAATAGAAGAAAACTTTTTGAACTAAAGAAAGTATTAAATAATAAATCACAAAATATTTACTGAATATAGGTAAAATTTCTAGAAGTTGCCTTCTGGGAAATTTTTGAAATTTCATCATTTCAAGGATAAAGGACAGAGTCCTACAGGAATCTAGGTAGACATTACCAAAACAAAATAGGTTACCTACAAAGGAATAGAAATTACTCCTATATTAGACAGTCTTCAATTCTAAGCACCCAGACTAAAATGGAGAAGTATCTCTAGAATTTTTAGAGAAATGGGTTAGGACTCCAGATTCAAGAATCATGTGCCCAGCTAAGGTGTACAAGATAATAGAAAACAAGTCATTTTCAGATATGTGTTTTGGAAAACAACCTATTTTTTTTTAATAATTGATCAAAAGATGAATAATAATAAAGATCTCAAGAATAGACAAGGAAACTATCAATATAAAAATTCTGGAATATAAAATAAAATTTGTAAGACATAGAATATATTTTTGAATAATTATTCTTAATTCTTAGTTATTTAATTCTTAATTCTTAATTGAATAATTAATTCTTAATAATATGATTTTTAAACTGAGTGTAAATGTTTTATCTTTTTGAAAAGAGAAGATATGAAACATAAAATAATATAGATAGTTTATCTAAAGTCCCAGATTATTTTAATATAAATTGGAATGGAGATGAGTTTGGAGAAGGAAGATAAGTATGCTAATTTTCTCATTTTAGACATGCAAAATGGTTTAGCAGTCAAGAGCATAATTACCTGGTTCTTGTGCTGTACAACCAATTAGTGGCTGTGCAACTTTGGGAAGTTACTTAACATTCCTAAGCGTCAGCCTGCTCACCTTTAAAGCGGGAATACCGTAATACCCCAGAGTCATGTGGGACTGAAATCAAATAATGCATGTAAAGTACACTTAGTACCTATAAGCACTGCTAACTGCTGCTAAGTCACTGCAGTCGTGTCCGACTCTGTGCAACTCCATAGACGGCAGCCCACCAGGCTCCCCCATCCCTGGGATTCTCCAGGCAAGAACACTGGAGCGAGTTGCCATTTCCTTCTCCAAGGGATCTTCCCAACCCAGGGATCAAACCTGGGTCTTCAGTGTTGCAAACAAATTGTTTACCAGCTGAGCCAACAGGGAAGCAGGGTGTTGGAGAATTCAGCTCAATTTGATACTATCTATCCAGAAATAGAATCAGATTCCACAAGTAGAACAGTCAGCTCCACAAGAGAATTCTCCACTGAAGACACCAGTTACAAGCCCAGGTTGTCCCCTGTGCTTCTGACCAACCAGCTACAAATTGGAGATTCCAACAACACCTTCTAACTGAGGATGTTAATTATTTTCTGACGAGCTGGCTGTAAATCAAAGGTTCTCATGACTCCCTCTTGAGTTCGATTAATTTGTTGGAATAACTCACTGAACTCTGAAAACCTGTTACTCACTGGATTACCTATTTACTACAAAGACTATAGAAGGCTATGAATCAACAGCCAGATGAAGAGATACATAGGGTAAGGAACTTCCATGCCTTGTCAGAGTGTGCTTTCCAAATCTTCATGTGTTCCCTCCAAACCATGTCATTTGGGATTTTATGGAGGCTTCAGTCATGATTGATTAAATCATTGGCCATTGAACTCAATCTCCAGCCTGTCTACCTCCCCTCTAATCACATGGTTGGTTCTCCCAGCAAACAGCCCCCCAGTTACCTAAGGGTTGCCCCCACCACCACCCCCAAAGTCACCTTATTAACATAACAAAAGATACCTTTATAGCCCTTCAGTTCAGTTCAGTTCAGTCACTCAGTCCTGTCTGACTCTGTGACCCCATGGACTGCAACATGCCAGGCCTCCCTGTCCATCACCAACTCCCAGAGTTTACTCAAACTCATGTCCATTGAGTCAGTGATGCCATCCAACCATCTCATCCTCTGGCGTCCCTTTCTCCTCCTGCCTCCAATCTTTCCCAGCATCTGGGTCTTTTCAAATGAGTCAGTTCTTAGCATCAGGTGGCCAAAGTATTGGAGTTTCAGCTTCAACATCAGTCCTTCCAGTGAATATTCAGGACTGATTTCCCCCAGGATGGACTGGTTGGATCTCCTTGCAGTCCAAGAGACTCTCAAGAGTCTTCTCCAACACCACAGTTCAAAAGCATCAATTCTTCAGTGCTCAGCTTTTTTTATAGTCCAACTCTCACATCCATACATGACTACTGGAAAAACCATAGCTTTGACTAGACAGACCTTTGTTGGCAAAGTAATGTCTTAGCCCTTTTCACAGGGTTTCACAGGAAATTCCAAGGGTTTTAGGAGCTATGAACCAGCATACTTGAACAAAGACTAAAATGTATTTCTTATAAATTTAAACATCAGCAGAGCTAAGCAGTACTGTAGTCATTATCCCATCGTTACTATGGCTATAGCACCAGAACCTTATAGAGGATTTTTTTTTCTTTTTTGCATGAAATACTTCTTACCATAGCAACAGCAGTGTTGATTTAAAATATAACTTGCAAGATATAATTTATCTTTAACATTTCTGTATATTTTCTATGGTGTTACTTGTTAATAGGATTACACTTTTTATGACTCCTGATCTTTTGAAATAAGCCATCTCTTGGGATGTATGTGAGAAAAATCTAGGCTGTTCATTGTTTACAGGAACAGAAAACTCAACAAATACATTTGAATATATAACATTTCCAGAGCTTTTGTTGAAGATATTTGGGTTCAAATTCAGGATAGATCTTTAGAAAATTGAATCAGAGTAATTATTCATTTTAGAGTCATTAAAAATAGTTTTCATCCTTTTTATATTTCAAAAAAAATTTTTTTTCATGTAAAGATTTGAGGTCTACTTTTTTGTTTGTCTTTTTTTATTTCTCCAGAGCAGTTCTTTGTTTCACTTTCATTACCAGTTGGGACAGTATAAAAACAGAAACTGTTTTTAAAATGATTTAAAACCAAAGAACCAACACCCTTGAAAACAATAGACTTGAGTTAAAAGGGTTCTTTCCTCTCTTTCCCCACTACAGACTCTTCTGTTTGGGAAAATCCATGGTTGCAGTGACTGCAGTATTACAAAGAAATACATTTTGGTAGGAGAGAAACAAAACCTCTTGGTTCCAAATGTAGTTTTTCACTGAGCCATTTATTCATCTGGCTCTAGGCTGTGGGAATTACTCCTAGCACAGAACTCCTTTTGAAATCCCTAACTCCCTAGGGGGTCAGCGATAGATGAGAAACTGCCCCTATGAACTTGGCTTATGCAGGCAAAACAAAGAAGTTAGTGGTTGAGGGTAACAGAGGAAAGACGCGTGGGAAGGGTGAATGTAGCTAGCTTCCTTTGCTTACAACAGGAGCTTCTTTCAATGTAAAATGAATGCCAAGATAGATCAGGCACTCTACCAAAAAGATACAATAATTTAGTAATACAGTCTGCCCAGGCAGCTTAGCAGCTGGAAATGAGTGAGCCTTGGGATTTGCTATAAATGGTGGGGAATTGGCCCATAGCCTCTTTCCTATATTGAGCAGAGGGAGCAAGAGAAAAGATTATAAATGTTTGAAATCAGAGCCAAATAGCAGGGTCTGTTTTGGTCCAGGGGTTGCCAGAACTCTAGCATTCTCTGGCTTCTGCATTAAATGCTGAGTTTGGCAGAGTGTGGGACTAATAGGCCAGGAAACAACAGTTTACCTGGATGCATTTTCTGTAAGGCAGCTGTTGATCTTCAGTTGTTTAGGGGAGGGATTTTACTATAAGCTGTGCCCAATGCCATGCAGTAACTATAGTATAACAACAAAAACTGGGGGCTAATTGTGCAATAAGAATAGATACTTAAAGGTCATTGATGATACTTAAAAAGGGGCCACTGGGTGGTTTGTTTTTTTTTTCTTTTTCTTTTTCCTTAAATTGGGGTAGAGTTGCTTTACAATGTTGTGTTAATTTCTGCTGTGCAATGAAGTGAATCAGCTAAATGTATACATACGTCCCCTCCCTCTTTGACCTTCGTCCCCCACCCCATCCCACTCATACCCTGAGAAAACCATAATTCAAAAAGACACACGCATTCCAGTGTTCATTGCAGCACTATTTATAATAGCCAGGACATGGAACCAACCTAAATGTCCATTAACAGATAAATGAATAAAGATGTGGTACATATATACAGTATACTACTGGATGGTCTTCAAACTCCAGCACTCCAGGACACCTCAGTGGACCGCACACTGTGCTGATGCCACAGGAAATTTTGGAGGAGACTGTAAACACAAAGCCTTGGAATGGAATGGATAAAGGCAGGCTTTGGACTAGCCAGATTCATCTCTCAAACTGGTGCAAACAAGCAAGGGTTCCTGTGCCTGCAAAGCAGAAAGCCAAACTCTTGACAGTGGGCATTTGCAGCGAAGTTAAGGCTTATTGCAAGGTGCCAAGCAAGAGAGTTGGAGAAAAGCCTCAGATCCATTGCAACTTGGTCTATGAGTTAGGATTTTTTAAAAGGAGAAGACCAAAGATGCCAGGATTAATCATCATCTTGTGACGTTTTTGTGACATTTAATTGTAGTTTTCGGAGTCAGAATGTCTCGGGTTATGAGTCTCTAGCTAGGCAGTCCATAATTCAGGGATCTGTGAGCTCATCTTGCCCTAGAGAAATAACATAAGTTTGTACATTAATGATGATATCTAGAATAGCAGTTTTAGTACATTAACGATGGTATTGCAGAGAAGGCAATGGCACCCTACTCCAGTACTCTTGCCTGGAAAATCCCATGGATGGAGGAGCCTGGAAGGCTGCAGTCCATAGGGTTGCTGAGGGTCAGACAGGCCTGAGCGACTTCACTTTCACTTTTCATTTTCATGCATTGGAGAAGGAAATGGCAACCCACTCCAGTGTTCTTGCCTGGAGAGTCCCAGGGATGGGGGAGCTTGGTAGTCTGCCGTCTATGGGGTCGCACGGAGTTGGAAACGACTGAAGCAACTTAGCAGCAGCAGCAGCAAAGATGGTATTGACAAAAACAATTTTAGTCGTCTGACTCTGTTTGATTTAGGGTTCAGTTAGCATAAGATTAAAGTCAGAGGGGACAAGAAAGGAAATACAGTTTTGGAAGGAGAGATTAATCATAAACTCAGTAAGGGAACTTGGTTTTAGGAGGACTTGGTTTCACTGGTTTCTGTATTTGTTAGCTATGTTATTTGTCCACAGTTCAAAGTCATAAGAATACCTACTTCAGGAACTTTTGTGAGGAGTAAGAAAGATAAAATAACCTCGAATATAGTAGGTACACAATAAATGTTGGCTCTCCTTACCTAATAAGGAATCTTGTGTGTGTGCTCAGTCAGTCAGCCATGTCCAGTTCTTTGCGACCTCATGGACTGTAGCCTGCCAAGCTTCTCTGTCCATGAGATTATCCAGGCAAGAATACTGGAGTGGGTCGCCATTTCCTCCTCCAGGGGATCTTTCCAGTCCAGGGTAGAACCCACGTCTCCTAAATCTCCTGCATTGCAGGTGGATTCTTTACCACTGAGCCACATGGGAAGCCCCAATATGGAATCTTACCTTTGTAACTTTTGAAATGAATTGCTTTCCAGGGAGTTTGTGTTTTTAATTAATTTTACATGTCTTTGAAAACTTAATTGATTTTTGACCTTGAGAAATTAAGGGAACATGAATTCTACGTAGTTGCTTCTGTGTCTCGTTGTTTGACTCATACTTTTGTCTCAATGTGTAAGTGAGCTGGAAAGACATTCTTAATATTGGATATAAATGAACATACTAGCCAAATTATATGAGCTACATGACTAGGAGAACAAGGCAGGTCAATAAACTACAATAAGGATCATATAATTTATGTTATAAAAGAAAAACAGTTGTATTTCTCCCATGTATTCTGAATAAGACCTAGCACCCCTTTGAAGATTTATTGAGACATATGACAATATATATTATCAAAATTAAGCTCCTTGTTCTCTTTAGTTGATATAGAATTTAATTATGGACCAATTTGTATATTATCTTTTTACTGAATATCGTTGAGTAATTGGAATGCTTTAATAGTTACAAATCTCCACAAATTTCTTTTGTGTTTTTTATAAACACACATTTTTAGGGCAATCTTATTAAAAAAGGATTTGCTTAATTTGAATCCATAATTATAATAAGCTTTTTCTTTATTTATCTAGTTCTCAGAATAATTTATTGAGTTGTATATTGCATCATACATTACAAAGTACCAACATTCATGGCAAGGCAATTTAGTAGTAATTCTACCTAGTCACAAATCATTTAAAGAATCACATTAAAAGCTTTCAAGTCCTGATACACTGCCTTTTTTAAAATTAAAATCTTTATAAATGTAAAATTTTATAATAAAATATAATAAAAAGTATTATGGCAGACTAATCGTGGCTCGGATGGTAAAGTGTCTGCCTACAGTGCGGGAGACCTGGGATCAATCCCTGGGTTGGGAAGATCTCCTGAAGAAGGAAATGGAAGCCCACTCCAGTATTCTTGCCTGGAAAATCCCATAGATGGAGGAGCCTGGTAGGCTACAGTCCATGGGGTCACAAAGAGTCAGACACAACTGAGTGACTTCACTTTCACTTTCAAGTACTCTGAGAGATCTTTCTGCAGCAATACATATATATTCTAAATATGACATGTTCTTTCATGTTATTGCTGCTCTAACAATCTTTGCTCCCTAAAAGTGTATGTTAGTAGACACGAGAGTCAGAGTTGTGCAGAATGCAGATTTCAACAATGGCACTGCTACTTGGACACTGCACATTGGTTCAATGGCAAGCTTGGGAGGCTGAGTCAAGACTATTCAGGGGAGCTCAGACCTTCTCTAATCACACTGACAAGCTGAGATTAAGTAATGAGATAACAATAAATGATTTCTAATCATCTTGAAAAGCAAACTGCTATAAGTGGATATCAGAAAAAATAGCAAACACTTTTGTCTGATGACTATAGATATTATTATTGAATGTAAGAAAAAATGCAGTTAAATATATATAAAATATTTAAAGAAACAAAATACCTAGTCATGAAGAAGAGTAAAAACAAAGACTATCAATAAATGAGGCAAATTTGAAAAATAAATGTCATTTCAATATATGATAAATATAATGTTTGAAATTATTTTTGAAATTCCAAGTGAATACGTAAATAGCAGATTAAGCAGAGATGAAGAGAGAATTGGTGAACTGGAAAGTAAATTTAAAGAAATTATCCAAAGTATAGTACAGAGGGCCAAAGAGGCAAAAAATATGAGAGACAAAAAGCAATATGAAAGATGGAATAAGAAGGTAAACCTACTTCTAATCAGAGACTGGGGATTAAATAATAAAGAAGCCCCAAAAGATGAAAATTGTTAAATTTTTTCCAAAACTGATAAAAACATGAATTCATTGGTGTAAGAAGCACACTGTATTCCAAACAGGATAAAGAGAAATCCATACTGAGACACATAATTGTCAAATTGAAAGATGTAGAGGAGATTTTCAAAGCAGGTAGAGAAATGATGGATCACCTACGACAAAGACACAGGCATAATGATAACCAAATTATCAAGGAAAGATATAAGATAAAATGAGTAGCATAGTATCTCCAAAGTGTGATATAAAGAAGTTCCATCAACCTAAACTATGAACTAAAAGAGTCTATTTTTAATAAATATGTTTATTTATTAAAAGTAAAGTAAAATATTAAAAAAAGTAAAATATGAAGACATTCATAGTTTAAAAACTAAAAACATTTTCTACCTAAAGGCTTTTTCCAAGAAAAACTTTAAGGATTACTTCAAGAAAGAAAGTGATCTCAAGGCATTCTGAGAAAGCAATAGTGAATAAATAAAATGGTAAACATATATGAAAATTCAAATAAAAATAATCTGAATAAAATAAAACATCTGATTTAGAAAACTACTATACAGAATGGAAAAACTGACAGCAGAATTAAATAATGATTGAATTTCAAGTAATATAACATCTTAAAATTATTCAGGAAGAGGGAATTTTCCCCAACTAGTTTTGAGACTGGAGAAGGCAGTGGCACCCCACTCCAGTACTGTTGCCTGGAAAATCCCATGGATGGAGGAGCCTGATAGGCTGCAGTCCATGGGGTCACTAAGAGTCGGACATGACTGAGCGACTTCACTTTCACTTTTCACTTTCATGCATTGGAGAAGGAAATGGCAACCCACTCCAGTGTTCTTGCCTGGAGAACCCCATGGATGGAGAAGCCTGGTAGGCTGCAGTCCATGGTTGCACAGAGTCAGACACAACTGAAGCGACTTAGTAGTAGTAATAGTAGTTTTGAGACTAGTAATCTTCATATCAAAACTAGACAGCATAAGAAAGGAAAAATTAAAGGCCTGTTTCATTCATAAACATAGATGGAAAAATTCTAAACAAAGTACTAGCAGACCAAATCTAGTAGGACAGCAAAAAAAAAATTCATTATGACCAATTCAACCCTATGCAGTAACATGAGAAAATATGTCATTTCCACTGACAGATTAAAGGAGAAAAACTACATAATCAGCTCAATAAGTGAAGAAAAGCATTTGATATAAATTCAAAAATCAATCATAGTGTTCAATTCTAAAATTCTCAGCAAAGTTGGAATCAGTTCAGCTCAGTTCAGTCACTCAGTCGTGTCCGACTCTGCAACCCCATGAATCACAGCACACCAGGCCTCCCTGTCCATCACCAACTCCTGGAGTTCACTCAAACTCATGTCCATCAAGTTGGTGATGCCATCCAGCCATCTCATCCTCTGTCGTCCCCTTCTCCCCCTGCCCCCAATCCCTCCCAGCATCAGGGTGTTTTTCCAATGAGTCAACTCTTCACATGAGGTGGCCAAAGTATTGGAGTTTCAGCTTCAGCATCAGTCCTTTCAATGAACACCCAGGACTGATCTCCTTTAGGATGGACTGGTTGGATCTCCTTGCAGTTCAAGGGACTCTCAAGAGTCTTCTCCAACACCACAGTTCAAAAGCATCAATTCTTCGGCACTCAGCTTTTTTCACAGTCCAACTCTCACATCCATACATGACCACTGGAAAAACCATAGCCAAATGCTACCTATCCAGGAATTAGGGGATTCCCAGGTAACTCAGTGGTAAAGAATCTACCTGCCAATGCAGGAGATGCAGGAGACACAGGTTCAATGCCTGGGTCAGGAAGGTCCTCTGGAGGAGAAATGGCAATCTACTCCAGTATTCTTGCCTGGAAAATCCTATGGACAGAGGAGCCTGGTGGGCTACAGTCCGTAGGGTGACCAAGAGTTGGATATGACTAAAACGCATGACAGTGCACCCGGGAGTTAGAGTGACCATCATTTTTAAATGAGGGCAGAAGAATTTTATGGTAGATACGATTACTGTCCTCAGCTCTTTACTCCCTCTCTTCTGTGTTACCTTGTAATGCTGTAGACACAGTGGCGTTTACATCCTCACTCCATTTACTTTAGCAAGAGACACATGATTTTATTCTGTCAACCAGTGTGAGGAGTAACAGTGTGTCAGTTCCTACAGATATTAAGGGCTCCCCTGGTAGCTCAGATGGTAAAGAATCTGCCTGCAATGCGGGAGACTCGTGTTCGATCCCTGGGTCAGAAAGAGCTCCTGGAGAAGGGCATGGCAACCCACTCCAGTATTCTTGCTTGGAGAATCCCATGGACAGAGGAGACTGGGGAGCTACACAGTCCATGGGACTGCAAAGAGTCGAACATGACTTAGTGACTAACCTTTCACTTTCACTTAGGATATTCACCTTAATCATTTAACATAGTGCCTCCCAGAGTTCTTAAATGTAGAGTTATTCTTTCTCTTTGTTATTAGTATTTTGCAAGGAAGTGATTTGAAATTATTTAAATTTTCATTTCTAATCAAGCTTTTAAATCACCTATTTATTTATTTTTACACACAAGAAATACATACATAAATGGATGATTTTTAAAAGTTTGTGTTTGATGAGCTCATGTTTCCTTATTTTATTCAATGGGTTATAATCTGTTGGTGGTGGTGGTTTAGTTGCTAAGTCATGTCCAACCCCATGGACTGTAGCCTGCCAGCCTCCTCTGTCTGTGGAGTTCTCCCGGCAAGTATACTGTTGTGGGCTACACTTCCTTTCTCCAGAGGATTGTCCCTGTCAGGGATCAAACTCAGGTCTTCTGCATTGCAGGCAGATTTTTTACTGACTGAGCTACCAGGGAAGCCCTTTAATCCGCTAGTGGCATTATTTCTTTTCTTCCTAAAACTGTCCTTAGTTTAATCATTGGAAGCCTATTCAAGTTTGCTTCTTTGTCCTCTTGACATGCCTCTTTATTCTTTGAGCACTTCCTTGCTTTCTAACACAAGGTGTTCCAGGACCATTTTGTAATTTCTCTGCCCTGGCTCTGATATCAGTCATTTCACAATGGATCTCTGTCTTAGTGAAAACACATTTAGAAGCCAAGTATGAGCTTTACTTACTGCTATTGGGACCTCATTTTCCCAGGCCCTCTCAACAGATAGTCAGGTAATATATATATACAAATACATACTTGCATGTGTGCATGCTGAGTTGCTTCAGTCCTGTCCGAACTCTTTGTGACCCTATGGACTGTAGCCTGCCAGGATCCTCTATCTATGGGATTCTCCAGGCAAGAATACTGGAGTGGGTTGCCATGCACTCCTCCAAGGGATCTTCCAGACTCAACGATTGCACCCACAGCTCCTGTGGCTCCTGCTTTGTAGGCAGATTCTTTATTGCTGAGCCACCAGAGAAGCCCTCAATACATGCATAAACAGATATATATTTTTGTCAATATCAATACATTTCCCTTGATCTCTATCTTGAAAATATTGATATTTCCAATTACAAGCCAACTTCATGAGGCTCACTGTCCTTTTCTCCCTCTTCATATTTCTAGCTCCCTCCTTTAACAGTGAGAGATCTGATCCCATTATCCCTACTGTAGTTGCTTATGTGATCACCCCTCTGTAAGTAAGCTGTATCGCATGTCTGCTGCCACTTCCTCCCCACTCAGGCATCTTTCTCGTCTTATCTGAGATTGGACTCTGCATGCCAATTTATCTGTGTAAACACCCTTCTTACCCTCCTGCAACTCTGACACCTTAGAGATGGACTTCTCCACATGTGGACACCCTCCTTTCACTGATGAGGCTTTGACATTTTATGCCAGGCAGTGCTATACATGAACGCTTTCCTCTTCTGCTGGACATGAACACCATCCTCACCCTGTATGGGTTCTGACACCCCTTGCTAAGTTGCCCCTCTGCAGGGATACCCTCCTTTGCTAGTTTTCCAACTCCTTCTCCCAGGTGAACCCCTCCCTACCCCACATAGGTTTCCTCCTCACTCCACACAGGCTCTGATTCTCCATACTGGGCCATTCCCCTATGTGTACACCCCCTTCACAATGCTTGGGTTCCAATATACCATGTTGAGTTGCCCCAAAACAACTCCAGGCCACCTCTGTAGTGAATATAAGGATGCCATCTCATTCTTCTCCATTAAATGACTTAAGTTATTAACTGCTTGTGGAGAGAAAGGGTAAGGAGGGAGAAAATGACCAGCCATCTCACGTCTGAGCTCCTCTACTTAGAATTTAGGGGTTTTTTTTAGAACTTTATTTTCTTGATTTCTTCTAAATGATTTGAGTTTCAGTTTATAGTTTTCAAAATATTTGGGCAGCATTTTTTGTTTGTTTGTTTTCATTAGCTGTTAAACATTCATTTTATTTTCCATTTCTTACAATGTCTTTAAATAGGGTTCTATCAAAATCATTTTTGTTTCCTATCTTTAATGAGAAGAATGTCCTGGACTATTCAGAGGAGGCTTCTCTGTGGGAGCAGGCATGAATCCCAGTAGATTTCCCCACTTCATGGCTCAAAGACTTTCACCCTTGTTGTTATCGTGAAGTATTAAGAAATATGAATAACTCCCTGCATGATTGAGAAAGCCTTCCTGCTATTACTCACTCATATCTGTCTCTCAGTCATGTCCAACTCTTTGCGACCCCATGGACTGCATCATGCCAGGCCTCCCTGTCCATCACCAGCTCCCAGGGCTTGTTCAAACTCATGTCCATCAAGGCGGTAATATAATCCAACCATCTCATCCTCTGTCATCCCCTTCTCCTCCTGCCCTCAATCTTTCCCAGCATCAGGATCTTTTCCAATGAGTCAGTTCTTCTCATCAGGTGGCCAAAGGACTGGAGCTTCAGCATCAGTCCTTCCAGTGAATATTCAGGACTGATTTCCTTTAGGATGGACTGGTTGGATCTCCTTGCAGTCCAAGGGATTCTCAAGAGTCTTTTCCAACACCACAGTTCAAAAGCATCAATTCTTTGGTGCTCAGCTTTCTTTATGCTCCAATTCTCACATCCATATATGATTACTGGAAAAACCATAGTTGTGACTATACGAACCTTTGTCAGTAATGTCTCTGCTTTTTAATATGCTATCTAGGTTTGTCATAGCTTTTCTTCCAAGGAGCAAGCATCTTTTAATTTCATGGCTGCAGTCACCATCTGCAGTGATTTTGGAGCCAAAGAAAATAAAGTCTGTCACTGTTTCCATTGTTTCCCATCTATTTGCCACGAAGTGATGAAACCAGATGCCATGATCTTCATTTTTTGAATGTTGAGTTTTAAGCCAGCTTTTTCACTCTCCTCTTTCAATTTCATCAAGAGGCTCTTCAGTTTCTCTTTGCTTTTAGCCCTAAGGTTGGTATCATCTGCATATCTGAGGTTATTGATATTTCTGCCTGCAATCTTGATTCCAGCTTGTGCTTCATCCAGTCCAGCATTTTGCATGATATACTCTGCATATAAGTTAAATAAGCAAGGTGACAGTATATAGCCTTGAAGTATTCCTTTCCCAATTTGGAACCAGTTGTTCTATGTCTGGTTCTAACTGTTGCTTAATTATCTGCATACAGATTTCTCAGGGGGAAGGTAAGGTGGCCTGGTATTCCAATCTCTTGAAGAATTTTCCACAATTTGTTGTGATCCACACAGTCAAAGGCTTTGGTGTAGTCAGTGAAACAGAAGTAGATATTTTTCTGGAATTCTCTTGCTTTCTCTGTGATCCAGCAGGAGTTGGTAATTTGATCCATGCTTCCTCTGCCTTTTCTAAATCAAGCTTGAACATCTGGAAGTTGTCAGTTCACGTACTGTTGAAGCCTAGCATGGAGAATTTTGAGCATTACTTCACTAGTGTGTGAGATGAGTGCAATTGTGTGGTAGTGTGTACTATCTTTGGTAGTGTGTGAACATTCTTTGGCATTGACTTTCTTTGGAATTGGAATGAAAACTGACCTTTTCCAGTTCTATGGCCACTGCTGAGTTTTCCAAATTTGCTGGCATATTGAGTGCAACACTTTCACAGCATCATCTTTTAGGATTTTAAATAGCTCAGCTGGAATTCCATCACTTCCACTAGCTTTGTTCATAGTGATGCTTCCTAAGGCCCACTTGACTTCACATTCTAGGATGTCTGGCTCTAGGTGAGTGATCATACCATCATAGTTATCTGAATCATTAAGATCTTTTTTATATAGTTCTTCTGTGTATTCTTGCCACTTCTTCTTAATATCTTCTGCTTCTGTTAGGTCCATACCTTTTCTGTCATTTATTGTGCCCATCTTTGCATGAAATGTTTCCTTGGTATCTCTAACTTTCTTGAAGAGATCTCTAGTCTTTCCCATTCTATTGTTTTCCTCTATTTCTTTGCATTGATCACTGAGGAAGACTTTCTTATCTCTCCTTTTATTCTTTGGAACTCTGCATTCAGATGGATATATCTTTTCTTTTTTCCTTTGCCTATCTCTTCTCTTCTTTTCTCAGCTATTTGTAAGGCCTCCTCAGAAAACCATTTTGCCTTTTTGCATTTCTTCTTCTTGAGCATGGTTTTGATCACTGCCTCCTGTACAAGGTCATGAACCTCCGTCCATAGTTCTTCAGGCACTCTGTCTACCAGATCTAATCCTGTGAAGCTATTTGTCACTTCCACTGCTTAATCGTAAGGGATTTGATTTAGTTCATACCTGCATGGTTTAGTTGATTTCCCCACTTTCTTCAAGTTAAACCTGATTTTTACAATAAGGAGTTCATGATCTGAGTCACAGTCAGCTCCTGGTCTTGTTTTTCCGGACTGTATAGAGCTTCTCCAACTTTGGCCGCAAAGAATATAATCAATCTGATTTCGATATTGACCATCTGGTGATGTCCATATGTAGAGTGTTGTTGCAAGTGGGTGTTTGCTATGACCAGTGCATTCTCTTGGCAAAACTCTTTTAGCCTTTGCCCTGCTTCATTTTGTACTCCAAGGCCAAACTTGCCTGTTACTCCAGGTATCTCTTGACTTCCTACTTTTGCATTCTAGTTCCCTATAATGAAAAGTATGTCCTTTTCCCACTGTTATCTCATTCTTTTCCAGAGTTACATACTCTTTGCCTTATAAAGTAGTGCTCTCATATTTGAACACTATATTTTGCTATTATTACATTCAAAATGTCCTTCCTCTGGATCTCAGCCTTCCATACCATTCCCTCCTTCTCATTATATGAAATATCTTTCTTCCTGAGATTGCTGGTGTTTTTACCCTGTTCAGTTTGGATTCTGCTTCTGACATTTTTTCTTCAGAGGAGTCTCAGTTTACTAAAGTGAAAGTGAAGTCGCTCAATTGTGTCTGACTCTTTGCAACCCCATGGACTGTAGCCTACCAGGCTCCTCCGTCTATGGGATTTTCCAGGCAAGAATACTGGAGTGGGTTGCCATTTCCATCTCTAGGAGATCTTCCCAACCCAGGGATTGATCCCAGGTCTCCCGCATTGTAGGCAGATGCTTTATACCATCTGAGCCACCAGGGAAGTCCCTAGTTTACTAAAAGCATGTATTTATTGCATATTTCTGAGATTCTCAAGGGTATACGCTACTTCTAATTGTCCTTTTGCAGGATTTTTTCAAGTTCTGCAGGTTATTCTCAGATTCTATTGCTCAGCATCCTGCTTAGAACTAGGCCTTCTCCTTTTGGAAATCAAAATCTGATGGCAATTTCTGGGTCCTTTAGCTTGTAGGCTCCATCAATTTCCTTTTCTCTTCATCTCTGCCAGTTCTGCATCCTGTTGCTATCTCATGATTTGTGCTATGCTCAACCATTTTCCATGGCCATGGGGATTCCTTGATACCCACTTTATTGAAGATACCACCTGTCATTGTTTTTTGTTTGGTTGATTGTTAGTTTTTCTTTTCTTTTTTTTTTTTTTTACTATCATTTTATTCTTTCACTATCATATGCATTGTTTTTATGAAGGGACTTGGGGAGATTAATTTCTTAAAATACATTATTGTCATGTCCTTGCCATCAGAAATACCAGGTGATCTTTTAAAAATGTAAACCAAATCATATCAGCTCTACCTCTCCCTTCATCTTAGACTTCATCTCCAATCATTCTACTCACCTGTGATGGTTAATTTTATATGTCATCTTGAATGGTCCATGGGGTGCCCAGATATTTGGTCAAACATTATTCTAGGTAGTTCTATGAGGGTGTTTGAGATGAGGTTAAACTTTAAATTGGTAGACTGAATAAAGCTGATTGCCCTCACTAATGAATGGGCCTCACCCCATCGGTTGAAGGCTTGAATAGAACCGAAAGACTAATGTCCACTCTGAATGGAAGAATTCTTCCTGCCCAATAGTCTTTTTTCCTATCTTTGTACTCAAACTAAAACATCATCTTTTCCTCAGTCTCAAGCCTCCCAACTTTCGGATTCAGTTCAGTTCAGTTTAGTCGCTCAGTCGTGTCCGACTCTTTGCGACCCCATAAATCACAGCACGCCAGGCCTCCCTGTCCATCACCAACTCCTGGAATTCACTCAGACTCACATCCATCGAGTCAGTGGTGCCATCCAGCCATCTCATCCTCTGTAGTCCCCTTCTTCTCCTGCCCCCAATCCCTCCCAGCATCAGAGTCTTTTCCAATGAGTCAACTCTTCGCATGAGGTGGCCAAAGTACTGGAGTTTCAGCTTTAGCATCATTCCTTCCAAAGAAATCCCAGGGCTAATCTCCTTCAGAATGGACTGGTTGGATCTCCTTGCAGTCCAAGGGACTCTCAATAGTCTTCTCCAGCACCAGAGTTCAAAAGCATCAATTCTTTGGCACTCAGCTTTCTTCACAGTCCAACTCTCACATCCATACATGATCACTGGAAAAACCATAGCCTTGACTAGACAGACCTTTGTTGGCAAAGTAATGTCTCTGCTTTTCAATATGCTATCTAGGTTGGCCATAACTTTTCTTCCAAGGAGTAAGAGTCTTTTAATTTCATGTGCTACACAATCGGTTCTCCTGGTTCTCAGGCCACTGGACATGGATTTTCATGTCTTCTTCTCTCTGTCTGCAGTAATAATTCCTATCTCATCAGTTTGCTTTATTTTTTGCATACAACTTACCATCATCAGAAATTATACTATTTTTGATTTGCCTACAGTTGCCTCCTTCACTGGAATGTGAGCATATGGTGGACAGAGGCATTTTATATATATTGTGAAATGAATTCAGAATTTCTACTAATATCAACATCAGCATAGAATCCCTGAGAGATTTTTGATTTTCCAAAGAGAAATGCAGTAACCCAATAAACAACAGTTATGATCTATAATAAAAGAAGAAATTACTTGTTTTACATAATTTGTTTTCATCTTAACATGAAATTTATGGTTATTCAGGTATTTATATAAGTGATATATATCAGCAACAAAGATTGGTAAAAAAGAATGTTGAACTCCTTACTATTGGGTACTTACTCTGACATTTCTTTGAAATGCTAATGATTCTTTGAATAACTATCAGATTGGAATTCACACATATTTAGTTCTGTACCTTGGCATGAAATATCCACTTGTCAAAAGAGAAGTGTGAAATTAAATGAGACATGTTACAAATATGCTTTGCCTCAGTTTCATCTAAAGTAATAGAAAGAAAATATGAAAATTCTTTCCGAAGTATATTTTTAAAATATATAAGCATGTCAAAATAATAATCATTACTGAGTGTCTAATATAATAAATTACTACTACCTTTGTAAAAATGAAACTCTCTAGATTAAAAATTATTGTTGTAATAATAAAAACACATATTTAATGTATTCCATGCCACAGGCATTATTCTAACTCCCTTACTTTTATTTTTCATTCATCTTCACAACACTATTAGTGATGTTATATACTATTACTATCATCATTTCCAGACTTGAAAATACAAACATTGCCAAAACTTATTTTGAAGAATATGTTAATTCTTCTTTAAAATGGGATATAGACTAAACTATCTATTGTCATATAGTAAGCCAACCCAAACTTTGTGGCTTAAATCAACAGCCATTTATTTAGTTCATGATTTTATTAACATGTTTTCTTCTGATCTGGGCCAAACTCAGATGAGCTTGCCTAATGCGACTGCTGGCAGATTGGCCTGGAGTTGGTTGATCCTGGTCAGCCTCACTCACATGTTTGGAAGTTGACTGGCTTCCAACTGAAGTGACAGTGAGGCTGGTGTATTAACCATGCCTTTTTATTTTGGAGGGTTTTTGTTTTTGTTTGATGCCTTAACATCTTGGGACCTTGCTGATCCTGGAGGCACTGTTCCTCCCAGGGCTAGGTAATTCTTAAAGATAGTAAACAACTCACCAGAAGACATACCTTTCATATGCAAACCAACCAATCCAAAACCATACTTCAACCACTTTCTTTATCAGGTTCTCATACTGGGCCACTACCCACGTGCCCCAATCATAACAAAACCAAGAACAAGATACCGAGGGACCTATGGCCCAGAGCCTCTTGAAAAGATTTGAACTAACCAATACTAAACCTGTTTGCCTTGTTTTGTCCATTACTTCCAATAGAAACCACAATAAGGCTCTTGTCCACCGTGTCCCCACTCATTCTGCCTCCTAATACTGGTGCTTTCTATGTGCCTTCCACCACCACCCCACACCCCAATATTACTCCCTCCTCTTGGTATCTATGACTATAACCATCTATCTTTTCAGGGGCAACTGTCTTCTGATCTGGTAGGCTCATTATACTTGGGTGGGGTGGAAGGAACCTGTAATTTCAAACATCTGGGTAATGTATTATTTTATCTTCCAGCAGACTAGCCAGAGCTTGTTCACATAGAGGCAAGATTCCAAGAACAGCAAGAGAAGAAGCCCCAATGCACAAGTACTTTTCAAATCTCTCTTATATCATGCTTTCCATTGTTCAGCTCACTTCAGTTCAGTTGCTCAGTCATGTCCGACTTTTTGCAACCCTATGGACTGCAGCACGCCAGGCCTCCCTGTCCAATACCAACTCCCGGAGTTTACTCAAACTCATGTCCATTGAGTCGGTGATGCCATCCAACCATCTCATCCTCTGTTGTCCCCTTCTTCTCCTGCCCTCAATCTTTCCCAGCATCAGGGTCTTTTCAAATGAGTCAGCTCTTCACACCAGGTGGCCAAAGTATTGGAGTTTCAGCTTCAGCATCAGTCCTTCCAGTGAATATTCAGGACTGATTTCCCCCAGGATGGACTGGTTGGATCTCCTTGCAGTCCAAGGGACTCTCAAGAGTCTTCTCCAACACCACAGTTCAAAAGTATCAATTCTTTGGCATCCAGCTTTCTTTATAGTCCAACTCTCACATCCATATATGACCACTGGAAAAACCATAGCCTTGACTAGAAGGACCTTTGTTGGTAAAGTAATGTCTCTGCTTTTTAATGTGCTGTGTAGGTTGTTCATAGCTTTTCTCCCAAAGAGTAAGCATCTTTTAATTTCATGGCTACAGTCACCACCTTCAGTGATTTTGGAGTTCCCAAAATAGTCTGTCACTGTTTTCACTGTTTCCCCATCTATTTGCCATGAGGTGATGAGATCAGATGCCACGATCTTAGCTTTCTGAATGTTGAGTTTTAAGCCAACTTTCTCACTCTCCTCTTTCACTTTCATCAAGAGGCTCTTTAGTTCTTCTTCACTTTTTGCCATAAGGGTGGTGTCATCTGCATATCTGAGGTTATTGATATTTCTCCCAGCAATCTTGATTCCAGCTTGTGCTTCATCCAGCCCAGCATTTCTCATGATGCACTCTGCATAGAAGTTAAATAAGTAGAGTGACAATATACAGCCTTGACGTACTCCTTTCCTGATTTGGAACCAGTCTGTTGTTCCATGTCCAGTTCTAACTGTTGGTTCTTGACCTGCATACAGATTTCTCAGGAGGCAGGTAGGGTGGTTTGGTATTCCCATCTCTTTCAGAATTTTCCACAGTTTGTTGTGATCCACACAGTCAAAGGCTTTGGCGTAATCAATAAAGCACAAGTAGATGTTTTTCTGGAACTCTCTTGCTTTTTCTATGATCCAGTGGATGTTGGCAATTTGATCTCTGGTTCCTCTGCCTTTTCTAATTTTCACTTAAGTATTTTCCACAGTTTGTTGTGATCCACACAGTCAAAGTCTTTACGTAGTCGATGAAGCAGAAGTAGATGCTTTTCTGGAAATCTCTTGCTTTTTCTATGATATAGAGTATGTTGGCAATTTGATCTCTGGTTCCTCTGCTTTTTTAAATCCAGCTTGAACATCTGGAAGTTCATGGTTCATGTACTGTTGAAGCCTGGCTTGGAGAATTTTGAGTATTATTTTGCTAGCGTGTGGGATGAATGCAACTGATGCACTGACCAAAGCAAGGTACTTGGCCACACGTAACCTCTAAAATCCTATGGGAGGAATGGGTACAGGATGGAGTGTGGCTAAAGGCTAAAGGAGCCTGTGCACATGGAGGTTGTAACTGCATTCAATCAACTGAATAGGTACTCAGCAGGTTCCATATCAGCTTCTCACTGTCTTTACTTTGAGAAATTCTTAGGGTTTGGCCACTGAAATAGGTAATATTTGCCTTTTCAGAACTCTTGGTAAGAATGCTATCAACTGTCTTAATGGCAAGAACTATTCTTCAAAAGCCTAGGCTTATGAGCTAATAATCAAATTCTCTTTTACTGAGAGAAGGGACTGCTTGTGACTAGAGGACTTGAACATTATAAAGCACTTTTGAGATGTGATTATAGTTATTTTTATCAAATCACAGAAGGGATGGTAACCTAATAATAATATTCAAAGAAAAGTTTAAATAATGTTATGCTCCTAAATATCTCACTATAGTGAACATGATCAGAAACCTCTTGACTGTGATTTACAGGGTTTTTTTTTCCCCCCCTTCAGTTCAGTTTAGTTAAGTTCAGTCACTCAGTTGTGTCTGACTCTTTGTGACCCCATGGACTGCAGCAGGCCAGGCCTCCCTGTCCATCACCAACTCCCAGAGTTTACTCAAACTCATGTCCATTGAGTCAGTGATGCCATCCAGCCATCTCATCCTCAGTCATCCCCTTCTTCTTCTGCCTTCAATCTTTCCCAGCATCAGGGTCTTTTCAAATGAGTCAGTTCTTAGCATCAGGTGGCCAAAGTATTGAAGTTTCAGCTTCAGCATCAGCCCTTCCAATAAATATTCAGGACTGAATTCCCCCAGGATGGACTGGTTGGATCTCCTTGCAGTCCAAGGGACTCAAGAGTCTTCTCCAACACCACAGTTCAAAAGCATCAATTCTTCGGTGCTCAGCTTTCTTTATAGTGCAACTCTCACATCCATACATGACTACTGGAAAAACCATAGCTTTAACTAGACAGACCTTTGTTGGTAAAGTAATGTCTCTGCTTTTTAATATGCTGTCTAGGTTGGTTATAACTTTTCTGCCAAGGAGCAAGTGTCCTTTAATTTCATGGCTGCAGTTACCATTTGCAGTGATTTTGGGGCCCCCAAAATAAAGTCTGTCACTGTTTACCCATCTAGTTGCCATGAAGTGATGACCAGATGCCATGATCTTAGCTTTCTGAATGTTGAGTTTTAAGCCAACTTTTTCACTCTCCTCTTTCACTTTCATCAAGAGGCTCTTTAGTTCTTCTTTGCTTTCTGCCATAAGGGTGGTGTCATCTACATATCTGAGGTTATTGATATTTCTCCTGGCAATTTTCATTTCAGCTTGTGCTTCATCCAGCCCAACGTTTTTCATGATGTGCTCTGCATATAAGTTAAACAAGCAGGTGACAATATACAGCCTTGAAGTACTCTGTTCCCTATTTCAATTTTTCCTCTCATACTCAAACTAAACTTCTTTATTTCAGAATTCTTGCTTCCTTCTGCATTATTTACCCATTACTGTCATCTCATACAAACCTACTTATTGTATAAAGCATTATAGGAGAGCCAAGTAGCCCAGCAAGAAAAAGGAGACAATAAGTTCAAACAGAACACCATATTTTACTTTCTCTTAGTATAAGCTTACCTCCATGAAGCAGGAAAAAAAAAATCCTTTTCATCCATTTTTTTCCAAATTCCAGAAATAGTCATAACCAGGAAAGACATATCACTTCCCACAAAGAGCCTATTTGATTGTCCTTGAGCCCTAGATTGTTCTTTTATCTTAATAATAAATTTTCCAGGCCAATGGATATAAGTATCTGATAGGCCTTAGTTTGAATCTCAGCTTAACTACTTATTAGCTGGGGAAATTTAACAGCGTTAAGTTGTCTACATATTAATTTTGACTTCTAAAAATTGGATGTAATAGGGCATATACTCTAGCCTTAGAGAGTTTAAGGCTGCTTTGCCTTACACTCCACACACTCTTCTCCTCCAAGAAAAATCTCTGTTGCAAGAGGAGGGAAAAATCCATGCCCAGTATACTAGAAAGTTTTTATGAGAAGATAAAGTACTTGTGAGAGTACGGGGTGGTACAGATAGTTTCTCTTTTAGATCATTGTCTCATGGATCTCTCATCCTGACACTTTTTTCTTCTACTCAGCACTGTGTTAGGTCTAGGAAGGGAACATCTTCATTTGGGACAGCTAAAGAGGAACCTGGGTGAGGTCTGGAGAATATATAAAGCCAGGATCATACCTGCTTCTACTAGCTCCAAGAGAGACAAAAGCATATGGAGCTGGGGCCAAACTTCAATTAAGAAAGCTGATTTGTCTGTAGCATTCCTTGGGCAAATATCTATTGAGATTTATTGAGGTTGACAATTTGTTTACATATTCTGACCAAATCTCTTTCAATTAGATAACCATGATTGTTATTAATCATTTCATAGAGTTGTTATGATGATCACATAAGGGGATAGAAATATTACCTCTAATTTAGTGAGTAGTAAATAGCTCATGCCTAGTAAATGTTACTTGTTAACTTATAAAAACTTTGATGTTTTTGGTTTATAATAATAACTAACTTCTTTAAGTTGTGAATTAGCAAGTCAGCTTTGAATTTGTTATATTTTATCTACCACATTGACTATATTTTACTTTTTCAGAAGACTAGCCTTATCAGGTAATTTAACTTTTGATCATGGCAAATATTTAGCTGAATGTTAATTAAAGTGACCAGTCAAAAAAGTAGACTGACTCCCTTCGCTAATTTCTTTGGCCAGGTTTTTACACACTGTGTCTTTAAAAGACAAACTAGGTCATTAAAAAAAGCATGGTGTATTTTAAATCTCAGGGCTTCCCAAGGGGTGCAGTGGTAAAGAAGCCACCTGCCAATGTAGGAAACAAAGGAGACAAGGGTTTGATCCCTGGTCGGAAAAATCCCCTGCAGGAGAAAATGGCAACCCACTCCAATATTGGGTTGCCTGGAAACCCAATTTGCCTGGAAAATTCCACAGACAGGGGAGCCTGGTGGGCTACAGTCCATGGGGCCACAAAGAGTTGGACATGACTGAGCACACGCACATATTTTAAATCTCAGAGAACATTTATGTTTCATCTTAGAAAAGATTAAAGTAATAAAAATTTTATTCTTTGGTTTCTTTTCTGGATTACATTTTTAAAGATCTGAAGAAATTGAAAAATAACTAAATCTGTTTCATAGAAGAAAGAAAAGGACAGCTTTGTGTTAGTAGTGCAACATCAGTTTCCTGTAAAAGGGTCTCACTTTTTAGTGATACTGCATTGTTTGCCTGTTAAGCATGGATAAATCCTTTTTGTCTAAATCATATAATTTGTGTAGAATTAATCTTAATTTTATATTTGAAGTAACACATTAGGATTATTACCTTTCAATTATCCCGAATTATACTTCTTTTCAAGGTTTTGTTTTTTATTTTATTTGCTGGGAGAGCAAAGGGATGTCATTATATATGATCTTGATTTACCTGCCTGATGTCCTAACTGTACAATGATTCATTTACTCCAAAAGTTTGAACATGGGTGTCCCATATTAAGAAAACCTAATTTTGTTATCCAATATAAAATATACTCCCTGAGGACAAAGGAGAAGGGTGGGCAATTACTCAATTAATACCCAATTCATAACTTTGAAATACACCCTAAGGTATATCAGGAAGATCTGGTATACACACGCACACACACACACACACACACACACATTTATTTTATACACGGCACTGTAGGGTCATGGGTATTTCATAAAGTGAGGATATCACTGTGTAACAATAAATCAATTGTTTGGACATTACACAGGTTCAAAAGGGTGCTGCTATTGTATCGGGGCTTTCAGAGTCCTTTCCAAATGAGCATCCAGACCTTTTTTTTCTCTTTTGCAGATGATCTCTCTCATCAGGAGGACATTGATCCCCCAAAAGAATATGATCCTGGACAATTTGCAGGTCTCCTTCATGGATCCTCTCCAGCCTGTGAGTCCCCTGAAAATCCATTTCATCTCTATGGGAAAAGAGATGAACGCGAAGAAGAAAAAGATGAAGTCAGTTTGGCAAATAGTCCTTTGCCTTTCAAGCAAACTCCAATAGAAAATAAATCAGAACCTGTGGTAAAGAAAATTAAACCCAAGGTGGTCAGTAGAACAATTTTTCACAAAAAAAGCAGCCAACTTGAAAACCATACCATTGTTGGCACAAGAACAGCTAGAAGTGGATCCCGGAATGGGGACCAGTGGATTGTGAACACTGGGGGATTTGTGGAGAGAGCGTGTACCCTGGGGAGAATAAGGTCATTACCAAAAGCCCTGATCGACATGCATTTATCCAAAACTGTCTCTAAATCGGATTCTGATCTCATTGCCTACCCTTCAAATGAGAAAACATCAAGAGTTAACTGGAGTGAATCTTCACCTGCTGATCACAGCTCTAAAGGGAATTCTGAAAGAACACCATCTTTCACTTCCGAATGGGAAGAAGTAAGATTTGTTCTTCTTGTTATTCTTTACATAAAGCTTTAGCATCAAGAGAGTTTTGAGGAAGGGATTTTCAGCTTTTTAAGTCTTTCAGAGGAAAAAAAATTACCACAAATAGATCCAAGTGGAAGGGAAAAGTTCTAGAGATAATACATGATAATTTCACAGCGAGCATAGAAACAAACACAGTTCCACACATGAGGGGATATCTGTTGTTTCCATAGAAATTGATATCAAGCAGAAGTAATAACTAGCTATGAGGTACAAGAAAATGTTCACATTGTGCCCTACTAAGCATTGCAGCTGACAAATGGAGAAAAATCTTTGTGTTTTTGTTTGCTTTATATCATTTTGTTAATTGCTAAACCCTGTTAGCTCATCTTCCTTCTTTAAAATATCTTATAATTTCAGAAGAGCTTCTTATAATCTTAATATTAAACAGAAAGGTCCTGGCCCTTCTCCAAGTATCATACAAAAAACACAAGTTACTTAGTATTTCCCTTTACAACTATTGGACATTAAAGAAAAATGTGTGCAGTCCATTATGACCAATTTAAGCTCTACTTAAAGACAAAGTCTTCAATTTCTTGGAATTACTCAGGAAGTAAATGCCCTTTTAAGGCTAATAATATATCATCCTTTCTCCATTAAGAGGACTACATCATAAAGTAATAAAGTCTCTTGCTTTTTCTTGAATTTCTGCAAAGAATGGACCACACTCTTCCTCAGCATTTCATTCTAAAATGTCACATTTTGTCTCTCAAAAGATTGTGCCAGTAGAATTAGGTTTTGAAGCACAATAGGTCACTAGAGTATTCTGAGAAATAGAAATGGTCTGGTATTGACATTCTGAATTGAGCTGTTTGAGAAAATCACTTAATCTCTCTGTATCTATTTCAGGGTGAACAAAATGGGACATTTAAGTAATGCTCATTGTCATTTCTGAAACCTGCTGTCTCACTAAGGCTGCTAGGATGATGACCGGGTTTAAAGCATAAATAGCTAAAGCTGAGACAGTCATATTTTCCTATGAATTCCATAGTAGTAGTCTGATAGTTTACTCAGATCTATCCATTTCTTATATTTATTAACTCTGTGAATAATGTAACTTATCTCTTAGAATCAAGTTGTTGCCATTCCTAGATTCTTGTGATTATATGCTACAAATAAGCTTGTGGCTGGTCATACCATTTAATCAGAACTTGGGTCCAGTGGCCACACTTCACTGGTCAGACGAGATGCATGCTCTCAGATCCAAGAGGACAAATGACCAAGAAGATGGACATTGTCACGTGAACTTATCCTCAGCTCCTTCCCCTTCTGAGTTGAAAGAATTCACAATGTCTAACTTACTGACCCATGTAAGTCCAAACAAAGTTCATTTTAGGAAATTCAGAGAAAAGGCAAGTTGATTTCGAAAGTTTAAGAAAAGGAAATTAAATTTGTATTTCTAAAAGCAATTCAAAAGATGTCTGTCTCCCTTTAAATCTTTCTCTGTTGATCTCTTAATTGGAGTTTTGCAGTGGCAATAATATCAAGAATATATGCTTCTGGCAGTGGAAAGTCATTTTAAAATGCAGTGCTGTATGCTCAATGAAATGAGTCAAACAGAGAAAGATAAATGCTATATGATATCACTTATATATGTAATCTAAAAAATACAACAAACTACTGAATATAACAAAAACGAAGCCGACTCACAGGTCCAGAGAACAACAAGCTAGTGTTACCAGTGGAGGCCGGAAGAACAATACAGAGGTGAGGAACTAAGAGGTACAAACTACTGGCTAAAAGATAGGGTCAAGGGTATATCTTGCAACACAGGAAATACAGCCAATATTTTGTAATCACTGTAAATGGAAATAGCCTTTAAAATTTGTATAAAAACTAAAAATAAGAAATTTAAAAAACAAAAGTGCAACACAAAGCGAATGTAATAATTCATTTTATATGTTTTTTGTTTCACACAGATCGACAAAATAATGAATTCCATAGATGTTGGAATTAACAGTGAACTTCGAGAAATTAATGGTGAGAACACAAGTAAGGAAATCTCTCCTTTATGTTGTAATGAATAAATGTACTCAGGGACTAGTTATAAAATGATAGGAGTCTATAGATAATTCATCTTTTACCATAATAATAATAGCTGCAAATTATTTCCCTCCATTCATGTCGAACAACCATGATCTCTAAACAATATCAACTATATAGATTTAGCAAACTGAGAGATTTTCTTCCCCATGTGCTATTTTACTATGCCAGTTAACATTAATGTAGAGCTAAGTATGGGCATGCATGCATGCTAAGTTGCTTCAGTTGTGTCCAACTCTGTGACCCTATAGACTGTAGCCCACCAGGCTCCTCTGTCCATGGGGATTCTCCAGGGAAGAGTAATGGAGCAAGTGATCATTTTTTAAAAAGACTAAATAATTTTTGCTGAAACATATTTGTTTTAGTGTTTAAAAACTAAAAAAAAAAAAAAAAAAAGAAACCTACTAAAAAAGTACCAAAATCATGTGACTTTGATTAGTGACACAAACATGATATGATGACACATGTAGCTATCTCTTTCACACACAAATGCTGATAAACATTGAGGACTTTTCCAGTATCCAAAGAGCCAGCCTAGGAATGCATGTTGCCAGATAGTTCTTTCAGATATGCTTAAAGAATAATTTCAAGAAAACTGTAGGGAATGTTGTTTTTTTTTTTTTTTTTTTTTTACACTGATGTGAAGGTAAGAATGTGTTTTCTTATCATAGTAAGTTCTCCATTACTGAGAATATTCAAGCAGAGACTTAATGCATCTCTGTTGGAAGACAGGTGACATTGAACAGTAATATTACAAAATTCTTCAGATAGTACCATAGAATTGTGAAAATGTTACAAACATGATTATAATGAAAATAAGAGTAAATGTTAAAAAAGCCACTTGGGCAAAATTGCCTTTGAAGGACATTTTAGTAGTCAACAATCCAGTTTATTTTCACTTAATTCTCTTCTTTCCCCCTCTTAGATTGCCATCCTATCCTTTGCTCATGTTTTTCTACAGTGATAATGAAAATGAAAGACTCAATCCCCAAAGCATCATTACTATTAACAAAGACTGGTTCTGTATGCGCCTTAATTTTCACTTCTTAATTACACACTAATTACGCACTAAGTGATTGACCATAACATGTGGCATTCCAATTGACCATCAGGCCATTTGTGAATTACAGCTCTACTGGGCAGAAGGTTTTTCCCTCTTGAGACCAGCTAGAACTAGAGAAGTGATAAACAACCCTGTGAAGATGACATTCCATGTCTAATGTGTTGGGGTACTGAGTCTGGTCAGGAAATAACATGATGAAATAAAAAGTCAGACAGACATGAATTCATATATCAGTCCTGCTGTTTACTAGCTACTTGATCTTAGGCAACACACTCAGTTTCCTCATAAAATGAAAATATTAATATAGGATCATTGTAGAAACATGTTCAATGGCATGCGAGTCGAGTCTGACATATGTAGACATGTATTAAATTTTAGCTCTCCATTGCTCTATCATGAGGGAGATGTTGTGTTAGACACTATGGGCATATGAAGAAAAACACACAGCAGCCCTTCTTTTAAGAACTTTATAATGTCAGCTAGTCTCACAGCTTTCATGTTCAATTTGCTGTATTCCCTGAAATTGTGATGTGTCAATTAGAATGCAGGTCATAACAAAGCTGACAGTCAGTTGGTACCAGGGAAGAGTAATCACTAAAAGAGACCATAAATTCCAATGCACCCTGGCAAAGAGAAGAGAAAAAATCTAGAATGTATTGATTTAAATGTTCTAAATTATTCTGAAATCTGAGTATTCTCTTTTCACTTGACAATGAGGAAGAGATGTGCAATGAAATCAACAGGAGGTAAATTTAGAGTGAACACGGGAAATACTACTTTACCAAATGTATGTTATCAGTGTCTGGAATTTTGTTTTGGAAGGCCACTGAACCAAGCACTATGCCTGGCTTCATCAGAGCTGCATAGTTTATGAGCATTTATGATGTTTGTTGCTAAAAACCTCAGAAGGTGATTCAGTTCAGTTCAGTCACTCAGTCGTGTCCAACTCTTTGCGACCCCATGGACTGCAGCACTCCAGGCCTCCCTGTCTGTCACCAACTCCTGGAGTTTACTCAGACTCATGTCCTTTGGGGGAGACTAAAACCATAGGCTATGGAGATACATGATGGATCAAGAATCAACACTGAATTTTCCAAACTCTTGCCCCTTATGTTTCATTGTTTTTATTTGCCCTCCCCTGACCCCACTTGCATTTCTAATTTCAGGTGTTTTCATAAACAAAATATTTATTGAACCAAAAAAGGATCTGGCTTCCCTGGTGGCTCAGACGGTAAAGCGTCTGTCTACAATGCAGGAGACCCGGGTTTGATCCCTGGGTTGGGAAGATCCCCTGGCGAAGGAAATGGCAATCCACTCCAAGACTATTGCCTGGAAAATCCCATGGACAGACGAGCCTGGTAGGCTACAGGCCATGGGGTCTTCGCAAAGAGTTGGACACAACCGCGCGACTTCACTTTCACTTTCCATCTCCATTCCTATGAATCAGCTCAAAGTTTGAGCAGTTTCTATGAATCATATAACTAGTTCCACTCATAGAAATCAGTTTTCTCTATCTTTTAAAAAGTTTCCTCAGCAGTTATATAGTAGTTAGAAACTGCTGGCAGCCCCAGTTGTCCAGGACTAAGACAGAAATAGAGTAAATATATTTACTGACTTTATTTTAGGTCAGTCCCTTAGGTTCTCACTTGGACTAACATTCATGGATGATTTTTACAAACACAATGTCTGGCTTCCCACTGGAAATCAGACTTAAATGCCAAACACTTTGGCAGTAGGATTCAATTATATTGAATACTTCATTTTACGTAGAACATCCTGTTCTTTGGTAATGCTGTACATGTGATGTGATAGTACATTTTATGTCATCATGTACACCCAGATATAAGATTTTTTTCAGGGAACAGGTTTTGAGGTTCAGATTCCAGTGTCATGTTTTAGTGGTTTTGTGACCTTTGATCTCAGTTTCCTCCCCTATAAATTCAGATTTTTAACAACTCCCTCATAAGGTGGCTGCAAGGTAAGCAGGTGATCAATAAATATAAATTCTCTTACCTTTTTATCCAGGTATACATAACTGATCCTTCTATGTAGAGTATATACCACACAACAAGAAATACTTGGGAAATCTGATTTGCTTTTCTTTTTGACCAGTGAAAATTGTAATTAAGCTTTAACTATTCATATTCTAAGTTGCTTTCATATGAAGTCTTTCTTGAAGTTTTATTTCTTAACCATTGTCTTTGTATAACAAAGAAGTACTTTCAAGTTAGGAAATTTACCATGTTCACTGGAACCACTTCAGATTGTCACACTTTCCAAGAATCAGGCTGATGATCTTCTTGATGAAACTGAGGATCACGTAAGTATAGAAAGAAAATGAAAGTGAAGTCGCTCAGTTGTGTCCAACTCTTTGTGACCCCACGGACTGTAGCCCACCAGCCTCCTCTGTCCATGGAATTTTCCAGGCAAGAGTACTAGAGTGGGTTGCCATTTCCTTCTCCAGGGGATCTTCCCGCCCCAGGGATTGAACCTGGGTCTCCCGTATTGCAGGCAGATGCTTTACCATCTGAGCCACCAGGGAAGCCCACTTAAGTAAAGTGGAGGCAACAAGTGGCTCCACCAGACCCGCTTATCTTACATAACAGCAAATACATAGTAAAATCAAGTGCCCAGACATTGCCATACAGGGGTGGTAGATAATCTTATAAACAACCCCCCTATTTCTAACTGGTTTCTATAATCTGCTAAACTACTTTAGGTGTATGGACTGTGTTAGATTGATCTCAGGTACCTGAATGTAAAATTAGTATTTCGTTAAAAGGTATTGTTTAAAGCTGGGATTTTTTTCCTCTTATACTTAAGATTGAATTGTATTCAGAGGAATATTCTAGAGTCTTTTAAAACTCTACTTTTGCCAATATATGAATTTCACCTAAATTGTATTTATAAATGAAAGCTATTAAAGTGAATTTGTAAAGGCTTTTTACCATAGACTGCACCATCTACATTGAATACATACAGCAATTCTGAAGTTATTTGCTAGAGAATACATAGCTCTGAAAGTTGTGTGTGTGTTTGTTTGTGCACACGTGTGCGTGCGCATAGTCACTCAGTCATGTCCGACTTTTTGCAACCCCATGGACTGTAGCCCGCCAGGCTCCTCTGTCCGTGGGGATCTCCAGGCGAGAGTATTAGAGTGGGTTGCCATGCCCTCCTCAAGGGGATCCTCCCAACCCAGGGATCAAACCCAGCTCTCCTGCATTGCAGGCGAATTCTTTGCCAACTGAGCCACCAGGGAAGCCTGAAAACAAGTTAATGATAATCCACCATCCTGCTTTCTAAGCTTTTGCTTTTCTTCCTCCAGGAGTCTAAGGACCAGGTAACAGTGCAGGGTTCCTCATAGCCATAGAGACCCTCCATGGAGAGTTTCTAGGAATTTAGGAACTCTCTAAGGCAGACTAAGGGGTCTCTCCTCCTGAGCTATGCTTCACCTTCTCCCTGGTCTACTGGAGGGAGAGAGCTCACATGGCCCTTTCCCCAAAGAGCTTCTATTTCTGAATGGCTTGGGCCGACATCCCCACAGCTTCACAAGTTGCTCCCCCTGATGCTTTAGTTGCTTCCAGGTCCCTGATATTTATTCACATGGCTTAGATCTGCATCCAGAGGGACTTTGCCACTGATGTAACTGATAGCTGACCTCCTGCTGAGATTGTTGATGAGAATATCATTCCTCAAACTGTAGGAGAGCATGTTTGGTTTTCGTTTTTTTTTTTTTTTTTTAATGTATTTAGAATTTCGAAGGCAATGGCACCCCACTCCAGTACTTTTGCCTGGAAAATCCCATGGATGGAGGAGCCTGGTGGGCTGCAGTCCACTGGGGTCGCTAGAGTCGGACACGACTGAGCAACTTCACTTTCACTTTTCACTTTCATGCATTGGAGAAGGAAATGGCAACCCACTCCAGTGTTCTTGCCTGGAGAATCCCAGGGACGGGGGAGCCTGGTGGGCTGCTGTCTATGGGGTCGCACAGAGTTGGACACGACTGAAGCGACTTAGCAGCAGCAGCAGCAGAGTCCCCTATTAGAAAAAAGACAAAGAGGAAAGAAGCTGAATTGTATTCCTTTTTTCCTGTGTGCCAGATGCTATGCAACTTACTCTTGTGAACATTCAATTCTCCAAATAAGTCAGTGGTATTATACCCATTTTATAGATGAAGAAAGGGTAACTTGTTAAAGTCAGTTCCTTCAAATGTAGATTGATTTCTTCCTGAAGTTCATATTCCTTTCAATAAAATATGTTACTATAAAGAACAATGGAAGCCAGCCCTTTGGTTCTTCCTCTTTAGTTCAATTCATATGCATTTGTACTATAGAGAGCCAACTGAGGTGTTTAAGTGTAAAACCAACCACTTGCTCTTAGCAAAACCTAACTTGGTATGGAAGACTTTAGCTCAAACCCCAAAGCCCTCCTAAAGCACAAACCACATGGTCATATATTAAAATGAATCATAGACCTGAATATCTCCTACCTCCCAAAAGTGAATGCATATGCTAATAATGATTTGGGTTTCACTTATTTTCAGAGGAAGAATTTCCTTGCCTCTGGTAATATTCTTTTTTCCATGAACTGTTAAATTGTACATAAAATCCTCTCTGTGAAATGCTGTGCAACAGGCATAATTTATTTTTGATTTTTATTTCTCTTTGCAGCACTATTTTTAATAGAGCCAACTGGGGGAAGGTGGGTAGTAGAATACGTTAGCTTACAAGCACACTATTTTGTCTAAATCAAGAGAGAACTTATTTTTATTATTATTTTATATAACACTTCACTGAGTAACTCGTTTTTTTCCCCCAGATAGATTAAATCTAAGAAATCCCTCAATAATAGAATAACCATGTAGCAATATGAATTAAGTGAGCATTAAACTAGCCTGAGTTCACTAATCTCTATCAAGAGATAGTATTTAATCAACCAAGCAATTGTGTCCTTAGCAAAATAGACCCTAAAATTTATTTAACATCTTTTATTCTAAATAGTCATTAAAAACTAAAATAGCCTACATAATATAGATTTTGATCACTAGAATATGGCTGAGATTCTCCGGTTTTGAAAGTACAAGTAATATTCATATGTGAAATTCAGTTTCTCTTAAGTATGAAATAATTGGGTGTTATTCTCTGGCCTAATATTTGCTTATGATGTATCAATAGTTGGAACCTGTACATTGTTTTCCCTTCAACATAATATTTAACCTTCTAGAAGAGGCCTAGAGAGGTGAGCAAGTGCTGTCTTCAACTTATACTGATACCCTTTCCACACCATCTTTCATATATGATCAGTCAACATCTGTTCCCATACATCCCATGATGATAAGTTCACCACTTCCAGAGATAATATATTTTACCACTGGGAAGCTCAAATCGTTAAAAATTCATGTTTTTCAAGTCCCTTCTATCCATTTTCCCTTAAAAAATCTTCAGTGATACAAAGGATGAATGCTGCTGCTGCTCATTGCTCAGTCGTGTCCATCTCTGCAACCCCATGGACTGTAGCCCACCAAGCTCCTCCAACCATGGGATTTTCCCAGCAAGAACACTGGAGTGGGCTACCATGCCCTCCTCCAGGGAATCTTCCCAACTCCAGGGATGAATAATGACCCATTACTTTTAATAAATTATGAATATCTTAAGGATAGACTTTCCCAGTGACTCAGCAGTAACAAATCCGCCTGCAGTTCAGGAAACATGGAGATGTGGGTTTGATCCCTGGATCAGGAAGATGCCCTGGAGAAGGAATGGCAACCCACTACAGTATTCTTGCCTGGGGGACAGAGGAACCTGGTGGGCCACAGTTCATGGGGTCACAAAAAAGAGTCAGACATGACTAAGCAACTAAACAACAACAACAAATCTTAAGGATATAGCTGATATTTTTGATAGACCACACACCTCTTGCACATTTACCATTAAGCTGGAGAACAGTTGCAAAGAGTCTTCTTTGTAGACACTTTAAAAATAGTAGCTGCATGACTTCCACATAAATGTCAGAGCATTTTACAAAGTCTACCATCAATAACCTCATACTTGTGAGAGTAGGAGGTAAAAATAATTAGGAGTGATTTGAAATATAGATACAGACCTTCATAAGTTATAGATCATCATAATGATTACTTTCAAATTTGTTTTTGATACAAATTTGTTTTCCCAAATTATAATGAGGAATGAAGTGATAAACATGAGTCATTTACCCATGAGAAAAACTTTAAAGCTTATACTGGTTGTTCTATGATACACTATTCTGATAACAAAGGGTTTCTTATCTACTAGTATTTTTGATACTTGAGTATAAAATTTTAGAGAGTTATATAAATTTAAGAACAATGATACCCAACAATGTCACTTTTAGAAATGTATCCTAAGGAAAAAGGACAAGAGCAAAATATGTATATGTGTGTGTGTGTATATACATATATATGTGTCTTTTATGATCATTGAAGAAATAGAATCAAACCAAATTACCATTTATAGAGATTTGTAACATCAGTTACTGTAATTCCTTATGATGAAATGTTGAATAGCTAATTAAAAATGACATTGTGTCTATTTTTATTACTGTGGAAATATAGCCATAATATACTACTTAGTGGAAAAAGTTGATAACCAAATAAATTATCATCCCATCTTTTAATGCACATGCATGAAAAAGTTCTGGAAGGACATATGAAAAAAGTTAACAGCAGATGTCTCTGAGTAAGTTTATCAGTGATTTTTATTTTCTGCTTTCCTAAATTTTCCAAAATTTTTATAGTAAGCATCACTCACTTCAGTCACTTGGTTGAGTCCAACTCTTTTTGACACCATTTTCATTGTCTACATCATTTACTAGAAGAAAGTATGCATGAATTTAGTAAATAAATAAATAGTAAACAAATGGCTATTTATGCAGTCACAAATATGCAAACGTGTATATGTAAACACTTATACATGAAACATATAAATGTTACAGTTATCAGTCCTTACCATTATCAGTTAGTCATTCAGTTGAGTCTGACTCTTTGCAACCCCATGGACTGTAACCCACCAGGCTCCTAAGTCTATGGAATTCAACAAGCGAGAATATTGGAATGGGTAGCCATTCCCTTCTCCAGGCAATCTTCCCTGCCCAGGGTTCAAATCTCGGTCTCCCACATTGCAGGCAGATTCTTCACCATCTGAGCCACCAGGGAAGCTCTTGGTGGTGATTAAATTTTGCCAAGTGAATGCTTTATTGAATGTGATTAAGTCTTTTTATCAGTTCTGAGTTAAAATAGGTGTGCTTCAGTGGTTTCACAAAAGAGATTCATTTGATTTCTTTTAGTTTTTATTACTGGAAAAGCTATTTTTAAATAACTACACAAATTTTTTAAATACCCATAACCCAACCCCTGATCAAAAATGACTTTTTTCTTTTGTCCATGTCCTGGTCTGTGTATATATTCTAGTGACCTTCTAGCCTTTGTCTATGTACACAGTCAATTTGTATATAATAATAATTTTATAGATAGAATTTTACAATCTTCATTTTCATATTCAGTTCAGTTCAGTCGCTCAGTCATGTCCAACTCTTTGCAACCCCATGGTCTGCAGCACATCAAGCTTCTGTGTCCATCACCAACCCCCTCTAGCTTGCTCAAACTCATGTCCACCAAATCAGTGATGCCATTTTCATATTACCATTTCACAAAATTCTATTATCTTACTTTTTTCTCTTATTCCCTTGCTTCATTCTTTTTATGAATATCCAGTGTTAGCATGGTGTATATGCTTCCACTTTTCTTTAAGTTCATGCAATCCCAAATAGAAAGATGATAGATAGATAAATAGATGAATGTTGCTTGTGCTTTAAAAACATGAATTCATGCTGTATATATTTCTCTGCAATTTATTCTCATTTGACATTAATCATAGTTTTGCCTTACTTTTATAATCAGTAAAAATCTATGAAACAAAATTGCACTGGTGAAGTTCACTCTCAGAGAGGAAAGGAGGTCTGATCTGATTCTTACTCCTACCACTGCACTAACTTGCTGCTCAGTTCAGTTCAGTTGCTCAGTCGTGTCCAACTCTTTTGCAACCCCATGGACTGCAGCACGCCAGGCTTCCCAGTCCATCACCAACTCCCAGAGTTCACTCAGACTCACGTCCATTGAGTCAGTGATGCCATCCAGCCATCTCATCCTCTGTCATCCCCTTCTTCTTCTGCCTTCAATCTTTTCTAGCATCAGGGTCTTTTCAAATGAGTCAGTTCTTAGCATCAGGTGGCCAAAGTATTGGAGTTTCAGCTGTCAGCATCAGTCCTTCCAGTGAATATTCAGGGCTGATTTCCCCCAGGATGGACTGGTTGGATCTCCTTGCAGTCCAAGGGACTCTCAAGAGTCTTCTCCAACACCACAGTTCAAAAGCATCAATTCTTTCGTGCTCAGCTTTCTTTATAGTCCAACTCTCACATCCATACATGACTACTGGATAAACCATAGCTTTGACTGGATGGACATTTGTTGGCAAAGTAATGTCTCTGCTTTTTAATATGCTGTCTAGGTTGTTCATAACTTTTCTTCCAAGGAGCAAGCGTCTTTTAATTTCATGGCTACAGTCACCATTGCAGTGATTTTGGAGCCCCCCAAAATAAAGTCTGTCTCTATTTCCACTGTTTCCCCATCTATGTGCCATGAAGTGATGGGACCAGATGCTATGATCTTAGTTTTCTAAATGTTGAGTTTTAAGCCAACTTTTTCACTCTCCTCTTTCACTTGCTGTATGACTTGAAAAATAACACCTCACAATGGACCTCAGTTTCCTAATTTAAAAATTAAAAGATAGAACTAGATCTTATCTCTGTAATTCCATGACATATTTTATCTTTTGTCTTATGGATTATTCTTTGGCAGAGTGTCCTTTAAAGCTTTCCAATTCTTAATTTCTTAAGGACAAATTATCAATAAATCTTCAATATGTGTATTTCAACTAGCTTCTTCTAGGAATGTTGCCAGATCCTCATTTACAATGCTTTTATTTTTTTTTTTTTTATTCTTCCAATTTTATTTTATTTTTAAACTTTACATAATTGTATTAGTTTTGCCAAATATCAAAATGAATCCGCCACAGGTATACATGTGTTCCCCATCCCGAACCCTCCTCCCTCCTCCCTCCCCATACCATCCCTCTGGGCCGTCCCAGTGCACCAGCCCCAAGCATCCAGCATCATGCATCGAACCTGGACTGGCAACTCGTTTCCTACATGATATTTTACATGTTTCATTGCCATTCTCCCACATCTTCCCACCCTCTCCCTCTCCCACAGAGTCCATAAGACTGTTCTATACATCAGTGTCTCTTTTGCTGTCTCGTACACCGGGTTATTGTTACCATCTTTCTAAATTCCATATATATGCGTTAGTATACTGTATTTATGTTTTTCCTTCTGGCTTACTTCACTCTGTATAATAGGCTCCAGTTTCATCCACCTCATTAGAACTGATTCAAATGTATTCTTTTTAATGGCTGAGTAATACTCCATTGTGTATATGTACCACAGCTTTCTTATCCATTCATCTGCTGATGGACATCTAGGTTGCTTCCACGTCTTGGCTATTATAAACAGTGCTGCGATGAACATTGGAGTACACGTGTCTCTTTCCCTTCTGGTTTCCTCAGTGTATATGCCCAGCAGTGGGATTGCTGGGTCATAAGGCAGTTCTATTTCCAGTTTTTTAAGGAATCTCCACACTGTTCTCCATAGTGGCTGTACTAGTTTGCATTCCCACCAACAGTGTAAGAGGGTTCCCTTTTCTCCACACCCTCTCCAGCATTTATTATTTGTAGACTTTTGGATCGCAGCCATTCTGACTGGTGTGAAATGGTACCTCATAGTGGTTTTGATTTGCATTTCTCTGATAATGAGTGATGTTGAGCATCTTTTCATGTGTTTGTTAGCCATCTGTATGTCTTTTTTGGAGAAATGTCTATTTAGTTCTTTGGCCCATTTTTTGATTGGGTCGTTTATTTTTCTGGAGTTGAGCTGTAGGAGTTGCTTGTATATTTTTGAGATTAGTTGTTTGTCGGTTGCTTCATTTGCTATTATTTTCTCCCATTCTGAAGGCTGTCTTTTCACCTTGCTAATAGTTTCCTTTGATGTGCAGAAGCTTTTAAGGTTAATTAGGTCCCATTTGTTTATTTTTGCTTTTATTTCCAATATTCTGGGAGGTGGGTCATAGAGGATCCTGCTGTGATGTATGTCGGAGAGTGTTTTGCCTATGTTCTCCTCTAGGAGTTTTATAGTTTCTGGTCTTACGTTTAGATCTTTAATCCATTTTGAGTTTATTTTTGTGTATGGTGTTAGAAAGTGGTCCAGTTTCATTCTTTTACAAGTGGTTGACCAGATTTCCCAGCACCACTTGTTAAAGAGATTGTCTTTAATCCATTGTATATTCTTGCCTCCTTTGTCGAAGATAAGGTGTCCATATGTGCGTGGATTTATCTCTGGGCTTTCTATTTTATTCCATTGATCAATATTTCTGTCTTTGTGCCAGTACCATACTGTCTTGATAACTGTGGCTTTGTAGTAGAGCCTGAAGTCAGGTAAGTTGATTCCTCCAGTTCCATTCTTCTTTCTCAAGATCGCTTTGGCTATTCGAGGTTTTTTGTATTTCCATACAAATTGTGAAATTATTTGTTCTAGCTCTGTGAAGAATACTGTTGGTAGCTTGATAGGGATTGCGTTGAATCTATAAATTGCTTTGGGTAGTATACTCATTTTCACTATATTGATTCTTCCAATCCATGAACATGGTATATTTCTCCATCTATTAGTGTCCTCTTTGATTTCTTTCACCAGTGTTTTATAGTTTTCTATATATAGGTCTTTAGTTTCTTTAGGTAGATATATTCCTAAGTATTTTATTCTTTCCGTTGCAATGGTGAATGGAATTGTTTCCTTAATTTCTCTTTCTGTTTTCTCATTATTAGTGTATAGGAATGCAAGGGATTTCTGTGTGTTGATTTTATATCCTGCAACTTTACTGTAGTCATTGATTATTTCTAGTAATTTTCTGGTGGACTCTTTAGGGTTTTCTATGTAGAGGATCATGTCATCTGCAAATAGTGAGAGTTTTACTTCTTCTTTTCCAATTTGGATTCCTTTTATTTCTTTTTCTGCTCTGATTGCTGTGGCCAAAACTTCCAAAACTATGTTGAATAGTAATGGTGAAAGTGGGCACCCTTGTCTTGTTCCTGACTTTAGAGGAAATGCTTTCAATTTTTCACCATTGAGGATAATGTTTGCAGTGGGTTTGTCATATATAGCTTTTATTATGTTGAGGTATGTTCCTTCTATTCCTGCTTTCTGGAGAGTTTTTATCATAAATGGATGTTGAATTTTGTCAAAGGCTTTCTCTGCATCTATTGAGATAATCATATGGTTTTTATTTTTCAATTTGTTAATGTGGTGTATTACATTGATTGATTTGCGGATATTGAAGAATCCTTGCATCCCTGGGATAAAGCCCACTTGATCATGGTGTATGATCTTTTTAATGTGTTGTTGGATTCTGATTGCTAGAATTTTGTTAAGGATTTTTGCATCTATGTTCATCAGTGATATTGGCCTGTAGTTTTCTTTTTTTGTGGGATCTTTGTCAGATTTTGGTATTAGGGTGATGGTGGCCTCATAGAATGAGTTTGGAAGTTTACCTTCCTCTGCAATTTTCTGGAAGAGTTTGAGCAGGATAGGTGTTAGCTCTTCTCTAAATTTTTGGTAGAATTCAGCTGTGAAGCCGTCTGGACCGGGGCTTTTGTTTGCTGGAAGATTTTTGATTACAGTTTCAATTTCCATGCTTGTGATGGGTCTGTTAAGATTTTCTATTTCTTCCTGGTCCAGTTTTGGAAAGTTGTACTTTTCTAAGAATTTGTCCATTTCTTCCACGTTGTCCATTTTATTGGCATATAATTGTTGATAGTAGTCTCTTATGATCCTTTGTATTTCTGTGTTGTCTGTTGTGATCTCTCCATTTTCGTTTCTAATTTTGTTGATTTGATTTTTCTCCCTTTGTTTCTTGATGAGTCTGGCTAATGGTTTGTCAATTTTATTTATCCTTTCAAAGAACCAGCTTTTGGTTTTGTTGATTTTTGCTATGGTCTCTTTTGTTTCTTTTGCATTTATTTCTGCTCTAATTTTTAAGATTTCTTTCCTTCTACTAACCCTGGGGTTCTTCATTTCTTCCTTTTCTAGTTGCTTTAGGTGTAGAGTTAGGTTATTTATTTGACTTTTTTCTTGTTTCTTGAGGTGTGCCTGTATTGCTATGAACTTTCCCCTTAGGACTGCTTTTACCGTGTCCCACAGGTTTTGGGTTGTTGTGTTTTCATTTTCATTCGTTTCTATGCAAATTTTGATTTCTTTTTTGATTTCTTCTGTGATTTGTTGGTTATTCAGCAGCGTGTTGTTCAGCCTCCATATGTTGGAATTTTTAATAGTTTTTCTCCTGTAATTGAGATCTAATCTTACTGCATTGTGGTCAGAAAAAATGCTTGGAATGATTTCTATTTTTTTGAATTTACCAAGGCTAGCTTTATGGCCCAGGATGTGATCTATCCTGGAGAAGGTTCCATGTGCGCTTGAGAAAAAGGTGAAATTCATTGTTTTGGGATGAAATGACCTATAGATATCAATTAGGTCTAACTGGTCTATTGTATCGTTTAAAGTTTGTGTTTCCTTGTTAATTTTCTGTTTAGTTGATCTATCCATAGGTGTAAGTGGGGTATTAAAGTCTCCCACTATTATTGTGTTATTGTTAATTTCTCCTTTCATACTTGTTAGCATTTGTCTTACGTACTGTGGTGCTCCCGTGTTGGGTGCATATATGTTTATAATTGTTATATCTTCTTCTTGGATTGATCCTTTGATCATTATGTAGTGACCTTCTTTGTCTCTTTTCACCGCCTTTGTTTTAAAGTCTATTTTATCTGATATGAGTATTGCTACTCCTGCTTTCTTTTGGTCCCTATTTGCATGGAAAATCTTTTTCCAGCCCTTCACTTTCAGTCTGTATGTGTCCCCTGTTTTGAGGTGGGTCTCTTGTAGACAACATATGTAGGGGTCTTGTTTTTGTATCCATTCAGCCAGTCTTTGTCTTTTGGTTGGGGCATTCAACCCATTTACATTTAAGGTAATTACTGATAAGTATGTTCCCGTTGCCATTTACTTTATTGTTTTGGGTTCGAGTTTATACACCGTTTTTGTGTTTCCTGTCTAGAGAATATCCTTTAGTATTTGTTGGAGAGCTGGTTTGGTGGTGCAGAATTCTCTCAGCTTTTGCTTGTCTGAAAAGCTTTTGATTTCTCCTTCATACTTGAATGAGATCCTTGCTGGGTACAATAATCTGGGCTGTAGGTTATTTTCTTTCATCATTTTAAGTATGTCTTGCCATTCCCTCCTGGCTTGAAGAGTTTCTATTGAAAGATCAGCTGTTATCCTTATGGGAATTCCCTTGTGTGTTATTTGTTGTTTTTCCCTTGCTGCTTTTAATATTTGCTCTTTGTGTTTGATCTTTGTTAATTTGATTAATATGTGTCTTGGGGTGTTTCTCCTTGGGTTTATCCTGTTTGGTACTCTCTGGGTTTCTTGGACTTGGGTGATTATTTCCTTCCCCATTTTAGGGAAGTTTTCCACTATTATCTCCTCAAGTATTTTCTCATGGTCTTTCTTTTTGTCTTCTTCTTCTGGAACCCCTATGATTCGAATGTTGTAGCGTTTAATATTGTCCTGGAGGTCTCTGAGATTGTCCTCATTTCTTTTAATTCGTTTTTCTTTTATCCTCTCTGATTCATTTATTTCTACCATTCTATCTTCTAATTCACTAATCCTGTCTTCTGCCTCTGTTATTCTACTATTTGTTGCCTCCAGAGTGTTTTTAATTTCACTTATTGCATTATTCATTATATATTGACTCTTTTTTATTTCTTCTAGGTCCTTGTTAAACCTTTCTTGCATCTTCTCAATCCTTGTCTCCAGGCTATTTATCTGTGATTCCATTTTAGTTTCAAGATTTTGGATCAATTTCACTATCATTATTCGGAATTCTTTATCAGGTAGATTCCCTATCTCTTCCTCTTTTGTTTGGTTTGGTGGGCATTTATCCTGTTCCTTTATCTGCTGAGTATTCCTCTGTCTCTTCATCTTGTTTAAATTGCTGAGTTTGGGGTGTCCTTTCTGTATTCTGGCAGTTTGTGGAGTTCTCTTTATTATGGCGTTTCCTCACTGTGTGTGGGTTTGTACAGGTGGCTTGTCAAGGTTTCCTGGTTAGGGAAGCTTGTGTCGGTGTTCTGGTGGGTGGAGCTGTATTTCTTCTCTCTGGAGTGCAATGAAATGACCAGTAATGAGTTATGAGATGTCTATAGTTTTGGGGTGACTTTGGGCAGCCTGTATCTTGAAGCTCAGGACTGTGTTCCTTTGTTGCTGGAGAATTTGCTTGGTATGTCTTGCCCTGGAACTTATTGGCCCTTGTGTGGTGCTTGGTTTCAGTGTCGGTATGGAGGCATTTGATGAGCTCCTGTGAATGAATGTTCCTTGGAGTCAGGAGTTCCCTGGAGTCAGGGTTTGGACTTAAGTCTCCTGCTTCCGATTATCGGTCTTATTTTTACAGTAGTTTCAAAACTTCTCCTTCTATACAGCACCATTGATAAAACATCTACATTAAAGATGATAAGTTTCTCTACAGTGAGGGTCACTCAGAGAGGTTCACAGGGTTACATGGAGAAGAGAAGAGGGAGGAGGGAGTTAGAGGTGACCCAAATGAGATGAGGTGAATCAATAGTGGAGAGAGTGGGCTAGCCAGTAGTCACTTCCTTATGTGCACTCCACAACTGGACCACTCAGAGATGTTCACGGGGTTATACAGAGAAGAGAAGAAGGAGGAAGGTAACAAAGGTGGCCAGAAGGATAAAAGGGGGAATGAAAAGGAGGGAGACAGATCCAGCCAGTAATCAGTTCCCTAAGTGTTCTCCACCGTCTGGAACACTCAGAAATTCACAGAGTTGGGTAGAGTAGAGAGAGGTTAGGGAGGAGACACAGGCGACCTGGTGGAGAAAAAGGAGGGTCCAAAGGGAGAGAGAGCAGTCAAGCCAGTAATCTCACTCCCTAGTGAAAAATGGGTCCTGAAGATTGGGTCCTTAAAGGTACAAAATTGGTAACAAATACATAAAAGCAAAAATTAAAAATCTAGAGTAGAGTTTGGAATTTCAAAAATACGATGTTAAAGAAAAGAAGAAGGAAAAGAAAGAGAGAAAGAACGAACAAACAAAAACAAACAAGGTCGCAAAAATTATAAAGAAAGTACAGGTACAAAATTGATAACTAATACCAGAGAGCGAAAATTAAAAATCTAGAGTATAGTTTGGAATTTCAAAAATACGATGTTAAAGAAAAGAAGAAGGAAAAGAAAGAGAGAAAAAATGAACAAACAAAAACAAACAAGGTCGTGAAAATTATAAAGAAAGTACAGGTACAAAATTGATAACTAATACCAGAAAGCAAAAATTAAAAATCTAGAGTAGAGTTTGGTATTTCAAAAATACAATGTTAAAAAAAAAAAAAAAGAAGAAAAATAAAGAGAGAAAACAAACAAACAAATACGAACAATGTCACAAAAATTATAAAGAAAATACAGGTACAAAATTGATATCAAATACCAAAAAGCATAAATTGAAAATTTAGAGTAAAGTTTGGAATTTCAGATATACAATGTTATATAAAAGAAGAAGAGAAAGAAACAGAGAAGAAGAAGAAAAAAAAAAAATCACAGAAATTATATAAAAAAAAACTATACGTACAAAATTGATAACATATACCAAAAAGCGAAAATTAAAAATCTAGAGTAGAGTTTGGAATTTCAAAAATACAATGTTAAAGAAAAGAAGAAAAAACAAAAACCAACAACAAAAAAAACAAGGTCAAAAAATTATAAAATATATATATATGAAGTTTGCTGAAGAAGAAAAAAATAGGGTCTTTTTTTTTTTTTTTTTTGCAAAGTAATAGGTTATAAAAGTGAAAATTAAAGGAACAATAGAGGACTTAAAATTTTTTTTTTCTCTTAAAAAAAAAAAAAAGAAAGAATGATCGTAAAAATAATAAAAATATATCTAGGACTTTTTTGTTTCTTTTTTTGTGGGTGTTGTGGGTTCAGTTCATTTTTGGCTAGTTCCTTGGTCAGATTTATATTTCTCAAGATCTATAGGCCCCTTCCTATGTAGTCCGTAGTAACCACAGGGTTTTGATCTATTGCCTGTAGCTTCCAAGGCGTTTCCCTCTGTTATATCTTCTTCTGTTTGCTAGTCTCTTCAGTATCTGGTTTCCGCCCTGACTCAAAGGGCACGGTGGAGGACACTTTTTTTTTTTTTTTTAGGCTTACTTGTTCAGTCGCGCTGTGGGGATGGAGGGAGGGATGCTGCAAACAAATAACACTGGCGTGCGCTCGCAGTGCCTCAGCCACACTGTGTCTGCACCCGTTCACGGCGCGTGTAGCCTCCCTGCCCACACTGCTCGGGCTCTAGGTTGTTCCACCGGGAACAATCCGAGGCTGGCCCTGGGCTGCATGCACCTCCCAGGTCCAAGCCGCTCAGGTTCAGGCACTCGGGTAGTCCTCAGAGGCGCAGACTCAGTTGGGCCTGCGTTTTGTACTCTTCCCAGGTCCGAGCGCCAATTTGCTCTTCCCAGGCGAGCGCCAATGCTGCGACTTATTGCCTCCCCGCCACTCGGTTATCTGGATGTAAAACCGGCGCACCTTCTCAGGCAAATGTTGACCGTCCAGACCCCCAAGAAGTTTTAGTTAGCAAAGAAGCCTGCTTACAATTTTATAGATAATGTCTCTCTGGGGCTGCGATTGCCCCCTTCCGGCTCTGGCTGCCTGTCACCGGAGGGGGAAGATCTGCAGCCGGCTATCTCTGTTCAGTCCTTTGTTCCGTGCGCGGGCCTGGCGGTCTTAGGTTAGGGCTGGCTTTTCGCGTGGTAGGTATCCCACAGTCTGGTTTGCTAGCCCAAATTATTTCGCTCAGATAGCGCTCAGGGTATTCAGGCCAGATTCTTACTCTCAGCGATGCAGCCCACGCCGCGCCTCCCTGCCCAGCCCCGATTCGCTAATGGCGGATGCAGGCGTCTGCGCTGCTTCTCTGCTGGGGGAGTTACCGTAGGGCTCGCAATCTGCGAGTTTTAAATTGTTTATTTTTTTCTCCCTGTTATGTTGCCCTCTGTGCTTCCAAAGCTCGGCACAGATTCGGCAGTGAGAAGGTTTCCTGATGTTTGGAAACTTCTCTCTTTTTAAGATTCCCTTCCCGGGACGGAACTCCGTCCCTCCCTCTTTTGTCTCTTTTTTTTTGTTTTTAATATTTTTTCCTACCTCCTTTCGAAGAGTTGGGTTGCTTTTCTGGGTGCCTGATGTCCTCTGCCGGCATTCAGAAGTTGTTTTGTGGAATTTACTCGACGTTTAAATGCTCTTTTGATGAATTTGTGGGGGAGAAAGTGTTCTCCCCGTCCTACTCCTCCGCCATCTTGGCTCCTCCCCCTACAATGCTTTTAAAATATATTAATGTAATAAAAGTTTATTTTATTTGGTACAGGTGTATAAGATATTTAAGTTCTTTGTTTTTATATGCAAAAGTGACTTTCTCCTAAGAATCTCAATTCTTTTAATAAACCTTACCTTTTGCTAATTTTTAGGAGACAGGGTTTCCCTGATGTTTCAGACAGTGAAAAACCTGCCTACAATGCGGGAGACATGGATTTGATCCCTGGGTTGGAAAGATCCCCTGGAAAAAGGAATGGCTACCCACTCCAGTATTCTTGCCTGGAGAATTCCATGGACAGAGGAGCCTGGCAGGCTACACAGGGTTGCAGAGAGTCAGACACGACTGAGTCACTAACACACACACGCTAAATTACTAGCTGAAATCATGTGCAAATGATTAATGATGTGCATGGGAATAATGAAATAAATTTCTGATACTGTACTTTGTCTGCTTCTTGGATCCACTGACCTTCTTATAAAAAATCTTATTGACAGAAAAAGTACTTAGCATTTCAGTAGTATATGCTTTTCCTTAGGTAGCAGGTACCGACCAAATACTCACAGTGGCCCATTTCTTATCCACTGACTTGGCTTGACCAAGTCAAAGCACACTCCCCCACAGGTTCCTGAACTTTGGCTTGACCCCAAAACTAAACAAGCACTAAAATGCAGACCATTTTTCTTAAATGTTGATTCCAAATCAGAATATGATTGAGACTAAGCATACAACTTGCCCCTGAGTTTCTTGGCAACCAAGACAAAAGTGGGCTACAAAACTGTCATCATAAGGCATATTTTCAAGGCATGTAGAGAAAGGAACTCTTTCCTAGCTTGAAACTCTAGAAGGAATTTCCCCCATGCATCATTTTGTGAAAGATATACAACTCAAATAGGAACAATGCTTTGATTAGAATGCAGGACCAAGGGGCAGTGATCTACTTATGACTTACACATAGACAGGTGTACAGTGATAAGGAAGTATCTCTGTACAGACCTTTCTTCTGGGGACTTTTAGCTTTCTCCAGGACATAAATGAGCACATATTCTAGAATATCGGTGTTGTTTTTATTTACCCTTTCAAAAAATGCCTTCTTTATGTAAGCTGTTCTATGTGTTAATGACTTGAGTATCAGGATTTCAGGGGTGCTTAATAAAATTACAGGCATACTCTAAAATATTATGTGACAGTGACGTTGGAGAGCTACTCATCATGTGTGAAAGAGTATGAAATATGGTATCAGAAAATGTGAGAGTCCCAGTTCCATCCCTTGCTGGCTGTGTGATCCTGGACAAGTTACTTCATCATTCTGAGCTTTTATTTTGTTATTCTTTAAAAAGAGGATAATAATAATTTCTTATTATTATAATTAAATGAGATAATTTATATAAAAGCACTTGTAAAGTAAAGCTGTTAGTCATTATGATGTTACCTTCATAGAAAGCTCTTTAACTTTTGAATTAGAGCTCACTGTGTTCATTTTTCTCTCCAGGCAATTGAATGCAGTTTATAAGCACTCAGTAAAATAGTTGCTTTATATCCACATATGGACTATTCACCTTCTAGAAAGTTTCTTAAAATAAATAAATATGCTTTTCTTCTTGAAGAAGTAACCAATAAAATAGATTTTCTAGTTCATTTTTATATATTAAAGAAAAATTTATTTACTCTATTAACAAAATAAGTAAGGCCATTTCCCCCACTAATAAAAACAGAAATAGGAAGAAATTCCAGGACAATGAACTAAGATCAAGTGTGTGTACACATGCCTGATTACATTACAATTATTGACAGTTTGATTGTTTTTCCACCTACAGGCCAACTCTCCTCAACAAACTTGAAAATGTAGGCAGTAAATTATTTCTTAAGTGATTATGCTAACAACTCACTATAATATGGAGCTTTGAGTGCCTGAAGACAGAATATGAAAGATATGGCTAGATATGCTGCTGTCAGAGTCATCTAGACTCGAGGGAAATTGACAACATAGGCACAAGTTGTGGGCATAGGAAAAGAAGATGGAGTGTCTGTTTGAATGTCCATTGTTTACTGATATTTAACCCTTTTTGAGTCACCAAATGCTTTGAGAGTTTGATGGAAAACATGAGGCCTCTTGCAGGAAAAATGCAAATATACTTTTGAAAAAAGTTTTGTTTTCAATCTTTCCCACACATAAACCTATATGTATGTGCATATAGGTATACATGTACAAATATACATTCATCTTGAGGGAGGAAAAACAAGTGATATGCAAAGGAAATGTAAGCAGTAATGAAAACTTACCAGTTTAAAAAAAGATTTTCCAAACTCCTGAGAGTACTCCAGACTTTGAATTTCCAGAGTTGAAAGTTTTCATACACATGATTAGTGCTAAAAATATCACCGAAGTCTCTCAGAGAAAAACATAGAGCCTCTGTTCCATTTAGGAAGATCTAAGCATGAGTTCCTATCTTAAATAAACATCAGACATAGTCTAGATTTGGAAAAGGATTAAATGGAACATTTCAAATTATGAGATGTTAAGTAAGAGAATTTCAGTGAGCTTAGGTTTGATATCTAATACAAATTTAAGTTAAGATATATTTTATCTGCTCACATATTCCTGAATCAAATGTGGTTTTATGCATGTTTTTGGTTCAGTGATACAAAGGACATGGGGATATGCCAGACGCTTTCAAATTCCTGTGGGCTCACAATGGTCTCCTTAAACCTGAGTGACTTTTACATCCTAAATTTCTTTACTGATCATCTATAGTCTCAGTTTTAAGATTTCAGAGAGAAGAAAACTTTAAGAATTCATAATTTTAACTTTTTGAATGTTAAGAAATTTTCTTCCTAAAGATTTTAATTTGAAATATGTATGAATTATTATATGTATTCTTTCTCCAATTTTATCCCTCCATTTTAAGCTGTTTTACAGGTGTCTCAGTGGTAAAGAATCTGCCTGCCAATGCAGGAGACACGGGTTCAATCCCTGGGTTGGGAAGATCCCCTGGAGAAGGAAATGGCAACCTCCTCCAGTATTCTTGCTTAGGAAATCCCATGGACAGAAGAGCTTGGCATGCTACAGTCGATAGGGTCGCAAAACAGTCAGACACAACTTAGTGACTAAACAACAACAAAACATATTCTACACACTGTTCTTTATCTTACTTTTTAATTTTTTAATTAAAATTAATGGGTATGATTCCACAACAGAATATAGAGCACTTCCTGGTATTTAGTTGTATGAAGTAGCACAATTAATCCTCCTATTAGTAGAGATAGCTTTCAGTATGTTATTATAAACAAGGCTACAGTGAATAACCATATTTCTTTACACTTGCAGACATATATCTGTTGGATATATTCCCAAAAGCTAACCTGCTGGTTCAGGGTTTATGGGTATTTGAACTTTTGATAAGTATTGCTAAATTGAGCTTCTTAGAGGTTTTAATGATCTACCCCAATACCAGCAATGAAAGGAAGCCTCTTGTGTCCTGACTGATACACAGTGTTGTCAGACTTTCAGACCTTTATCTACTTGACAGGTGAAAAATAGTATCTCTGTGCCATTTCTTGTATTTGAGTGAAGCTGAGTTCTTTTCATATGCTTAAGTTTCATTTATATTTACTCTTCTCTTTGAACAATCTGTTCATAGCCTTTGCCCATTTTAGGAGATGTTGTTGCTCTATTTCTATTGATTTGAAGGAGTTCTTTATTATTAGGCATATAACTCAGTGTATTTGACAAAGTTGTAACTACCTTTCCCCTGTTTCTTATTTACCTTGTGGCCTAATCTGTGAAGCAAAAAATTTTAAATTATTTTGTAATTGATTTAATCAAGCTTTTAAGAAATTAATGATTTCAGAGTTTTGTGTTTTATTAGGAAAGGCCATCACTCTGAGACTATAAAGGAATCCTTGCATAATTTCTTCTAGTACCTTTATCGTTTTTGTGTTTCTATATTTGATCTGTATGTAATTTTCTCTTACATAAGAAATGAGGTATGGATCAAACCTTATTTTAATTGATGATGACTCAATTCCCCCTAAATCATTTCACGTGTTCCTTACTGATTGGAGATGCACAATTATTTTATGCTTGATATCCAATGATTTTGCTTTTTATTCACGTTCTTTTGTGTGTCTTCTGTGTCTGCATCTATTCATATGTTAACACCACACTGTTTTAGTCATTAAGACTTTAAAATGTGTCATAATATCCATTTTTCAAAGATCATATTTTTCTGTCCAGCAAATTCATGCTGGCATTCCAATACATTTTAAATGTTTGAACACTACCTACCACCACTCTGTTTCTTCAAGGCTTACAGGTGCCTAATTTATCCTTGGAGGGCGTGTGAATGACCCTGGTCCTGCAAACTCAGACATAGGCCAGAATTTTGTAACTGACAATCATGTTTCAAAACTGACTTCTTAGAGGTTTTCTAGGCAGGTGGAAGATCTTAGCATACTCCGAGGGCCTTTAGAGACAGATGGCTGGTCTTGTTGTTCAGTTGCTAGTCACGTTTTACTGTTTGCAACCCCATGGACTCCAAAATATCAAGCTTCCCTGTCCTTCACTATCTCCCAGAGTTTGCTCAAACTCATGTCCATTGAGTCGGTGATGCCATTCAACCATCTCAACCTCTGTCATCCCCTTCTCCTCCTGCCTTCAATCTTTACCAACATCAGGGACTTTTCCAATGAATCAGCTCTTTGCATCAGGTGGCCAAAGTATTGGAGCATCAGCAACAGTCCTTCCAATGAATATTCATGGTTGATTTTTTTGGGGATTGACTGGTTTGATTTCCTTGCTGTCCAAGGGACTCAAGAGTCTCTTCTAGCACCACAATTTGAAGGCTTCAGGCCTTCGTTGCTCAGCCTTCTTTATGGTCCAACTCTCACACTGATATGTGATTACTGGAAAAAACATATCTTTGACTAGATGGACCTTTGTTGGCAAAGTGATATCTCTGCTTTTGAATACACTGTCTAGGTTTGTCATAGCTTTACTTCCAAGGGGGCTTCCCTGTGTGGCACAGACAGTAATGAATCTCTCTGCAATGTGGAAGACCTGGGCTCAATCCCCGGGTTGGGAAGATCCCCTAGAGAAGGAAATGGAAACCCACCCCAGTATTCTTGCCTGGAGAATCCCATGGGCAGAGAAGCCTGGTTGGGCTACAGTCTGTAGGGTCGCAAAAGTCGAACACAATGGAGCGCCTAACACTTAGCTTTTAGTTTATTTCCAAGGAGCAAGTGTCTTTTAATTTTGTGGCTATAGTCACTGTCTACAGTGATTTTGGAGCCCAAGAAAATAAAATCTGTCACTGTTTCCATTTCTCCCCCCTGTATTTGTCATGAAGTGATGGGACCAGATGCCATGATCTTAGTTTTTTGAACGTTGAATTTTAAGCCTGCTTTTTCACTCTCCTCTTTTACTTTCAAGAGGCTCTTTAGTTCCTCTTCTCTTTCTCCCATTCGGGTGGTATCACCTGCGTATCTGAAGTTGTTGATGTTTCTCCTGGCAATCTTGATTCTAGCTTGTGATTCATCCAGCTGGTTGGTCTTTACCTGGAGCTTTATGAAAGTTTTTTGTTTTCTAAGAGCGTTAAGTTGACTAAAATTGTGATAAGAATATTTTTGTGTACCTTCTCACAGGAGCCTTTGTCCATTCTTCTCAAAGTCCAACCAAACTTTAAGATATTGTAACTTTTCTGTAATGACTATAGTTGATTTTCTGCTTGACTCTAAGATTCATCGCTCCCTAGAATTCACTACTTTCTTTTCCCTTTCTCTTACTCTAAGGCAAAATCTTATTTGTTGATTTGTTGACTGGCAGCTGGAGGGAGGGAGGAAGACAAGCATCTTTTTTTTTTTTTTAATTTGTACTTTTACATCATCACCATCATTTATGATTAGAAACACTTGTTTCACAGTTGGATTCTACTTACTGATTGTCTTGTCAAAGAAAAATTGCACTGGATGGAGTTAAACAGGAAGAAGTCTTATTCAAGACTATTGCAACAGAGGAGAGAGACTGAACTCAACTCCCCTGAGACAAAGGTGGGAGAGATTTTAAGAACTGGAGTGAGCTAGTAAAAAAGTACCAAAGGACAGTTAGGGGGAAGGTAGGTCAATGTAATCGGGCCATCCATGTTTGCTAATCGATACTTCTTGTTCCTCCCAAGTATACTTTTTGTTCCTCCCATGGAACCTGGGAGATAGGGGCAATATCTTTTTTGATGACTGCATTTCAAAGACATGACTTCCAAGTCCTTAGAAAGACATTCCTGGATTGTAAAACCAACAAGAGTCAGGGAGAAGACTTACATCTCAAAGGAATAGAGAAAGAATTTACAGTTTTGAGTTTTCTAAAGCAACTGTTCCAAGAAAAGGGAGGTAGAGAGATGAAACCTGCCCAAAGTTCAGCCAAGCTGAGCAGAACATTACCCCACAGTGACTCCATTCAGTGGTAACTTGTTTTATAATTCATTCAGTTACTCATTCTGCCTGTTTTTCATTCAGTTACTCATTCTACCAGATTTTTTACGGGGATTCTCTTGAGAGAGTCATCTGATTACTCAGAACATTCTCACATGATATTCTGTATTTTCCAATCAAGCTGAGTTAGAAGGATCATACTACCAAGTACAGTGGTTTTGTGTGATTTCATGTTTGTGAGTGTTTACATACATGGGCCAGAAAATGCCGAGGAGGTACAAGTACTCACTCACCTTTCACATGCTACTGTATTTTGTACCAGGTTTCACAGGATTCTTAATTATAAAAGAAATAAGTAATTAACTTTTTTAGTCGGGTCTTGATATCCATCAGGCACTATTCCAAGAACATTACTTATCTTAAATCAAATCTTCAACAGTATGTTGCCTGGAGAATCCCATGGATAAAGGAGCCTGCCAGGCTATAGTCCATGGGGTCCCAAGAGTCAGACATGACTTACTGACTAAATATACTCCAAGAGGTAGTTATTACCTTCACTTTACAGACTACAAAACAGGAACCAAGAGATTAAGTAATTTGCCCAAAGTTATTTAAACAGAAGCAATGAGATTTAAAGCCAGTCTGATTCTAAAACCCAAGAACTTAAGTTCTGTGTTGAAAAAAATGCTTTGCTTTCTAATCTTTCAGGAGTTTTTGCCAGAGACTGAGGGCAGTATTTTCTTTTAGGGAATTGTTTTTTGGGGCTCCAAAATCACTGCAGAAAGTCCACCTAGTCAAAGCTGTGGTTTTTCCAGTGGTCATGTATGGATGTGAGAGTTGGACTATAAAGAAAGCTGAGCACTGAAGAATTGATGCTTTTGAACTGTGGTGTTAGAGAAGACTCTTGAGAGTCCCTTGGATTGCAAGGAGATCCAACCAGTCCATCCTGGGGGAAATCAGTCCTGAATATTCACTGGAAGGACTGATGCTGAAGCTGAAATTCCAATACTTTGGCCACCTGATGTGAAGAACTGGCTCATCTGAAAAGACCCTGATGCTGGGAAAGATTGAAGGCAGGAGGAGAAGGGGACAACAGGATGAGATGGTTGGATGGCATCACTGACACAATGGACATGAGTCTGAGTAGGCTTCAGGAGTTGGTGATGGACAGGGTGGCCTGGCGTGCTGCAGTCCATGGGGTTGCAAACAGTCAGACATGACTGAGCGGCTGAACTGTCTGTCTGTCTGTGTCAGGTGGTGATATAATAGAGCAAACTGCAAAATCCTGGAGCTTGCGCTGGGCTCCTTACTTCTGAACCTGCAGATAATGGGCTAGAACCAGCAAATGCAGAGGCTGAATTTGAATACCACTTAACAGAGAATATCCTAATCGTCTGTTCTATGAATTAGTAATCAGATATTTTTTCATAAAACACTGTGAAAGAATTCAATAAAGACACCTAGGGAAATTAAAATAAGTCATTTTATTTCATCATAATTCAGAGAACTTAGGGGGAATATTTTTCAAGACCAGGGAAATAGAAGAATCCTGGGGAAGGAAAAGTGAGAAAAATGTTTTAAGAAATTAAAAAAGTGGAAGTTAGAAGGAGAGCATCCTTTTTTCTGAACCGCTTTGAAATGTTTTTCTTAGCATCCTGGTGTTAATATGGCTTTTAGGGCAGAATGCTAGATAGTCCCTTCGCCTCACTGAAGTCTATGTCCCTGTTCCAGGACACTATCACTAAAGATTCCTTTTACTTCTTGTCAACTGAACTATCATCTTTGGACCATTGTCTTATCCCTGGGCTTGGGCAATAATATATAAAGAAGGAAACATGTAGATTGGGATTCAATTGAAGACCATTACCCATGAGATGAGGCATCTTTAGCAAGACACAAATGCATTATAAACTTCACTTTTCTCATCTGTATAATGGAGAAAACTTTTTTTTTAACACAATAATAAGGAAAAATGTGCCACTTACACAGGAGTCACTCAACATTATGAATATTGATGTGCTTTGGCAAAATTCTTTCGGTCATATTCAGCTGAAGAGTCCAGAGCAAAGCATAAAGAGATTGGAACCAGACCTATAGCCCAGATCTATTTTCTGAGCCTGGTATGTGCTGCAGTCCAGGGGGTCACAGAGTCAGACACGACTGAGCAACTGAACAACAATAAAAACAGCTGTTTGTGGATTTTTATGGTGGTAGATGATGAACAAAAAGGATCTCATGGTCAAGGAAAGAAAAAGTCAAAATAATGAAACCTTATACCTCAGACTGGGACTTGAACCCATGGTCTTTTTATTTATTTTTTTTTTTTAATTTAATTTTATTTAACTTTACAATATTGTATTGGTTTTGCCATATATCAAAATGAATCTGCCACAGGTATACATGTGTTCCCCATCCTGAACCCTCCCCCCTCCTCCTCCCCCATACCATCCCTCTGGGTCGTCCCAGTGCACCAGCCCCAAGCATCCAGTATCGTGCATCGAACCTGGACTGGCAACTCGTTTCATATATGATATTACGCATATTTCAATGCCATTCTCCCAAATCATCCCACCCTCTCCCTCTCCCACAGAGTCCAAAAGACTATTCTATACATCAGTGTCTCTTTTGCTGTCTCGTACACAGGGTTATTGTTACCATCTTTCTAAATTCCATATATATATGTTAGTATACTGTATTGGTGTTTTTCTTTCTGGCTTACTTCACTCTGTATAATAGGCTCCAGTTTCATCCACCTCAGTAGAACTGATTCAAATGTATTCTTTTTAATGGCTGAGTAATATTCCATGTGTATATGTACCACAGCTTTCTTATCCATTCATCTGCTGATGGACATCTAGGTTGCTTCCATGTCCTGGCTATTATAAACAGTGCTGCGATGAACATTGGGGTACACATGTCTCTTTCAATTCTGGTTTCCTCAGTGTGTATGCCCAGCGGTGGGATTGCTGGATCATGAGGCAGTTCTATTTCCAGTTTTTTAAGGAATCTCCACACTCTTCTCCATAGTGGCTGTACTAGTTTGCATTCCCAACAACAGTGTAAAAGGGTTCCCTTTTCTCCACACCCTCTCCAGCATTTATTGCTTGTAGACTTTTGGATCGCAGCCATTCTGACTGGGGTGAAATGGTACCTCATAGTGGTTTTGATTTGCATTTCTCTGATAATGAGTGATGTTGAGCATCTTTTCATGTGTTTGTTAGCCATCTGTATGTCTTCTTTGGAGAAATGTCTATTTAGTTCTTTGGCCCATTTTTTGATTGGGTCATTTATTTTTCTGGAATTGAGCTATAGGAGTTGCGTGTATATTTTTGAGATTAGTTGTTTGTCTGTTACTTCATTTGCTATTATTTTCTCCCATTCTGAAGGCTGTCTTTTCACCTTGCTTTTAGTTTCCTTTGTTGTGCAGAAGCTTTTAAGTTTAATTAGGTCCCATTTGTTTATTTTTGCTTTTATCTCCAATATTCTGGGAGGTGGGTCATAGAGGATCTTGCTGTGATGTATGTCGGAGAGTGTTTTGCCTATGTTCTCCTCTAGGAGTTTTATAGTTTCTGGCCTTATGTTTAGATCTTTAATCCATTTTGAGTTTATTTTTGTGTATGGTGTTAGAAAGTGCTCTAGTTTCATTCTTTTACAAGTGGTTGACCAGTTTTCCCAGCACCACTTGTTAAAGAGATTGTCTTTAATCCATTGTATATTCTTGCCTCCTTTGTCAAAGATAAGGTGTCCATAGGTGTGTGGATTTATCTCTGGGCTTTCTATTTTGTTCCATTGATCTATACTTCTGTCTTTGTGCCAGTACCATACGTCTTGATGACTGTGGCTTTGTAGTAGAGCCTGAAGTCAGGCAGGTAGGTTCCTCCAGTTCCATTCTTCTTTCTCAAGATAGCTTTGGCTATTTGAGGTTTTTTGTATTTCCATACAAATTGTGAAATTATTTGTTCTAGCTCTGTGAAGAATACCGTTGGTAGCTTGATAGGGATTGCATTAAATCTATAAATTGCTTTGGGTAGTATACTCATTTTCACTATATTGATTCTTCCAATCCATAAACATGGTATATTTCTCCATCTATTAGTGTCCTCTTTGATTTCTTTCACCAGTGTTTTATAGTTTTCTATATATAGGTCTTTAGTTTCTTTAGGTAGATATATTCCTAAGTATTTTATTCTTTTCTTTGCAATGGTGAATGGAATTGTTTCCTTAATTTCTCTTTCTATTTTCTCATTATTAGTGTATTATTATTATTTATTTATTTTAATTGGATGCTAATTAATTTACAATATTGTAGTTGTTTTTGCCATACATTGACATAAATCAGCCATGGGTGTACATGTGTTCCGCATCCTGAACCCACCTCCCACCTCCCTCCCCATCCCATTGCTCAGGGTCATCACAGAGCACCAGCCCTGAGCACCCTGTCTCATGTATCAAACCTGGACTGGCAATCTGTTTCACATATGATAATATACATGTTTCAGTGCTATTCTCTCAAATCATCCCAGCTTTGCCTTCTCCTATAGAGTCCAAAAGACTACTCTTTACATCTGTGTCTCTTTTTCTGTTTCACATGTAGGGTCATCGTTACCATCTTTCTAAATTCCATATATATGCATTAGTATACTGTATTGGTGTTTTTCTTTCTGACTTACTTCACTCTATAATAGGCTCCAGTTTTCATCCACCTCATTAGAATTCAAATGCATTCTTTTTAATGGCTGAGTAATATTCCATTGTGTATATGTACCACAGCTTTCTTATCCATTCATCTGCTGATGGACATCTAAGTTGCTTCCATGTCCTGGCTATTGTAAACAGTGCTGCGATGAACATTGGGGTACATGTGTCTCTTTCAATTCTGGTTTTTCCTTTGTGTGTATGCCCAGCAGTGGGATTGCTGGGTCATATGGCAGTTCTATTTCTGGTTTTTTAAGGAATCTCCACACTGTACTCCATAGTGGCTACACTAGTTTGCATTCCCACCAACAGTGTAAGAGGGTTCCCTTTTTTCCACACACTTTCCAGCATTTATTGTTTGTAGACTTTTTGATAGCAGCCATTCTGACTGGCATGAGATGGTACTTTATGGTGGTTTTTATTTGCATTTCTCTGATAACGAGTGATGTTGAGCATCTTTTCATGTGTTTGTTAGCCATCTGTATGTCTTCTTTGAAGAAATGTCTGTTTAGTTCTTTGGCCCATTTTTTGATTGGGTCATTTATTTTTGTGGAATTGAGCTGCAGGAGCTACTTGTATATTTTTGAGATTAATTCTTTGTCACTTGCTTCATTTGCTATTATTTTCTCCCATTCTGAAGGCCGTCTTTTCACTTTGCTTATAGTTTCCTTTGTTATGCAAAAGCTTTTAAGTTTAATTAGGTCCCATTTGTTTATTTTTGCTTTTATTTCCATTACTCTGGGAGGTGGATCATAAGGATCCTGCTGTGGTTTATGTTGGAGAGTGTTTTGCCTATGTTTTCCTCTAGGAGTTTTGTAGTTTCTGGTCTTACATTTAGATCTTTAATCCATTTTGAGTTTATTTTTGTGTATGGTGTTAGAAAGTGTTCTAGTTTCATTCTTTTACAAGTGGTTGACCTGTTTTCCCAGCACCACTTGTTAAAGAGATTGTCTTTCCTCCGTTGTATATTCTTGCCTCCTTTTGTCAAAGATAAAGTGTCCATAGGTGCGTGGATTTACTCTGGGCTTTCTATTTTGTTCTATTGATCTATACTTCTATCTTTGTGCCAGTACCATACTGTCTTGATGACTGTAGCTTTGTAGTATAGTCCGAAGATGAAAGAGAAAACCCTACAATCCATGGTCTTTTGATTAGAATCACTCACTTACTTCCCAGGGATTAGGTTCTTTGTGTCTCAGAGCAGAAGGAATTCAACGAGGGGAAAAGTGATAGGCAAGAAGTGGATTTATTAATGCAGGGTGCTTGTGAGAGATGCAGGCTGAAAGGTGAAGAGGCTCAGCCCTGAGGAATAAGTGGGCTACATTTTTATAGTCAAAGGAAAGTTGGGAAGGGAGAAAAGATTGCCTTCTTCCTCATTTTGTTGAGTAGATACCAGGCTTATATCACTAACTCCTTTGTATCAGTCAGGAGAGTATCTGACCCTATGAGATCAAACTAAGAGTGTCATAGCAATTATTCAAATCAGCAGAAGTGTGATAACATTTTTTTTTCACTTAATGACCTGGGGCATATCTCATGCTTTATAGTTAAGCAAGCCTCCCTTGTTCTACAATGGTCCAATAGCTTTATCAAGTGATTAACTTACGGTGGTCTCCCAAAGTTCCCTAGGCTTCCTCTCTATTCTTAATCCCCTACCGGGACGTCTACAGCTACTTGTATGGCTATCCTATTCTATCCCTATCACTAAGATTATAGTCATTATTGAGTCCACCTTAAGGAAGTTGAACATATTAAGAGGAGACAGGAAACATCAGAATTCAGGTAATCAGAATGAACATGAACTAAATTTTGAAAAATAATTTATATAAGTATTGGAGGCCAGCTTTAGGTTTGGACTCCATACACCAGAGAGGAGGACTAGTAACTCCAAAGCAATGAGATTTTAACAAAGTTTAGCAGGTGTTCACAACAGAAGCCCAGAGAACCCTCTGTATAAGACAGGCACACTGGATAGAGTGAGTCATGTTGTTTAGGGAGGGGGAGGATGAGAGGGACAGGACCATGAAAGTGGAGAGGCTAGCATAACTTTTGGGATTCTATAACAAAGACGCAAAAAATCATAGTGCCTTAAAGAAGTTAAAATTTACTTTTCTCTCACATTAAAGGGTGGGTCAGTGATCTAAGGTGATAAGGCAGCTCCAAAGTCATTATGGCCCATGTTCTTTCTATCTGATTCTGCCAACTTTAACATATATGTTTCATCTTAGACCAGAGACAATGTCTTCAGCTTTCACCATCCGATCCCATCCATCTTCATATTAAGGTCAGAACACCGAAGTTGAACACTTCATTTCCCTTCATGTGGCACTGGACAGAACTGAGTCACATGGCCACACCGATGCTGAAAACTCAGCCTCTATGAACCCATGCTGAATTGAATCTCCGAGACAGAGTTCTGGTCAAAACAGAAAAGAATAACTTTGTTGCTTTGCCAGGCAAAGGGGGACACAGCAGGCTCATGCCCCTCAAAACTGTGTCCCAACTGGGGGGATTTGGTGAGGAGTTTTATAGCACTGGTTCAAGGATGGGATTGTTGATAGGATCAGGGTATGTGCAGGACCTGCATCCCTTTAATCTGGCCTCAAATTAATCTGATGAATGGTGGTTCTGGAAGTCATCAGACTGTGACCTGCTCTCTGGGATGAAGAGTGCTTCATCAAGTAGTTAACATATTCCATTTGTTGGTGGTTTTAGTTCTAAAGAACTCAGAGATAGTTATGTGTATCCCTTGAGGGGAAACCTGGACCCTGCCCCAGGGCTGCACTATTATATCATATCTGCTCCTCCCTTGTCTCTGCATTCCTCTCCCTTCCCTGATTAGCAACTGTTTGAATCTGTCCTTTGGAACTTGGGTAAGTTCATGGAAGCTGGAGTTTATTCCCTACAAACAAGAAACGGGGAACACAGAAATGCTTCTGTCCCAGAAGCCCCTCAAGGTCCCACTTGGTTTCAGTTCCTCTGTAATAGGAAACCAGAAGCAGATAAAGTATGTTCAATAATTAATGTTCAATAGTCTATCTTGTATGGAAATGATCTGGATATTCAGTAAATGTCCATCATTTAATTTAACTTTGTTGTTGTTGGTCAGTTGCTAAGTTGTATGTGACTCTTTGTGATCCCATGGACTGCAGCAGGCCAGGCTCCTCTGTCCTCAACTACGTCCCAGAGTTTGCTCAAATTCATGTCCATTGAGTCAGTGATGCTACATAACTATTTCATCCTCTGCTGCCCTCTTTTCCTTTGCCTTCAATCTTTCCCAGCATCAAGGTCTTTCCCAATGAGTCAGCTCTTCACAACAGGTGGCCAAATTATTGGAGCTTCAGCAACAGTCCTTCCAATGAATATTCAAGGTTGATTTCCTTTAGGATTGACTGGTTTGACAGTCCCTTGCTGTCCAAGGGACTCTCAAGAATATTCTCCAGCACCACAGTTCAAAAGCATCAATACTTTGGTACTCAACTTTTATGATCCAATTCTCACATCTATACATGACTATTAGAAAAACCATAGCTTTGACTATAGGGACCTAATTTAACTTAGCAAAATCCTAAAGTTTCAAGTTACCCAAAGGTTTTGAAAGTTATTTATAAGTACATTTACCATAGAATATAATTATTTCACCTAAAAACTCATCTTACATCTATTTAATTCATTATCAATTATGACATGAAAAATTTATCATGCCAAGTTTTTTTTTTCTTGCTGACAAATTTTGTAACAGAGATAAGATGAGATAACAGGTAGAATAAAAGTTTTATATTTAATGCAAATTACACTAAGACATGCCTGCTGCTTGCTGCTGCTGCTGCTTAGTCACTTCATTCACGTCCAACTCTGTGTGACCCCAGAGACAGCAGCCCACCATGCTCCCCCGTCCCTGGGATTCTCCAGGCAAGATCACTGGAGTGGGTTGCCATTTCCTTCTCAATGCATGAAAGTGAAAAATGAAAATGAAGTCGCTCAGTCATGTCCAACTCTTAGCGACCACATGGACTGCAGCCTACCAGGCTCCTCCATCCATGGGATTTTTCCAGGCAAGAGTACTGGAGTGGGGTGCCATTGCCTTCTCCACCCACCCATATGAAAGGTAGTCAAAACAAGCAAGGTGGCATACCTCACTGCTCCTCCTCAAAATGAGCACCTGGGCAAAGGAGGCTTATTCCCCTTCACTGCTTCCAAAGGAATGTCTTAAAAAAGCAGATGAGCAGCTCCAGCAACTTAGACTTGCGGTGTCTTGTCCCCAGGGAAGCTGAACCCCAACTACCATGCCCCTGTTATGTCAGAAAGGCCTGCCACCACCAACCTGCTCCTGTATGGAATGTCCAACAGTGCCAGGTTGTGGGGCTGGCCAAGAAACTGCCGCAGTCCCAGGGGCTCCTGTCTGGGAGTCCTTGGAGCAGTCAGCTGTGCCCACCTAGGACCCTGCCCTGGGTTTGCAATCTGCAGTGGGAACCAAACATAGCGCCAGAGCTAGACTACCAGGAGGATTTCCCTTAAGCGTTGCGTAGACTACGTATTTCTACAGGCCAGGTGAGCTAATCGGGACTTTGGTGACTCTGCCGTACCAGGGGCAACCTAAGGGCCTCCAAAACCCTGATCTCCCAGGGTTTTGGGCTTTGTTCTGTGGCCCTCTTTGGAGAAGGGTGTCAAGCTGCTTTCCCTCTTTGCCCCTCTGCATCCTGCAGGGTCCACAAGGTGTCCAACATGAAGTCCTCAGACTGCAGGGGTTTTACAAACTGTTTGGAGCTTCCAATGTCAGAATAATTTCCTCTTATATTTTGGAGACTGATACAGGGGAATCAGTTTTTTAATTGTCCAAGTAAAAATGCTTCTGGACTGCTGCTGCTGCTGCTGCTAAGTCGCTTCAGTCGTGTCCAACTCTGCGCGACCCCATAGACGGCAGCCCACCATGCTCCCCCGTCCCTGGGATTCTCCAGGCAAGAACAAAGACATGCCTATTTTAATTAAACCAAAAAATTTAAATTAACTTTAATAGTGAGCATTTTCCCAGATAATGTAAACTAGAAAAGCATTTGGGTTAGTTATCATTATATTTATGAGAACTTTAGAAATATTTAATTTATAAACACTTAATCCTAAACCAGTTAAAAAGAGCTCTTTAGAAATTAGTTTCGGTGTTACCATCTAATGGTAGAAAAATGTTACAAATTTACAACATTCATATGTAGACACGTAGACATACAGGCAGACACAAATAGAGATCTTATAGTTTTGTTACTGAAAACAGTTCAGTCATGTAATGAGTACTATAGTACAGAATTCACTAGTTTATAAAAGAATAGTGGATCAAATTTTTGTTTGGGCAATTGGAAAAGGTTAAATTTGTTCAAATGGCCAATTTTTTTTAAACTAACATTTTCAAATAAGATTTTTTTAAGATTTCTTATTTGCCCAGTTTCCAAATATCTCCCTTTTCTTTTCCCCTCTTTGATGAGAGGTTTCTCCCCAAAGTTTTACATTGTAAATAATGGTTCTTGGTTCCTAGAGAAAATGGAGGTAGAAAATCTATAGTACAAAGTCACAGAGAAAGTATTCATGTTTTCTCCAAGATAGCAGGATAGAGTTTGGAGGCATATTTGCTTCTATCAAAGATCTAGTGTAATTTAAAATTTCAAGTTCAGGACAATTCTGTTTCTAACATCTCTATGTCGACAAGAATAGGGAAGCTTTGGGGATGGGCAAAAAGACAGGTGAACTTTAAACTACTTTCTACAGCCACAAGTCCAGCTTCCCAGAGATTTTTCAAGACAAATTCCATTGGTTCCTGTTCCCCAAAGAACTGGATTACAGCCTGAATGATGAAGACGTTGAACTGCTCTTCCATTGTGTCTTTCCCTCTGAGTGCATAGTTTTATTCTAACTTAGGAGAAAAGTTAAAAAAAAAAAATTCCTATCAGGCTTTTAATAGCAGCAATAGTCAGGAGTTCAATTGGACTGGTGGCCTCCCATCCTGTATTATTCTTTAACAATGGTCCTTAGTTCAGCGTTTGGCCAAAGAGTGAAAGATATCTGAGGAGGATACCTGTAACCTTGGGGGAAGGATGGAGGGAATGGAAGAATTCTGCTCCTCAGCAAGCCCACCAAAAATTCTGATACTATTCTTTATAATTATGAGACTAGCAGGCCATACCATACAGGCAGAAAGAAAAGTTCAGTTTTTAACTCCTGGGACCCATAGTGTTGCGTCAGACCATGCCTTCTTAAAGGATATAAGTTAAGACCTCATCTGATATTATATTTCCACTAGTACTGAGTGGAAACCAACCAGTCTCCAGACTTTGAAAAGTGAAAAGTGAAGTCTCTCAGTCATGTCTGACTCTTTGCTACCCCATGGACTGTAGCCTACCAGGCTCCTCCATCCATTGGATTTTCCAGGCAAGAATACTGGAGTGGGTTACCATTTCCTTCTCCAGGAGATCTTGGACTCCACCAAATCTCCTGAATTTTTTTCCTTACTCTATTAAGTGACAGCAAAGCTCATTTGTAAAATACATGTTATATTTTTGAAATTACAAAATCAACTAGCAAATAAAGCTAAAGATTTTTTAAGGAAATACATGTTTTTGATTTGATAGTAAAAAAAAAAAAAGTAAAACTAAATGCTTAAAAATCTCAACAAATGAAAGTAATGATTTAAAAAGGCTTCTCATGTAGCAGTAGTGGTAAAGAATCCTCTTGCCAATGCAGGAGATTCAGTTTCAGTCCCTGGGTCAAGAAGATTCCCTGGAGAAGGAAATGGCAACTCACTCCAGTATTTTTCCCTGGAAAATCCCATGGACAGAGGAGCCTGGTGGGCTACAGTCCATGGAATTGCAAAAAGCAGGACACAATTGTACACACACACACACACACACACACCTCTTATTAGCCACATTTTACTAATTTTACTTTGTCAGTGAGACCTAAAAACATGCAAGGATACCAGAGTGGTAAAGTGGTAAAGTTCAGTTCAGTTCATTTGCTCAGTCATGTCTGACTCTGCAACTCCATGGACTGCAGCATGCCAGGCTTCCCTGTCCATCACCAACTCTCAAAGCTTGCTCAGAATCATGTCCGTTGAGTTGGTGATGCCATCCAACCATCTTATCCTCTGTCATCCCCTTTTCTCCTGCCTTCAATGTTTCCAAACATCAGGGTCTTTTCAAATGAGTCAGTTCTTCACATCAGGTGAACAAAGTATTGAGTTTCAGCTTCAACATCAGTCCTTCCAATGAATATTCAGGACTGATTTCCCCCAGGATGGACTGGTTGGATCTCCTTACAGGCCAAGGGACTCTGAAGAGTCTTCTCTAACACCACAGTTCAAAAGCATCGATTCTTTGGTGCTCAGATTTATTTATAGTCCAACTCTCACATCCATACATGACTACTGGAAAGCCATAGCTTTGACTAGGCAGATCTTTGTTGGCAAAGTAATGTCTCTGCTCTTGAATATGCTGTGTAGGTTGGTCATAACTTTTCTTCCAAGGAGCAAGCATTTTTAATTTCATGTCTGAAGTCACCATCTGCAGTGATTTTGAAGTACAAAACAATAAAGTATCTCACTGTTTCCATTGTTTCCCCATCTATTTGTCTTGAAGTGATGGGACTGGTTGGCATGACCTCAGTTTTTTGAATGTTGACTTTTAAGCCAACTTTTTCACTCTCCTCTTTCACTTTCGTCAAGAGGCTCTTCAGTCCCTCTTTGCTTTCTGCCATAAGGGTGGTGTCATCTGCATATCTGAGGTTATTGATATTTCTCCCGGCAGTCTTGATTTCAGCTTCTGCTTCATCCAGCCTGGCATTTCGCATGATGTACTCTGCATATAAGTTAAATAAGCAGGATGACAATATACAGCCTTGGCATACTCCTTTCCCAATTTAGAACCAGTCTGTTGTTCCATGTCCAGTTCTAAGTGTCGCTTCTTGATCTGCATACAGATTTCTCAGGAGTTTGGGCTGAGAGTGTAAAAACAAGCAGCTGAAGTGACCTGTGGCCTGTGCCCCCTGGGAGCTCTGCACTTGGTAGAGAGGAGCAGACTATGCAGACACAGAACAGCCATCGGAAATCCTATTAGAGGATTCCAGCAGGTCACTGGTGGGTGTAATTGGCCTTTTGTGAAGCTGTGGGAGTGGGAAATGAACCTCAGAGAAGTGATAGAGAAATAACAGAAACTTCCGTAGAACCTGCTGTGCGGTTCAAAGAGATAATATGGGGTGGTGCGGAAAAAGCTAGATTTGGGGCCAGAGGGACTTGGATACGAATCATGGCACCAGCACTCACTCTCAGTGCAGCTCTGGGCAGGGATGTTGATCTTTCAGGTTTATTCATCTGTCTTCTCTAAACCAAGATAGCCATCATCAGTATGTCTCCAGGAGGACTAGGGGTGTGAATGTGAAGTGATTTAGCACAGATCAGACACCCAGGTGATGGAGTACATTAATATTATTCAGTGTTGTTTTCCTGTAACAGGAAAATCTAGCGGTATCGGGTATATCACTCAGGTACAAAAGTGTTGAGGAGACTCCAGAGCCATTGTTGTAGCCACGCATTCCGGGAAACAAACTTACTCAGAAGGACAATGCAGATAATGGAGTGCAGTTTGTTACACCGGCTGGCCCAGCGCAGTCTCCTCTTAGCCAAGGACCCCGACCAGCATTTGTGAAAATCTTTTATACCCGTGTGTACGTGTCTGAACCCACCATCCCAAATTCCTTGAGACTTACATAAACCAAGGAAAATACAATCCCAATAACCCCATCATTCACGTGCTATGTGCTCAAACAGTCAAACAATTAGCCAATAATCAGTAAGCCCGAGGTTACACTCTGATAGATACAGAAAAATGTATGGCCTGTCTGGAGGAAGGGGTGATTAGTGTATGTTTTCTCTCAGGTGATGAGTAACCTAGGTACGATCTTCAAGGTTCCCCTGTCTGGAAGGGTTCTTATCCTTCTGATGTTAGTTTCATAGGCACTAAACACAGAGTTCAGAGTCCCCTGGAAAGGTGGCCGAGCATGATCAGCATGAATAGGCCTAAGATGGAGTCCAGGCCCTATGAATTCCTTCTTCACCATCAGTCCTTGAAAACTGGGAATTGTCTTCAACCCTTGAAAGTGATGATGCTGTGTAAATTTTCTATTTTGTTTCCAAAGCTACATTGAGTAAAAAAAATCATTGTTTGTTCCACAAACATGGATTGAGATGCCTGTTATGTCCTGGACATTAGACTGGGCTCTGCAGTTTGAACAAACATGAGCTAGACAAGAAAACATAAAAATGCCCCGAGAAAACCATTGTCAGCAGAGACAGGAGATAGTTCAGCCAAGAGGTGCAGTCAGAGTAGATTTTCAATGGTGGAGCAAGTCAGCTGCTGTAATGTAAAGCATGGCTAGGCTTTTGAGTTACTGAAAGAAACCTGGCACATTTAAAGGCATGAAAAAGTATAGAATAAACGTAGGAGATTGTTGGTTGAAATTTGAAATGATAGGAACAAAAGAACTATAGATTAATGCCGAACTGTGGCAAATCTTGCATTCCCCGGGCTGCGTTTTTTAGGAGGTAGAACTAGTGCCTCACTGGAGCCATGTTTGGAAAGAATTAATCTGGCAGTAGCATGAAAGAGCTGTGGCCACCCCTGTGTGCAAATGCCACATTAGACAAAATCAGCGTGCAGACTGGACTTTTTTCTTTTCTGTTTGCTTGTTTTTCCCTGCAGCATGGTGCTCTGAATTGTACTTTATGGCAGATTGGATCGCCTGGGAACTACAGGGAAAGTCAGCACTCTGCCTTAGGCCTTCTTAGGAAGATGCGCACTGGGGTGGATATTTCTTGTCACTTCACCGTGAGGTTTGGTGTTTGCCTGGCAGAAAGAAACTGTCTGCCTGGGTTGCTAATCCCCCAGGAAAAGAGAATAACAAGGCAGAAGAGCTCCAGGTCTGCTGTAACCCTAGGCAGTAATTCTGTCTCATTACCACTTCAATGGACCAGTCAACAAAAATTAGCAAGGCTTGCCCTCCACTGGATGTTATCTATTCCACCTTGTTTCTTGTTCTTCTGTTTCACACAGCTGAAGACTCTAAAGATAAGAGTGATCAATGGGCAGGCAGAACTGAGGTGTCTGTCCTATTTAAAATAAAATCATGTCTCTCTTTTGGGGTGAACTCCAAAAGGGGACTCATCTCAACCACAAATCTTTCTAAGCATTCTATGCAAAGAATCTTGAAAGGCAAAAGGAATCTAGGAGAACTTTTCTGTCTTCTAAAAGATTAAGGCTTAATTTAGGAAAATGATATGTACCTGAATAATGATGATATAGACAGTGTTTAACAAATTCCCGTGGGTTACACCTAACAGAAGTTTAGAGGAGCAAGACTTCACTTATTGATGGTCCTGAATACAGAAGGAGAAAGAATATGGAGGAGATAGTATTTTAAACTTTTGACCGCTCATAGGAGGCAGTATGAAAGATTTTACAGTCAGAATTGCCTGGATATAATTTTGCCTCTAACATTGCTACTAGCAATGTGAACCTGGAAAGTTATTTAATTTCTCTGGCCTACATCTTTAATTTGGGGTGTTAACTACAAATTTGCACTTACCAAGAGCATTGCCAACTATTGAAGAACAGAGGCATTTGCCATCTGCCTCTACGGAGACTGAATCCCCTGGTGCTAAAGCTGTTGACCTTCAACAATCCCTGAGGGAGTTCAGGGTGGAGTGAAGCACTCTGTGCTCCAGGGAATCTGGTGGGACAGGTCTTTAAACAGTTGGATGTTTTTAGGAACAGATTTTATGATCTCAATCCTTGCATATCTTCATATCTAAAGAAGCATTGAATCTCCTCACGGTGACATCAGATCCTCATGACTAACAAAAACCTTTTTTTGAGTGCTTCATGGCACTGAACTCCCCTTCACCAAAACCTTATATATTGACTTTCCCCCACTGCCCCTCTGGAGAAATCTTTCAGAGCTGTTTGAGATGCTGGCTCCTGGGCTGCAGTCCTCATTTTACCCCAAATAAAACTTAACTCACAACTCTCAAGTTGTACATCTTTTTTTAGTTGACAGTTACGGCGACCGACAAAGGGACCCTGAGTGAACTTCTTTCCTTCGACTGGACTCCACGAGGAACCGGAGCTTTGGTACCAGCAGCGGCCCCTTGCGCCCATCCGCCTCCTCGGGGAGTGCAGACGAATTTGGGTAAGTCTCTCCTGATTCTCGAATCTCCCAAATTGGTTGAGGTTCTGAGTTTTATTTGGCAGTGGAGCAGCTTACCTGCCCTCTCCCAGTAGGAAAGATACTGGAGGCAGGTGAACATCCAGGGCATACTCACTCATGGTCTAGACACTAAGTGGGGCTTGGTTGAAAGATACCCAGAAATTCTCACCCAGGCAAAAGATACTGGGTGGGGAGCTGGCTGAAAGATGCCAGAATTGCCCACCCAGTGGAAAGGTACTGGGTAGGGGGGCTCGATTGGAAAAAAATTGAGGAACACCCGGGGCTTGGCTGAAAGATGCTGAGGTTGCTTCGTTGTAGGAGACTGCATGGTCTTGGCTGAGTGGTTAAGTAAGAGGCTGGTCTGACACTTTTCCTCAATTTGACTGCCATTAAAGAATTTGTCAGGATAAAAGTGAGAAAAATAAATGAGAGCTTTGCTCTGAAGAAAAGGGACAAGACTCTTCCCGGCCGGTTTCAGTTTTCTCAGGTAACTGAGAAATTTACGGGAGTGGTGGAGGCCTACTCCTCATACCGTGCAGTGGTCCCATAGGGAAACCCACTCATTAATTAAAATACTTGTTCATCCGGGGTCGCACATAAGAACTGGCCATTCAGCAACCTGAGCAGCCACGGTGGTCTTAGATTGCCGGAGGCAGAATCTGAGACATGTAAGATGAGCTGAAATGACTGTAGGTTGACTCCTGGAGGAGTTAAGCTCACAGGCAGAACATGGGCCCACTACACAAGTTTACTAGGGATTTTTATCCCTGACAAATTCAGCTTAAAATGGGAAACAGAATCTCTCAAAAACGGAAACAAAGGGGTGTCAGAAAGCCAGTCTCTGACTTACACTCTAGCCAGATTTGTGTACAATACAGAGGTCATACTTGCAAGGACCTAGTTAATTGGAGAGATTATACTAAAAGAGATCTCAACCTAAAATGGCCAAATTGGGGTTCTTCTGATATTCCAAATTTTGCAAGCACAATTAGGAAAGGCCAGCCCTTCTTACTTTGACTGTTATCTAGAAGCTTCTAAAAGAGGAAATGATAGAGTAACTTCTTCGTAGAACATCAACAAGAAATTGCTTGAAACTATCAGAAATAAAAAGACTTCTAGCACTGACTTTGCCAGGTCACAGGCCTAGTGGAACTGGGAAGTCACATTTGGCATTTATGCCATTTGGCTTTTGATTTGGGGGCATCACTTTATGATCTTTGGGGGGGCACTCTTGCCACTTGCCTTTTGATTTCTAGGCATCTCTGTGCTTTTTGTTTCATTTGGAGTGTGACTCCTGGCTGGTGAAGTTCTGGTTCGGTTTGGCTTGGTGGTTTGGTTTGAGTGCACAGACATCTGGTACAAACTGCTTGAGCCAATATGTGAATTGCTCACTCTAAGTTTCCACAACCCACCTGGGAACCCCCTGGGAAATTTTTTTAAATGACTGGTCAATCTATAGCTATGAGCCAATGACAAGAAAAATGGCCTAAAAATATTAGATCTTTATTGACCTAGGATAGGAAAATGGACTGAAGTTCCCTTATGTCCAGGACTTCCTCCTGTAATCAACAGCCACAGGCTGATCAAACTAAGACCCCTACTTCCCCAGAGGGACAATCCCTGCTGAAACCAATCTCCCATTGTTATCAGGGCCAATTTGAACCCTATCTGGTCTAAATTCTGGCTATAAAACTATGACAACAGAAAAATACGATTTTTGACAATGTGGTCAGAATATTCTTTAGACACCAAAGAAAGCTTGCAGAAAAAAATTATCTCTTTAAAAATTCTTACCCTGAGAAAATAACTCTTCCTATACCTTTAGACCAGAGTTCTCTGGATCACTTATCTAGACCATCTCTAATTCCTAAAATCAAAAGGAAAAAACAAGGGGAACAAAGCCTTTAAAAATCTTATTCCAACCATTGTCGACAACTAGTGAGTTTTGTACTGTGATATCTAATTCATAACTAAGTTTGGAAAAGAAAGCAATAGAATCTCTTTTGTCTATTTGGATATATGTATGTCTCAGTGTGTCTTTGTTTTTTGGGGTTTTTTGGGGATAATATTGCTGATTGCTGATATCTGTTTGTAAATGAGCTCTAACTTAGTTGGTCTTTAAAAAAAAAAGTAAGCACTTACAAATCAAATAATTCTAAATACAAGACAAATTAACCTAAATGAATTTCAGGTTCACATGAACAGGGAAATATTCAGTATTAAATACCTGATATTAATGTTTGTTTCTTGATCTAAATAATGTAGGCATGTCTAAGAGTAATTAACAGTAAGCAGAATATTTTCATTGTACCTAGGTTTAATATAAGTTCAGTTGAGTTCAGTTCAGTCGCACAGTCGTGTCTGACTCTTTGCAACCCCAAGTACTGCAGCACTCCAGGCCTCCCTGTCCATCACCAGCTCCCGGAGTTTGGCCAAATTCATGTCCATTGAGTTGGTGATGCTATCCAACGACTTCATCCTCTGTCATCCCCTTTTCCTCCTGCCTTTAATCTTTCCCAGCATCAGGGTCTTTTCAGATGAGTCAGTTCTTCACATCAGGTGGCCAAAGTATTGGAGTTTCAGCTTCAACATCAGTCCTTCCAATGAATATTCAGGACTGATTTCCCCCAGGATGGACTGGGGATTGGATTTCCTTACAGGCCAAGGGACTCTCAAGGGTCTTCTCCAACACCACAGTTCAAAAGCATCAATTTTCGGTGCTCAGCTTTCTTTACAGTCCAAATCTCACATCCATACGTAACTACCGGAAAAACCATAACCTTGACTAGATGGACATTTCTTGGCAAAGTAATATCTCTGCTTTTTAATATGCTGTCTAGGTTGGTCATAACTTTCCTTCCAAGGAGTAAGTGTCTTTTAATTTCATGGCTGCAGTCACCATCTGCAGTGATTTGGGAGCCCCCCAAAATAAAGTCTGCCACTGTTTCCACTGTTTACCCATCTATTTGCCATGAAGTGCCGAGACCAGATGCCAGGATCTTCGTTTTCTGAATGTTGAGCTTTAGGCCAACTTTTTCACTCTCCTATTTCACTTTCATCAAGAGGCTCTTTAGTTCTTCTTTACTTTCTGCCATAAGGGAAGTGTCATCTGAACATCTGAGGTTATTGATATTTCTCTTGGCAATCTTGATTCCAGCTTGTGCTTCATCCAGCCCAGCGTTTCTCATGATGTACTCTGCATATAAGTTAAATAAATAGGGTGACAATATGCAGCCTTGATGTACTTCTTTTCCTATTTGGAACCAGTCTGTTGTTCCATGTCCAGTTCTAACTGTTGCGTCCTGACTTGCATACAGGTTTCTCAAGAGGCAGGTCAAGTGGTCTGGTATTCCCATCTCCTTCAGAATTTTCCAGTTTATTGTGATCCACACAGTCAAAGGCTTTTCCATAGTCAATAAAGCAGAAATAGATGCTTTTCTGGAACTCTCTTGCTTTTTCCATGATCCAGCAGATGATGGCAATTTGATCTCTGGTTCCTCTGCCTTTTCTAAAACCAGCTTGAACATCTGGTAGTTCATGGATCACATATTGTTGAAGCCTGG